>NC_080796.1:59651215-59964715 GCF_028018385.1 Neofelis nebulosa
GGATGGGGCTGTCGGGAAATGTGGAAGGAGTCGAGGAGAAGAGGGTGATGAGCTTGTCAGGTTCACGGGTTCCACACTGTCACAACGTCCAGGGAGACAGGCTCAATCAGGAAGCAGCCTCCTCATATGTCTCAGCAGATGCTGCTGCAGAGAGTTTTGTGGAGATTCTTTTGCACTCGCAATTAAGGAAGCAGATTTTTCCTGTACCAACAGAAACATGCGAGACCACACTCTTGAAAGGTCAGGGAAGCAGGGCCATAAGGATAGTGACCTTGGCAGTCTCAGTCATGGACTGATGACATCAAAGATGAGATTGTCCCTCCTTTCCACCTCTCTACCACAACGGTACTAAATAAACTGTGATGGTGACCTTTATGTGTCACCTTGGCTGGGTCACAGTACCTGGATAATTGCTTAAGCATTCTTCTAAACATTTCTGTGAAGGTGTGTTTTAGATGAAATTAACATTTAAGTCAGGAGACTTTGGGCAAAGCAGATTATCTTCCATAATGTGGGTGGGCCTCCTCCAAATCAGTTGAAGGCCTTAATAGAAAAAGACTAAAGTTCCCAGAAGAAAGGGAATTCTGCCAACAGACTTCTTTCAGATGCAAACTAGACTGTGTCTTGGGTCTCCATCCTGCCAGCCTACTCTGCAGATTTTGAACTTGCACCTCCATGATCATGTGAGCCGATTTCCAAAAATAAACATCTATGTATAGAGATAGATACACATATATGTGTACACACACACACACATCCTATTGTCCTATTAGTTCTGGGTTTTGTTTGTTTGTTTTTTGAGAGAGACCGTAAGTGGGGGACAGGGGCAGTGGGAGAGAGAGAGAGAGAGAGAGAATATCTCAAGCAAGGTCCATGCACAGCACAGAGCTCGAATTGGGGCTCAATCCCACAACCCTAGGATCATGACCTGAACTGAAATCAAGAGTTGGACGGCCAACCGACTGAGCCACCCAGGCTCCCCTGGTTCCGTTTCTTTGAGGAACCCTGACTAATGCATAGGCTCCCAGAGATTAGACAAAACTCAGGATGAAGCATACTTATATGATAGGGGAAAGAGACTAATTGATAGTAAGATCCTGTTACTTCTGGTAGAATGGAAGATTAAAATAGAATTAAGTTGTTATACAGAAATAAAAATGCGCAATTTGTTTATACACTGAGGTGCGAGTCTGCTGCATCAATGAGAGGAGAGTCATGGAGGAAATGTGCTTTTATGCTTGCCTAAGAGAATCCAGGCCAGGACTATCAAGTGCTGGTTATGTTGCTTTTCTTCTGTAGCACTGACAGATTTCTCAGCAGCATTGTTTGCAAACAAAAACAAAAACAAAAACAAAACAAACTATTTAAATTTTTGTAATGTTTATTTATTTTTGAGAGAGAGAGAGACAGAGTGCAAGTGGGCGAGGGGCAGAGAGAGAGGGAGACACAGAATCCCAAGCAGGCTCCAGGCTCCGAGCTGTCAGCACAGAGCCTGACATGGAGCTAAAACTTGAGAAGGGTGAGATCATGACCTGAACCAAAGTCGGATGCTTAACTGACTGAGCCACCCAGGTGCCCCTGCAAAAACTATTTACATATCATTTTCATTAAAGTAAATATATAATGCAAAACTAATTTGTAAGTTTCTAATAAAGCAAAAATTGTCTTTAATTGCATATCAGAGTGACTACAGTACATCTTAATTCGTCTCAAAATACAAACCTTTAGAATGCATTGTTACCAGATACATGAGATCTGTTTTTGTTTTTTTTGTTTTAGATCTGTTTTTGTTACTGAGGGATAAGCTAGTTATTACTTTGATGTGAAAATTCGCATTTAAGAAGTTGCTTTATTTTTCCCACATGGCTGTTGACTCAGAACAAATAATATTTTGCCAACAATTTTTAATTCATCCATGCTTTATTTTTAGATTTGATATTATAAAAATATTTCTATCTTTGCTTTGACTTGTTACCATTATTTTCCTAATCAACTTTTGACACAACTCAGGAAATTTTTTCCAAAGTATATTTTCAATTTATCTTAAAAATATTATTTTACTAATAATTCAAAGACATTTACCCCAAATGCATGTTTAATTTATGTGTAGGTCATGTGTCTATCAGAGAATAGCTTATATTAGCTTTTAAAACAGAAGATATCTATATCAGCAATATATAGCCCAAGACAGATCTACTGTCATTTTGATATAATGCACCTGTTTACCACATCTATCTGGGAATAAACAGAGTGAATAGATTTGGCCTGTGGACCATCTGGGCGGTGAGTTACCTAAAGAAACAGGTCAATAGCATTGTGACAAAAGTCACAACCTGGAGTAAAAGTTTGTAAAGGGTCTCAGGGACCTCTCTGCCAGAGGTAATGCAATACATCTTAACACTTCAGAATTGTTGGATGAGATCCTTTTGAAGTATTTTACTAGAAAAAACTTTAGGAAACATTTTTCCTTTCATCTACCGAGAAAGGTGACAAGATAATATATTATCTCAGTGGTTGAATAACAGTAAAATTTTTAAAGCATTTTCATATTCTTTATACTTATGCCCACCTATCCTGATATCCAAAAATCTTTAGAGTGTGTTCCCAAAAAAAAAAAAAAGAAAGAAAGAAAACAATGATAATGACCTTAGCTTGAAAATAAATGAAGGAAGATAATCTACCCCCATCTATATCTACAAAAATAATAAGTTTAGGTTTGACATCCATATGAAATAAGTGCTCAGTAATCAAATATGCAGTGAAAACGACAGGGTATTTCAAAAATGTTAATGGTTTTATTGTTTTATATTTTCAGAAAACTATTTTAGTCTTCTTTTTTAGTTTGTTCTATTTTACTTCCTTGAGGTCTAGAACATTTCAATTCCATCACTGAATCAGCTACAGAAGCTCACAGATCCCTACCCCGGCTGGTCCTCTCTTTGGGGTCAAAACAATTCTCATCAGGTGTCTTTTCCCACTTAGAGTGGCTTGGAAGTTAAGTCCTAGTGCTGGAGTCTGGTGTGTGGAACCTCCTCTTAACAAAGCAAATTGTCTTTCCTTGATGCCCAAGACAAAAATGATGACCAAACCACCTAGTCTCAAAATAGAACCCATGTTTTCCTGTACTTTAACAGAAAGGCTGTGTTCATGAAGATACCATATACCATTATAGGGAGTGTCTGTGCTCCAGTCATATCTGGTAGGTCCTGTATTTTTTTCCTCCCATTGGTAATATGCAGCCATATGAACACTCTGTTTCTGTTTCAGTTGGGTTCCCACCCCACCCCCCCACCCCCGATCATCCTTAAGTGGATTCAAAGAACTTGCCAAAGCCAGGTCTCCATGGCCCTTTGCTGAACTCTTTAATTAATTGTTTCAGTCATATAAATGTTCAACAAAAGATCACTTCTATTAAATACTCATATTTAGCCACGGGTACCTTCATCTAGAACATAGATAACAAAGTGAGGAAAGACAAGCTTAAATTGTAAACTAACCCATTAGGTAGCTGAGACCCACCCAGGCCAGCACAAAAGGGGGTCTTCCTTCTCACTAGGAAGGGGATGGAGAGACGATTCAACCTTCTCAGCCTATTTATTCAATGACTATCTGAGAGCCATTGAAGAAGGAGAAAGAAAGAATTGGTTTAAAATAAATAACATTTGGAGAGTCTCAGCCTGTCTTCACATATCTTTCCTATTACTCTGGCTCTTATCATAACATGTCTTCATCCTTACCCCCTCATCCTAAGGCAAGTCGGGAAGGCTAATACAGATTAGAAGTCCTCTCCTTCACCTCCAGCATGCAGAGGAGGACTCATCAGGGCCAGAGGGGATGGGGCAGAACTTCGGCCAGTCACTTCCCTCCAGCTGCAACCTAAAACTAATCCCACATCGAGAAGGAAAGTACTGAGTTGGATATACGACAAGGTTACTGGAGGAGGGAATAAGGGAAGAAAGCGTTTTCAGATTTGAGAACTGAGTTCAGGTACTGTGATGCTCATTCAGTCATTGGCTCCCATTCTGAAGACAAAACACTAAGACCAGATCATATTACTGAATGTGAACTTTAGGCACCTCAGGATGCTTACACTGAACTTGCTACAATTGTCTAGATGTGCTTGCAAACTTGGAAGTAGAGCTGTGTGTCCAGTGCAGTTTTGGGCATCATTTTACCAATGGAAACACTATTAACATGTGTTTTGTAAGGGCACAACTGTGACCGTGTGACACACACTAAAATCAGAAACTGAATAATTTAAATTAATTAACCTCATTACATGATGAACACTGTTCAAGGAGCTGAGAGGGATGCAAAGAAATATGAGTGAAGATCTGTTCTTCACAAGATTAAAATTCTTAAGGAAATGAGCAAAATGTTCCAAAATGGGTAAACTGAATGATTCCACAGCACTGCTGTGGGGTTGAGGTGATGGTACCGAAGGCAATGGATGCATCTGAAAATGCAATGGTAGAGGAAGAAACAAATCATTCCTAATAGTGCATAAGACATTTTCAGGACATATTCAATTTGGAAACAATTCCTTTTCTGCCAAAAAGCATAAATACACATAAAGTTTCTCACCAGATTTACAGATATCTATAGCATGTATTTTAAGAGAGCATATTGGGAGAGGATGAGACTTATTTAATTTTTTAAATCAGCCAAGATACATGTGTACCAGCTTACTCACTGAGAATTAGTGTCTCAGATGTGTTTTTTTTTTTGGGGGGGGGGTCTTAGATATTGTTTTATCAATCACTTCATTTATTTTTCTATCATCAGTTTATTTATTTTAAGCCTTAGTGCTATTTAAAATTTACTCCCTGCTTTGGGTCTCCAATATTAGATTTTTCATTTTCCTGTGGGAACACAATGCCTTTATTATGGAAAGGGCTGTTAGAGTGTCGTCTTGTAATTATAGGGACAAAAGGTAAGCCTTTGTCCTTTGTGGTGCTGTGGGGATGGGATTTTTTTTTTCTCCATGTTCCCGTCAGGTACAGAGCATCCCTGAGGCAGATGGACCCTTGAAATCTCCTGTCCCCAAAGCCTGGTTGTGGCTCTGAAAGCAGGCTCGGGAACTCTCCTGAGGTCAGCATTTGCAAACAGTGGATGTGCTGGCCCAGCTGAGTCCCCCTACTCTCGAGCCACAAAGAAGACTGATTTTTGGACTGGAGTAGGCAAACCTTGTGGATCTTGGAAATTTGGGCAATGGGAAGCCCTCTTGTATTAAAAATTGCTTGTACTTTTAACGATAAAGGAAATAAGGTCTTGTCGCGTACTCTAAGCTAGTAAAAGAGAACATACTGGCTATGGTTTTACATGTATCAGAGTTGATTGCAAAACAGTTTGGAACATGAAATAGTAGTAGTAACTATCATGCATGTGATGCTTGGCTAAAGCAAGCCTGCCTTCTAAATTTTTTATATTTGTTTCTGAATATATGCTTAGGGAAATTTCTGAAAGCTTGTCACTAAAATATTAAAGCTGGTTATGTCTGGGAGGTAGGCTATAGGGTGATTTTTAGTCATAGCAAAATCACACACAATTTATGCAAGTAGAAATAAGAACCATTGTAAGTCTATAAAGCAGTTTGTTATTGTGTTTAGTATTACAAAAATGAAGATTCCACATATATAAAGTATAAATATTTCTATATATGATATATGTGATGATTCTCAGTTGATTGGACCTACCCTTTATTTACCTATATATGTTTACTCAATCCTCACAACAATAGTATGACATGAAAAAAACATGGCACAAAAGAGACTGTTTGTCTCTCCCAGGTGACTAGCCCTGTCCCTGATTGCTATCTTGCTTGCTATGGATGAAAGGTCAGGAGCCACACCAAGAAATGAAGGAAGGTAGACTAGTTGCAGAGCAGAAACCTTAAAATGCCTTAAAATGGATTAAGCATATCTCTTCCTGTGACTGGCTGTATAACATCATTTTAGTTAGAAACAGCATTGTGTTCAGCTAAGAGAAGTTGGCACTATATTTGCACTTCCTTTTCCCCATAAGCTGTATAAGTTAGGTTTGCAGATATATTCAAAGTTTAGTCTTTGTCATATCCAGGGTTTTGTTTAATTTAGAGGGATAAATAATCAAATGTTGACAGAAATGAGCAATGCTCCATTCAAAAAATCTAATCTTTCTGGCCTTTGTTAAAGAAACATCAGGGAAAATTGATGACCATGAAGATTTATATTTATTAATCTAAGGAGATTTCTTTCTAGCGTTGGAATCATAATAGTTATTTGAATTATGGCTGGATAATGGAGACTGTTGAATCATGGAGTCCCCTTATGGTTAACACTCATTAATCATTTTTATAATTAAAAATATATTCCTCAACTCAATCTACTTTTCATATTTAAAGAATATCTATCAGAATGAACCTTTCCAGATACCCAATATGGGAAGTTGTTTTTTTAAGTGACTAAAAAATGATAATAACAAAATATAATTTTTTAATTAAAAAAAGAATGGTGGAGAGAAGGGAAGTCTAGTCAACTAAGCCTCATCTCACATATATATAGAAGTATAATGTCTTATATATATGGAAATCTTTTATTTCATAATACTGAACAATTTATATAAATTGTGTGTACTCATTAAAAAACTCAAATGCAAAGTACTGTAAATGAGACCAAACAGAGGTTATTTATTCAGAACTCACAAGAGCAAGGGATTCAACCACCATCACTTGCATTTGGCAGAGACTCAAAGGCAGAGATGGGGAGATAATGCCTTACGGTGGGAAGAAGAAAGTTTCAGATGTGCTCTTCTGGGTGATGATGACTGGCGTGAGGAAGGTGGAGGGACTTCTAGAGCCCCCTTCTGTAGGCTAACTAGAGGAAGGGCATGTTATGTGATTGGTTAGAGGAACATGTTTTGCTTTCTCTGGATGGTTCAGAGTTGGAGGTGGAGGTAAAAAACAGAATCTTGCAGTCATTGACCACGCCCTCCCTGTTCGGGGCTATTGGTTACACAAGTGTGGTTTGGCTTCTCAGCTGGTGGAAGCTTCCTTCGATGCAGAGGTTGAAAGTCAGAATTCTATTATCACATATGGCCTGGCCTTTGCCTATCCCTATATTAAGTTTCTTACTATTCATGATTTGAATTTAATTTAAAATGTTCTCCTTTAATAATAGGTTCAATCAGTACTTCCTGATAACATTATCATTAATAGCTAAATATTATTTCATTTCATAGATGTGCTATACTTTCATACCTATCTTAGAGATATGCCATAATATAATATCAGCCCTCTTTTTAATGTCACTTGAATAATTTCAAATTGCCTGTATTTTAACAACAATGAAATAAACTTCCTTGAAGATAGTTATATTTACCTTTTTCCATTTGTATTTTAAATATAAATTTTTAGACATTTTCATGCATGGAATCTGAATACAGAGTACTAAACTGTTCTCTAATTAAAATGCTTATTAACTCCCTATGTGGATGGAAGTGACAGATATCACTAACACTGTCACTAAAAAAGATTGCTAATCCTACAGATGGCAAATGTTCATTTATTATGAGGTTGAATATCTCAAGTTTTTGTTGACCATTTGTATTTGTTCTTTTCTCAATTGTCAGCTCATATTATTTGCCCACATTTTTATTGATACAATCTATTTTCCTTCTGATTTATGTGCTATTTTTCACGTTGTGAAATTTTTCCAACTTCTCATTAGTCTTTTAATTTTTAAATAGTGTTGTGCTTTGTTTTTACTATGCAAAGTGCTTACACTAATGGCATTTGGAAAGTTGCTAAGATTTTATGCCTACATATTATGGGTGATGGCCAGATGGCATTGTTGTCTTTAGAGATAGTGAGGACCATCAGATCTAAAATGCTGACCTTTATTTTTATTGTTGTGATTAGAAAATAAACTCATTAAAAAACACAAGAAGAATAGTTTCCAAATTACTCCACAGGGAGTAACCAAATACTTTATTTTAATAATAAATATCCAAATACTTAGGCTATGCTATATCACCTGCTTACACAGATTGTATATTCTTTGATATACTCAACTTCTGGCATTTTCTCAGTTTAATCTATTATCCTTAACTTACAGTTATATAATCCAGGTGAACACTAATCCCTCAGGCTTTCTTCCACTCTTGCTGAGAGGATCTTAATTAGCTAGTTGACTTATGCAAGTATAGACAGTTGAACAGCTTTCCATTAATGAGCTCTGAGTGAGCAGGGCCAGTGGTTCTTTTTCTGATGGGGAGGTCTCCAGCAGAGTTTGAGTGTCCTTATTCTCCATCCACAATGGACCCACTCTAAATTCTCTTCAATCTGGTAACTAACAACTCCCCCCAAGTGTCAGCAGTTTTAATATTGGCTATAAATTCGAATTATCTATGGAGTATACAAAAATTTTTCATATCTCATTCCATTACCACAAACACTAATTTAATTGATCTAAAGAGACCCCAGCATCAGTACATTTAAAAAATCTCTCCAGGTGATTCAAATGTTCATCCTGCACTAAAACTCATATTAACTCATTTTCCCCTTACCTTTTATTAATATGCCTTATATATTATACAATTTATCTTCCACAACATACTTGCCAATTTAAAATAATTGCAGCATGAGTTAGCTCGCTAACTACATCAACTTTTTAAGATATTTGCTTCTCTTTTGAGTGATTTTAAATATAAATGAAAATAGCTTATAGTGATTAAGCAAAAAAAGTTTTCCTTCAATATTTAAGTCATCTAGTGGGACTTGATTAACTCAACATTCATATTCTTATATTCAGAAAGATTCATAAATAGTATATCTAAAAGGGATCCTAGAGATCATCTAATTATACTATTATACTTTATCTATAAGGAATCTGAGACCCAGAATTAGTAAAGTGATTTTTCATAATCCTGAGGGGTTGTTAAGTGTTAGATTTTGGCCTATAATAATCAATATTTTGGTATGTTAGTTCTCAAACACAGTATAAGAAATCAGTTCAAAACTTAGCAACAACAGCAACAAAACCAACACACATTTACGACCTCACACGTGTCATATAGTTTCTTTGGGTCATGAATTCAGGAGTGGCTGACCTAGTTATTTCTGGCGCACTGCACTTCATGAGGTTGCCATCAAGATGTTGCTCAGGGCTACAGTCATTTGAACGCTTGACCAGGGCTGGAGAACCTGCTCCCAAGCTCACTCCCATGGCTACTGCCAGTTAGTTCCTTGTCACAAGGATCTTTCTTTCATAGTGCTGTTTTCGTATCCTCGTGACGTGACAACTGACTTACCACCAGAGTTCTTGAGCTAAGAGAATAAAATAGGAGCTACAACCTATCAATGAAATAGCTTTGAAAGCCATACTCCATCAAATTTGCAATTTCCTATTAGTGACACAAGACGTTTTTATTCACTGTAGGAAGGGAGTACACAAGGGTGTGAATGCCAAGAAGTAAGACTCCATTGAAAGCCACCTTGGAAGCTGTGTACCACGGGTATCTTCGCACATCATACGATTTTAGCTCATAAGTAAATCATAAATTTTAGGTCTTTGGCAGTGCATTACAATTCATTAAATTTTTACCACCACTAATATATTTCATGTCTTATCATCACTTGATATTTCATTATTTGACAATGTGTCATCTAGTAACAAGTTGAAAAAGGTAGCTTAAAAAATATAGTTTCAATACTTTGTGATGCTTTAACAAAATCTGCTTTGATCAATTGATATTTTTTGGCATTTACCTTAAAAAGATGTTTTTCTTCAGAGACCTGAGAATTTTAAATTTCAAATTTTTATTTTTCTAATTTAAAAGAATTTTTAAAAGTTTATCTCCTCAGGAGACATATGCAGTCTTTTCTATCCACAAAAAGTAAGATTATTTTTCTCAATGATCAGTATACATGATCTATATCAGCACATCACCTACATCCTAGAGATTAATCAATTCTCATGTTTGAGATTGCCATGAACTTTAGGAATGAAGCAAGATGTGTATTATCAGGGTTTTTTTTTTAATGTTAAAAAGAATGTTAACATTTTATAATTTGGGGGTAGAAAAACAATTTTTAGTTAAAATTTACTTTAAAAAAAAGTGATATTTAAAATCAGTCCTTAAGTAATGTATAATTTCAAGAAAGATGAAATCTACAATACTGATAGAATGATTCCTTTCTCTTATCTCCTACCACTAAAAATATCTGCTATGCCCTGAAAAATAAATGTAAGGAATTACATGATGTGAATGTCTTATTACTTATATAATCACTAATAGCTTATTGAAATAGGACCTTAATAACTACTCTGGCAATTTTAAGGTATATTAAACTACTCAAGTAATTGTAAGCTAATGGTAATAGACATTATGTTATTACTAAAAGTAAGACAGAAGTAAGGACTCTCCAGTTCTTGAGCCAAAATCTACCCTCTGATGAGTTTAACATAGTTTATTATGAGTTTAATATAGCTTATTCTTTTCACATAATACTAAAATGAAGCATAGCTTTAAATGACTTTAATGGCAAAATCCTTAAAAATTCCAAGGTCAGTCTATCTTTATAAGGAAGAATGATGCAGATGTGTTTGTCTGTGAAATGTGTCTCAATGTATTTTCATCTGAGTGTCTGAGGCCCTATGAAGCCTTGGCATGCCTCTCTTCATGGAATACTTTCAGCTATTCATTAGTTAATTAAGTCCATTTCATCCCCAAAAGTGCCTAAAGTAACTCTGGCATTTGTACATAAGGTTTGTATGGATTTATATATGGGGTGGAGGACTATATATGTGTGTGTCTTTGATGAGTTTGCCTCTGTTCTTGGTCTACATTTCTCTAGGTCTACCTGTGTCTTTCTGAGTTAAACAATTTATTTTTATGCATCAGCATTATATCTCATCTCATCCCAAAGAAGATTCGAGGCAGCTGCATTACCCTATATGCACAACTTTCTGTATGTCATGTATGTCTCTACCTCTGTATCTCTGCGTTTGTCTTTCCCTCTCTTCTTCCTGCCTCATTCCAAGATACAAATAACCCTATATTTAATCATTGGTTCTTCTTTTCATAAACTTTATTTTAAAAACTTTATCTCATTATTCATTATATGAACTTCCACAAAGTCTTATCATCAGTTCTGCCATCTGTTTCCAAAAATATGGCTACCCTTTTAGTGACTGCAGAGCACTTTAGCACCACCCTCCACTGAGTCTCAAATATATCACAACTAAACTTTGCAAAAGTATGCTTTTCAAATTTCAGATCACAGCTCTGGTCTCCCCAAGCTATTCAGAGATCTACTGCTGAAACTGAGGGGTAAGTCTGTTTCTAAAGCAGACCTCTTAGTGGTGCTGTTGGGTTATGGGTCATGCCCTTCCTCATTACCTTTTAATGAGTATAGGGAAAAATGGGTAATCAACACAGTTGCTGGTTAGATTGACCAAAACCCTCTTTCATAAGCTATGGAAATAAGATTTCTGAAAATAAAAGATGGAGGGAGAGGAAGTGGTTAATATTTTTAAAGACATCTTGGGCTCCAATCTCCTACCCCTACTGAATTACTCGTGTTTATGGGTAGCATTTTGTAACTGATTAAAAATAGCAATGAATTTTTTGGCGACTCTTTCATGGAAAAGTAGATTCTAAATCTCTTCTCCTTTAATCTGGCTTGGCCTTAGTGACTAGCTGGGCCAGAAGAATGCATTAGAAGTAAAAGGATGAGATTTCTGAGGCTAAGATACAAATAGCCCTTCAGGTTCCTTTTTGTTTTTTTTTTTTTTTTGAATATTGTCTCTGAAATATTTTACATGGGTCATCGTGTAAAGAGTTAGACCAATTTCCCTGAGTCCACCATGTTGGAGAGGCCATGCTCTGGAAAACCATCCCAGCTGAGCCTTGCTTTTCAGTCTCCCTACCAAGATTCAGGATATGTGAATTAAGCCATATTGGGACCAACAGTCTAGCCCATTTACCAGTTGAATACTAATGAGCAATATCCATAAATTGATGTGCATAAAATAGAACAATCAGCCAACTAAGCATGCCTAAATTCCTGACACAGATATGAGATACAATATAATGGTTGTTTTAAGCCAACTGAATTTTGTGGTTATTTTATAGAAGTATGTTGCTGGAGCACCTTACTATCCTACATTCTACAGGTTCTCTCAGTCCCTGACTTGCAAGTAAAATTTCAAATCCTTTCTTGATTTCCAAACAACACAAGCATCCAACACTCACACGTATAATTTTCCTTCCTGTGTACAATCCTGGTGCAAGGGTGAGGCAGGGAGGGAGAGAGAATGAAGACAGTTATCAATTCCTGACATAGTTTACATGTATGACTTTTTTCAACACCAAATTCTATGAAAAATCTACTTGTTTCTACTGAGATATTTGGAAGCTACATTTAACCTATTGGTCTCTCTATGACTATATCTCTTTATGATCGATTCTTGTTGCTTTTGGCCTATACATTAACTAGGTTCCTTCTGGTTATCAAGTAAAAATTCTATACTTAGAAGCAAACTGAAAAAGAAATTACTATACTGAGTTTCATATAATACAGACAATAAATATTTGTTTACTGATTGAATCTTTAACTCAAAGGTCTCTTTCAGTAAACCTTTATATATTTTTGTCTGTGCTTCAAGAGTAGAGCAACAGAACATAAGGATAGTTGTGATAAATGAAAAAAGGAGGGTTCTGCCATTTTCCACTACCAGAGATTTCTCCTTGTTACTGAAACCTTATATAATTTCAAGAAAAGAATTCCCCAGAGGTTACTTTTCAAACATGGCTATTTTTGTTAAATTATAAACAATAGAAAGAAAAATAGCTTAGAGGCATAGTGCATTCCATGGGACAAATCTCTTCACATCTAATAAACCCCAATGGAAAATATATGCATTTCTCTAGGAATATATATATGTACATATCGTGAAAAAATTATTTTCCACTCAGAGCCTCATATTACCAGGACACTTTAATGGGTACCTCCAGGAGTACCATTCACATGTATTTTTTCATGGAGCTTTGCTCCATACAGTGGCATTCACACAGACATTAAATGGAGCCCCCAAGCCAGAAGTACTACCTTGATTTACCTTCTCCCTATGTGTCTTACTCCTTCCTATCCTCTTCCATCTATGCCTTCTCATCACCTTCTGAGATAAGTTAATAGTCCTTAGCTTGTGCTCAGAAAAAGTACTTTCATTCTCTGCTTTGGCAAGCCCTGTTTTGGAGTAGACTGGGATAATTTTTCTTATCAAAAGCACTGATAGACTCAATATTTTGGGAAATGCACTTTTCAGTGTAGAGCATTTCAGCTACCCTTTACCTAGTGCAGACTGAGAGTCAGGGGGATTCCAGAGCTGCTAGCTTTAGGAATTACTTCAGCCGGTTGACTTGAGCAACGCATGATTTCCATTTTTTTTTTTTTTTTTTTTGGTCTGTGAAGCTTACCTCCAATGAGAAATATTTAAGCAAAGGTTATACATGAGGAAGCATTCTTTTGGATAAAAAGAAATACTGGAGTCAACATTCCCCATGTTGTTAGTGTGATCCAAATGTCACCAAACTGTTATCTCTGAATTACCTGCATTTTATGGCACTTTTCCATCTCAGATTTGGGATTAGCAAGAAACATAAGTCATCTGGTAACTTAATTAATATTGAGATAATACATTAGAGGATTCTATTTAGCCATTGCTAAAACTTGGCTCATAATGAACCTACCTCTCAGTTGTATGATGCCAAAGTGAAATGCCAGAAACAACTACCTTCTATTCAGGACTGGGAGCCTCCCACTAACAGCAACTAGTTGACTGTTGGGAGTGCCTCAAAGTCATCAGACTCTGAACTTGACTTCTAAAAGTATAAGAAGATGGTGAGGTAGGTAGAAGGTAAGATATCACACACACATACACACATACACACATACACACGCATATGCACACAAACATACACACACATGCATGTACCGGGTTTGTTCTATTTGTCTCATTCCTTCCTCAGACAACTAAAGTCTACACTGAATGTACTTAAGATCAAAGAGTAACGTTCATTTTGTACAGGACACTTTACTAAGCAGTACAAAATCCTACAACATCCTAATTTCCTCTAGCTCCACACTAAATTTTATTTAATTTTTTTAATGTTTATTTATTTTTGAGGGAGAGAGAGACAGAGCATGAGTGGGGGGGGGGGGGTGGGCAGACAGAGAGGGAGACATAGAATCTGAAGCAGGTTCCAGGCTCTGAGCTGTCAGCACAGAGCCCAACACAGGGCTTGAACCCACAAGTGTTCAAGATCATGACCTGAGCCAAAGTCACTTAACCAAATGAGCCACCCAGGCTCCCCTCCACACTAAATTTTAATGCCTGTGGAGTCACCCTAACGACATTGCTGGGAAGTTCTATTCCTTAATCACATACTATAGCTCAAAACCGGGCTATTTCCTTTCTCCATTTTTCTGCCTCTACCTAAGATAATGACTGACCTGGTGACCCACAAGCACTCTGGGTGTGGTCTCAGAGTGTTGACCATATCTCCGAGGACATTTGCCCTACACATTTGGAGTGTCAAATTACCTTAACCTCTTTCACAGGGCATATTTTATTGACTTGACAATAGGGTAGACAAGACAAGTAGATCTACATGCTAATTCCCGTCACTGTAAATAATACTTAAACCACAGTCTGCCTATGCAGATATTCATCATTAGGCATTGGTGAAAACATTTATTGTCAGATTTCCCAAGATGGTCTTTTTCTAGGTCCACCACCGGAGCCCTGTGCATGTAGTAGCTATCCCCCTCTTTCCCCAGGATGAGTGCCTGAGTTTTGAGTATTCTCTCCCTCTGTCACTATTTTCTCTCCCTGGTTTTTGGCCTCATAATGTCTTCATTTCTCAAACAAACAAAAATCATTCTCTCATCTCAATTTTATAATGCAATATAATGCTACATTAAAGCTACATTTTTATAAGAAAAAAAAAAGGAAAAAGTCTATCAGAATCATTAAAGTCTGTAGGTCTGGGAGAGTTTACTGCTTAAATATTTCCTGAGGGTAAATATTTTTATACCTTACAGGGAATTTAGGAGAGGCAAAGTAAGTCCAATATGAGAAAGAAAAAGAGAAAAGCCAAACAGCCAATTTCTCCTAATATGTTGGCTGAAGTTCTTTTTTTTTTTTAATGTTTTTTCAACGTTTATTTATTTTTGAGACAGAGAGAGACAGAGCATGAACAGGGGAGGGGCAGAGACAGAGGGAGACACAGAATCTGAAACAGGCTGCAGGCTCTGAGCGGTCAGCACAGAGCCCGACGCGGGGCTCGAACTCACGGGCCGTGAGATCATGACCTGAGCCGAAGTCCCGAAGTCGGATACTTAACTGACCAAGCCACCCAGGCGCCCCTGGCTGAAGTTCTTAACAACTGTACCTCTGAATATGACATATATCAGAAGTCTAAACTCCATTTACCTGTGCCAAAAATTATGGTTATTTTTCCCTTTGTTATTGAACAAAAGGTCCATTATGGGCTAAATTACACTTCCTAAAATTCATGTTGAACCCCTGCTACCACAGAATGTGACTATTTGGAGATAGGGCCTTTAAGAGGTAATTAAGTTAAAATGTGGTTGTTACAGTTGGCCTTCTTCCAATCTGACTGGTATCCTTATAAGAGGAGATTAGGACACCAGAGACGTCAAGAATGCATAGTCACAAAGATAAGGTCACATAAGGGCACAAGAATATATCCATCTGGAAACCAAAGAGGGAGAGGCCTCAGGAGAAACCAACCTCAGGAGAAACCTGCAACATGTTAATCTTGGACTTCTAGCCCCAGAACTGAGAGAAAATAAATTTATGTTGCATAAGACACCCTGTCTATGGTATTTTGTTATGACAGCCAAGCAAATTAATACAGGGTCCAGGGGAAAATACTCTTTCTAAAGTCTAAGTCTCATAGATGTCTAATATTTAAAAAACAAAAGAGAGAGAAGAAGAATACAGCAGAAGTTTTACATTTTTGGTCCCAGTTAACCAGTTCCAAGAGAGAGACCAATTTCCTCATTAAGAGGAAAAGTTTCTTCTTCAGGAAACTATAGCAAGGTCATGGTGATGAGTTCTTTTCCTTCTCTTTCCTCTCCTGGAAGGAACATTTAAGTACACATTTTCTTCCTTTGATAAAATTCATCTAAAACACTTTATACCCCAAACTTACACCCATAGCAGAAGGCTTCTCTAAGAGTGCAGATTCTTGAGCAATTCTTACTCAACCTCTTACCCTAGGATCCTGTTAAACCTTCGGAAAGCTTTTCAAAATTTACCAGCACTGCTCAGGTAACAAAATTTAATTATGTAAAATAGATGATAAAATGTTAAACTCGAATTCAGGAATTCAAGGTTGACTTATAGTCTAGTCAATCTCCCCAGTAATCATTAAACCTTGGCTTTGTACAGAATTTCTCTATTGCAGCAATTTAAAAAGTTCTATTAAGTTTAGATGAATCCTAAAAGCCTCTTGTGTTTTCATAATTCCACATCCCTTAGCCATTGCAATTATTACATTTAGTTTTTTTGTCAATGTTCATAATGTTCATTCTTCTGTTAGTATTTGCCTTGTAGCGATGTGTACATATTTTTCTTTGATGAATCTTTAAATCCAAAAAAGAAAGCGTCTCTTTACGACTGCTCTAACATAGCAGTTGATTCTTAGGATATCTCAAAAGCACGAGCTGCTGTTATCAAGTTCCTCCAGTTAATGTCACCTCTGCCAGTCATACACCACCTCTACAAAAACTGAGCATGTAATCGTCACGCCCATATCTGTTGAGAGGACAGGGATGCTGGAATATCTGTCCCTGGGATTATAAGCTGCTTTTAGCTTTCCATTTTTAGCAGAACGAATGGTGAACTTTGAATGATCTCATATACCTCCCCTGAGAACTAGGCTTTAAATTGGCTCATCGTTAATATAACTCTTTGATAAGAAAGCATATGATAAATTTGAGTTTATGTATACTAGCTAACAACTGATATGTATTGCCCTACCATTTCTTTCTCTCAGTAGGGAATCCCATGCTTAACACTAAGTTTAGTTTTATCAACATAACCAGTAAACGAAGGAGAGAGTGAAAAGTCTAGATGATAATCCGAGTCCTTACAGAGAATGATGTGCAGAATTGGGCACCTGTGGAGTATCTTCTGGCCTGCGAGGTGCTAAGAAGGCCCCAGTTGCTGCTGACCTGCCTGTCTGCAGCTTCCTTTCAGAGGGTCGTTGCTTTGTAAGTGGGAGGCCTTTTTAAAATCCTATGTTAAGCACTATCAGCCAGTACCACTTCACCATCTAATTAGCCAAGTAATGTTTTCCAAGGAAGTAGAAGAGTGGGAGAAAAGCAAAAGTTGTTTCATAGCCTTGGGGGAGGGAGAAGCACAACATGTAGCAATCATGGGGACAGCTTGAGAGAGGAGAATGCCTCTTGTTATGATCCCAACAGAAAAAGAGAGACTCTTAAGGAACAGGTAAGAAGACACAATTCAAATAGTTTCCAAGAGTAGACACTACTTGTGAAGTTTATAGTCAAATAATCAACATGCTATGATACCACTACAAGTCTGCTTTTTTTTTTTATATTACTCAATCCATTGTTTGGTCCATTTTTCTAAGTTCAGTGGCAGACTTGTCAAGAGTGGGGTTTCTGCAGCCTTCCTCATGAGAATATGAGGAGCTTTTTTTTTTTTTTTTAGGAGCTTTTAACATCGTGTGATTATCCCTGATGTAATAGCCGGGCTCTAAACATTATGTCATTCTTATTATTATACTCTGAAATACCCTATTAAATGCCTCCTCTCTTGTCTCAATATTTATAGCTTCCAAATAATTGCAGATTATCATGCTCTCTCAAGTAGCCTGAAGTAACTGCTCAGCTCTGATTTAATACCTTTCAGTAGTTGAGTGTAAATCACCTTTTTGTCCATCAACTTTGAACAGGTTTGGAAAACTATGAACTTATGCAAGGCATAAAATGAAAGAAATAGTCTGACATACCTAATTGGTCAGACATCTGTCTTTCAGTTTTAGTCTCTTTGCTTCTGGTAAAACTGAGGAGGAATTCACAGCCACCTGGTGATCCTAGCCCTTCTAAACGAAGAATTAAGACTTTATTTCCTTCAGTCAACTCATTAAAGACTTGTAGAGATTGATTTGGTAGCAAAGTGGCCCCTCTTTGAAATGTTATATATTTTGTCTTCCCAAGGATCACACAAAACTCGACTTGCCAAGAGGGCAGCTGCAGTGTTCAAGTGACGCCATCCCACTTACCTTGGTCACAGCTGGGACTCTCATAGAAACTGTCAAAGTAGCAAGTTGTCAAGATAGTTGGAGAAGCTCCCTGCTGCTGCCATGTGTCCTTCTGCTCTAGTTTTCTAGCACAATGAAAATGTCAGCAATTCCTTTTACACCTGAGAGAGTAAGCTTCAAATTATTCTTTTCTCTTGTTTATTTTTTGTCATCAATAGGACAAAGACCTGGTAGTCTAATAGAAGAGTCTTAGATTTATTCTATTTGAAAGATTCTTGGAATCTATTGGCTATTTTAATTGTGTCTGAGCAATGAGGCTTGTGAAGGAGATTGTGAGGAACATCCCTGTCCCTCCCAGATTCATACTAGAACTGGACCAGGAGGGAACCCAGTGAATAGTGGCACCTGGTAGCTATGGCCGCGCCACTGCAGGTAGCAAAGAAATGCTCATGCCACTCAAATGTGTGTTCCAGCTTTTCTCTCCTGTTTTCTTAGAGGACATATGAGCTATGCAACAATTGAGTTAATAGCTGCCAGCCTCATGACTTCTTTGCCTAGAAACAGCAGCACAACTAGTACCATTAACTTTAGTTGACTAAAATGACTTTAGAAATTATTGCATCCAACTCTTTCACTTTATGGAATGAGAAAACTGAAAGTAAGAAGGTATTTACTGAAGTTACATCATAAATTTGTGCCAGACATGGGGATAAAAGACTAGTTTGTTTTTCCCCAAAATCCATACTTGATTTTCTTACGTAACTGACTCTACCCACAAAGAAAAAAAAAACAAAAACCTCTCTGTTACAGCACCAAAGAACTGTATAGCTTCTGTGTTGTTGGGGGTTTTCTCCTCCTCCTCCCCTTCCTCCTCCTCCTCCTTCCCCCCCCTCCTCCTCCTCCCCTTCCTCTCTTTCTTCTTCTTCTTCTTCTTCTTCTTCTTCTTCTTCTTCTTCTTCTTCGTCTTCGTCTTCGTCGTCGTCGTCGTCGTCGTCGTCGTCGTCTTCTTCTGTGTTACAGGAGAGAAAATAATGCAAAAACATTTTTTCAACATATCTCTCTAGACTCACCAAAAGAAAAGATGAGTTACTATCAAGAATGAAGAATACCTTTGTCTCCCAAAGAAGTGTCTCAGGTTTGGGAGTTTGGCAGGTTTTATGAGTATAGAAGGAGAGATTAGGTGGGTTAGTATTACTTTGGCTTCTTCCAGTGGGAGGAATTTCTGGTAGATCCAAACAGTATAAGACAGAGAGGAAAGTTGTGGGTATCATAATTGGGAAAAATAGTTTCATAGCCATTTGTGAAACTGCTGCAGTAGATCTTATGATAACTAATCATGTTAACTTCTCCTATAGTGTATTATATACAGGAGAAGAAGCAGTTAAAATTTCTCTCTGCTATGGAACTTAGGTTTAAGTGAATTGTGCGTGAAATTGGCTACTTAAGGCTCAAGTGGCAAATAGAGCTTTCAATCTAGAACCTGACATAAAAGAAGTCATTAGTTCTTTCATTATTGCTTCTTTTGTATTTCATTTCTCTTTAATTGTAAATATTTTCAGACTTAAATAATAAGCACAAGATAGATCCAATAAAGCATTCATGAGTCCAGAGGGTCTACTCTCCCAATATCCCATTCATTCTGTAATTGATCTCAAAATTTAGAGTGTTAAGAGCTTTCCCCTCAGAGTATGTATTATCAATATTGAAAGCCAATTCATTTTTCCTCTAGGGCTTACACTAGTAAAAAGAAAATTTGAAACTTAAAAAGAACAATGTGAACCATATACATCTGAGATCCAAACATCTATAGCGACAATCTTGAATGTTTTGAAGGTAGAAAATCCTTTAGTCAGACAAGAATGAACCAAAGTTTGGTAAGCTAATAGCCAAATTGTTTTCCTCCCTCAGATGTTGCAGAGCTGAGAAGGAACCAGGTTTTAGAAGCGTGTGTATCAGATATAGAGCAATATAGCAAAAGCTGTTTTGTTTCATTCACAACTGAATGGTTACTACACATATGTTGAAAGTCATCCCAAGATATACTTAACTTGCTTGGTCTCCTCATTTGTAAGCCATCAGTGGAAATTCCTGTTTGAAGAGACCCATAATCTGCTTTTACAGGAAAAATTTTCTTGGTAAAAATATTCCTTATATCCTCCATAGAACTTTTTCTTAGGTAGGGGGAGTGAAAAGTTAGACTTTGGCTTCCCACAGCGAACTACTTTTCATGATTTCCAAGCACATAAAGTATTCTCTTTAGCCAGTCTAAGAGAGAAAGATTGTCACATCTTCTAAAAGAAACTTGCTATTTCTAGTCTACCTTTTGTGTACCTACGTAATTTAGGACTCCTGAAGCATGTGGGTTGACCCTAGCATTTTGACCCTGAGTACATTTTGATCCTGAAGATGTTCTTATTCTAGCAGGCATTTGAAAACTTTGTCTGCTGACTCTCTGACATTGTGTGTGTGTGTGTGTGTCTCTTAATCATCTTCAATGTCTTCTTGACTTTTTCTTTGTCTTTGCTTCTATCTCTCTTTTGGATTGTGTTTCACGACATCACTTACAATTTTTTCCTGACCGAGGTGACTTCAGTCATTTGTGAAAAGGCAAGGTAAATAGGCCTGGTAGAAATAACCATAATAAATGGCTAAAACTATACAGGGTTAAATGTGTTGGACAAATTAAACCTTCATGGAAAAATATGCATCTTCAAATTTTAATCCAGGGATTATGGTCTTAGTGGAAATAATGACTAGAAAGTTATACTTGATAAAATTAAAATTAGTGTATTTGGTAAAATGAGAAACTGTAAGGTACTGGATCATTGTAAGATATAAATAAAAATAAACTTTTCAAAATGAAGGAAATTTCAGTAAAATTAAGGAAATTTCTGTATCTGTCCATAGCTTCCAGTGGCTTAGTGGCTGTCTTTGGTATTTCTTGACTTGTAGAAGCATCATCAGGATCTCTACTTTCACATTTACATGGCATTCTCCCCATAGGTGTGTCTGTGTCCACATTTCCCCTTTTTATAAGGACTCAGTCATATTAGAGTAGGGGTATACCCTACTACAGTATGACATCATCTTAATTTAACTAATTATACCTGCAATGACTATTTTCAAATAAGGTCATATTCTGAGGTATTAGGGGTTAAGACTTCAACATATGGATTTGGGGAGGAAACCGTTGAACTCATAACAATGTACTTAAAAATATGTTACCATCAAAAATTTATCACACATATATATACACACATATATATTTTCTTTTTTATTGTATTGTCTTTTTTGTATTTTATATGTATATATATATATATATATACATACATGTGTATATATATGTGTATATATGCATATATATGCACACATATATATGCATATAATATACTTATATGTTTATACATGTATCTATATTATATGTATATATATAAGATATATACAGTTAAGTATATACTCAATTGGCAATTGTCAAAAGGAAAACAGATACAAATGAGAATTGTAAAAATAAATTATAAAACTTCCTTTAAAATAGCCTTTTGAGGGGCACCTGGGTGGCTTAGTCCATTAAGCATCCAGCTTCAGCTCAGGTAATAATCGCATGGTTCATGAGTTCGAGACCCACGTCAGGCTCTGTGCTGACAGCTCAGAGCCTGGAGGCTGCTCTGGATTCTGTGTCTCCCTCTCGCTCTGCCCCTCCCCTGCTCGTGTTCTGTCTCTCTCTCAAAAATAAATAAACATTAAAAAATGTTTTAAAAAATAAAGAATAAAATAGCCTTTTGAACATTAATAATAAGTAAATACATGAAAATTAAAATAATCATGATATATTATTTTCACCTACCAAATTAAAAAAACATTTTTAACAATAATGATACCAGTATTGATAGGATGTGAGAAAAATGTGCCCTTGTAGAAACTGCTAGATGGATGTAAATTGATATAAACTTCTCTGAAGACAACTGGGCAATTGTCTTCAAAAATGCTTAAAGCATAACTGGTCTTCTTTTGAGAATTTATTCTAAAAAATAAAATAAAGAATTTATTGTAAGCAAGTGTGTCTCAAAAGTCTTATTTACTGGATATTTATATTATTGAAAGGTTAGATTATTTCCAAGGTACAGGAATATAGAAATTGTTAAACAAAGCATGAACATATGTATATACCAAAAGGTAAACTCCATTATATATCGTGGGTCACTTTGTAAGTAATTTTTGTTTTCTATTTCATAACTGAGTTCTCCGGGTCCCACAGAAAATGGATAGTGGAGCTGTGGTTTGAAGGATCAAGTTCCTAATATCTCTGCTATAATTTTTCTAGGTTCTTAATGTTATTTTATTTTTATTTATCACCTAAAAGAAAGCCGGGGGGGGGGGGCGCTTGGGTAGCTCAGTCAGTTAGGCATCTGAATTTGTCTCAGGTCATGATCTCGTGGTTGGTGAGTTCAAGCCCTGGCTCAGGCTCTGTGCTGACAGCTCAGAGCCTGGAGCCTGCTTCAGATTCTGTGTCTCCTTCTCTCTCTGCCCCTCCCGCACTTACGCTCTATCTCTGTTTCTGTCTCTCTCTCTCTCTTGTCTCTCTCTCAAAAATAAAT
Source organism: Neofelis nebulosa (assembly GCF_028018385.1). Taxonomy (NCBI): domain Eukaryota; kingdom Metazoa; phylum Chordata; class Mammalia; order Carnivora; family Felidae; genus Neofelis; species Neofelis nebulosa. Next base: position 59,674,111 of record NC_080796.1, read on the forward strand.
AAAAAATTTAAAAAAGAAAGAAAGTTATACTTTTTTTTCTGGAATCAGAATGAAAAGATGATCTGTGTGATCCTTGAGAGACCACAAGTTCATGTGTCCAGGGAGGGGGACAGTATCTCCACCGTCTTGAGCCTTCAATGTTGTACCTCTGGGATTGGTCCTTTAATTTTCTTGTTTTGTTTTTTTTCTTCCCCCTCAAATTTTCTTTCTTTTTTGTAGTTTCTACTTTGGGAACATTTACTCAACTTCATCTTTCTTCACACTTTTTTTTTTTTTTTATGTTAGCTTGCAGTTTTAATTTTGAATGGCTGTTTCTTATTCTCTGATTATTCCTGTGGATGGCATCCAGCTCTTATTTAATGGATGCAATGTCTTCTCTTACCACTGGGATAGTTGACAAATTATAGAACTTTATCTTAATTTAGGTTTTTCTCTGTTTCCTGAATTGTCTGTTTCATTTTTTTCTCTTGTTTTATTTGGGCCCTCTCTCAGGTTGAAGACTTTTCTCAAATATGTGTGGAACATTGCTCTAATATTCACACAAAGAGGAAAGCCTGGACATGAGAGCTCTCATCTGGTTCCCACACCAGCGCCCCCCCGCCCCCCGCCCTTGTCCACCTCAGGCCACCTCAGGTCAGAATTCAGCTGTTGGTAGCCACTTAAGAAAGTTCCATGATCCTTTATGAGTTTCTTTTGCTCTTTCCGTCTCTGTATAAATAGTCCATTCTGGGAAGTCTTTTCAATTATCTCCATGGCTATGTTTCCTGCCCTGCCACATTAGCCAATAAAAAAGTAAATCCTATCTCTTCCATAGTTTCCATACTCACTACACTATGAACATAGTTTGAATAAATCAGTTAACTCACAAGGCAAATTTCCTTTGGCACAGGTTATTTTACCTGTAACCCTAGGACCCATAGTGCATATGTGCATTTTTCTAGAAAGAGGACCCATAGCTCCCATCAGGATCTCAAAGAATTTATAATCTAAATACAGTTAGAAATGATTTTCTTTAGCATTGTATTTGTCTTCCAGAGATGTTATGTCTGACATTCTGGTAGCTGATACCTGGAGGCAAAAACGTGGTGAGTAATTAAACTATCATAACTCTTCTCTAGAAGGTGCTGATTTTATTTTAGAGATAAAAAAAGAGGTGGTGACTTTGATATGTTTTCTTATAACTGTTATGCTCAAAAATAGTTTTTAAGTAAATTTCTTGCATAATAATAATCAGTATCATCGCTAAGTAAAATTTAATTGGACTAAAATGTCAGTAAACTTTATTACGTACATCTAGTATACAATTCCAAAATAACATTATGCATGTTGCCAAGTATTTTATTCTTTGTTATAAACCGCATCTCCTTTCCAAAGGCCTACATGCCTGTAATTTTATGTATATGTAGAAATTTTAATGAGAACACAAAGCTTTTATGTTTAAATCACAGGTTTTCTTGATATTGCTTTACCATTTTTAATTATTTTAAAACATACAAAAATATTTCAGTAATTATATCTGAAAATTTATAAATCATTGGCAGAATGTAACAAGTCAAAAGAAAAATATGGAAGGGCTAAGTTATTACCCAGGATAATCAGAATAGCATCTCACTATACAAAACAGCATGAAACAAAATTCAAAACTAATGGACTAAGTCTCACAAGCATATTGTGTTTAATAATTGAACAGGAAAACAGATATTCAGGATTTTTCAAAGTGACATTAGTAAAAGTTAGGGAAAGGCAATATTTCCTTTTGCAGAACTGACTTAATCTTCTTCCTGTCTTGCTGTGCCTAATATCTTCCATAATTGTTGAAGACAGGCAATTTATACTGAGTGATGGGTAACTTAAATATTCGAATAAAGGCAGATTCCTTCCACTTAAACTTGCAAAGATAAGAACAAAATAGAGAATTAGATGTTTCTGGATATGTAGAAACTAATCATTCAAGAATATATAGTATCCTTTATTATTTATTTATTTTTAATTGCATGTAAAAATATTTTACAGTTTTAGCTGCTAGAGTCATCATCTATTTGCAGCTTGGACTGAAGCACCAACCACGTTGTGGTGGCTTTATTTTGCCACCCAAGATTTTATCAAGACGCACTTCTAGTAATGCTTTTCCCTGCAGTCTTCCCATAGCTCTGTATCTACGTTCTCTTCCCTACTCCCCTTAAAATGCATAGGTTTTGCTGTTTTCATCATTCATCTGTTACCTTTATCAAACACCTATCCTGTGATAAAGTCATCACTTGTGATGATGGTGAAGCCAGGACCTGGTAAAGAGGATGTTAAAGGAGAGAGCCTATTATTTCATTTAGATGGACATTTCATCATGGAATCAAGCCCACCTCTTAATGACCTTAGGATTTAGACATGTCCCTGGATTTCTTTGAATCGCTAATTAGTGAGGGAGGAGGAGGACCATACCTGAACTTTTTACCTTTGGATTTGTGAAGGTTAAATGAGGAAGTGAAAAAACATTTTAAAATTGTTAAGTGCCTCTGTTATTTAAGGCATGCTTTTTTTTAAATTTTTTTTTTAGTTTTTTAATTTATTTTTCAGAGAGAGAGAGAGAGAGAGAGAGTGCAAGCAGGGGAGGGACAGAGAGAGGGAGACACAGGATCTGAAGCAGGCTCCAGGCTCTGAGCTGTCAGCACAGAGCCCGATGCAGGGCTCAAACACACAAGCCATGAGATCATGACTTGAGCTAAAGTTGGACGTTTAACTGAGCCACCCAGGCACCCCGAGGCATTCTTTTTTAATGTAGAAGTAATAACAGTAAATATATATGTTATGAACACATGTTGGATTCCATATTAAATCCTTTATACTCACTGTCTTATTCAGTCGTCACAAAACCCTATAGAATGAGGACTATTATTATCTCTATGCTACAAAGATCCTGAGGTATATAGACGTTAAGCAATATACTCAACAATCACACTGTTAATAAGTGATAGCATCAGGCTATGAACCCAGGCAGCTTGGCACCTGAGGCCATCATGCTGTGCTGAATTCTGCTACATTACTTTCCATAAGGTTAAATTAAAAAAAAAAAAAAAAAAGTCCTCCTGAGGAAGCACCATGTTTTTATTTATTTTTTATTTTTTTATTTTTTTTTTCAATATATGAAATTTATTGTCAAATTGGTTAGCACCATGTTTTTAGATGAGCAATTCTACTATCATAATTCTGGAAAATCATCCCCTCCATACCCATCATGGTACATTCTACAGATTCTCTCTTTGTTTTCTCCCTGCTCCTAACTCTCTAAGAATTCATTAAATTAGGACTGTCATGTTAAGGTGAATCAACAAAGGAATGTTATGTTTAACTGTCATTCTAATTGATGGTATGAATTCTTACAGGATATGTGGAAAATGTAAACTTTAAGAACTTATTGCATGTATATATATAAATATCAAACTTACAAACATGAGACAAATAGAAGAAGTCATGTTCTTTAGTTTTTAATTTTGTTTAAAGTCTATTTATTTATGACAGAGAGAGAAACAGAGTGTGAATGGGGGAGGACAGAAAGAGAGGGAGACACAGAATCCAAAGGAGGCTCCAGTCTCTGAACTGTCAGCACAGAGCCAACGCGGGGCTCTAACCCACAAACCGTGAGATCATGACTTGAGCGGAAGTCAGATGCTTAACTGACTGAACCACCCAGGCGCTCCAAGAAGCCATATTCAAAATGAACTTACACTTTACTGGCTTTTCTTTATCTCTCCTATGCAAATTTTTTTAGTTAGTTGTTTTTTTTTTTTTTAAGTTTATTTATCTTGAGAAATAGAGAGAAGGAGAGAGAGCGAGAGAGCAGGGGAGGGACAGAGAGAGAGAGGGACAGAGAATCCCAAGTAGGCTCTGCACTGTCAGCACACAGCCCAATGTGGGGTTCCAGCTCCTGAACCGTGAGATCATGACCTGAGCCTATACCAAGAATTGGGGGCACCTGGGTGGCTTAGTTGGTTAAGCATCCAAATTCGGCTAGGTCATGATATCACGGTTTGTGTGTTCGAGCCCTGCGTCGGGCTCTGTGCTGACAGCTCAGAGCCTGGAGCCTGCATCAGATTCTGTGTCTCCTTCTTTCTCTGCCCCTCCCCCACTTGTGCTCTGCCTCTCTCTATCAAAAATAAATAAATGTAAAAAAATTCTTTTTAATTAGAATTGGAAGCCACCCCACTGCCCCAGTGTTTTAGTTTCTTAAGATTATCAATATTTGAGAATTCCATAATCCTCAAGGTAAACTTGTGAGAAAAGTAACTTGTGACAGGGTGTCTAACAGATTGATAATTTTGTTGAACATAATTTGAGTTGATCAGTTAACTTCAAAGGGGAATAATAATAGTTAACATTTGAGTGATCACTAAGTATCAGATGTATGCATTATCTCATTTAAAATCTCAAAATTATGCCATGAGGTAGACATTGTTCTTATCACCACTGCATATGGAGAAGAATAAGGCTCAGAGGTGTTAAATCATGTCCATTAGGAGGGACAGGATTTGGTCCCAGTCCTGAGTCAACAGGTACTTTAACCACAAAGTTTCCCAAAGAGGGGCCACATTTCCCCAACTAGATAAGTCCCCATATTTTCCTAACTAGCCTTCTAGCTGAGTAATTCTTTGCCATACTATGTGAATATGCCATTACAAATTTGGAACTACCCATATTTGTTGATGATTTACCATGGGTCTATAGCACTCCTTTGCAGCACAGGAGAACATTAACAAGCTGTTAGAGCTGATTCAACATATGTAAAGTTGCAAATTATATTTAGAATAATTAGTGACATAGGACCAAAGGCTATGTCTGTGTCTCATTCTCAAGATCTCACTTTAAATATAACTATCTGATTTCAAGGAAAAGTGATTTCTGTGAAGAATGTTTAGATGTTATGCATGGTGAAAATCAGGATTCCTTTTTTGTAACTATCTGTTAAGGACATTATTACCACTTTCTTTTCACAACCAGGAGTGGTAAGCCTCCTCAGTCAAGAGGCAGATCTTATTTCTGTTCTCCCTCTGCCACACTGAACTGCTTATCTCTCAACTAACTCATGTGCCTCCCTTCTGAGCCTAGGTTTTCAAACCTACAAAATAGAATTAGTCTTACATAGTCTATCTTCTAAGAAGAGATTTAAAGATCAAATTAAAATGTATCTGCAATGTTGGGTGGAAATAAGTAGCTAGTAATTTACAAGTATAAAAAAAGTTCCTTCCTGGGACGCCTGAGTGGCTCAGTTGGTTAGGCGTCCAACTTCGACTCAGGTCATGATCTTGTGGTTCTTGAATTTGAACCCCATGTCGGGCTCTGTGCTGACAGCTCAGAGGCTGGAGCCTGCTTCAGATTCTGTGCCTCCCTCTCTCTGCCCCTCCCCTGTTCGTGCTCTGTCTCTCTCTCTCTCAAAAATAAATAAACAAATTTTTTTTAAAGTTCCTTCCTAAAACCAGAAGCTCAGAGCAATAACAACATTCTTATAATCTGCCAAACCCACCCTGTCTCTGTCAAGAAATGAACCAAGCTCCTTTTAAGAAACATCAAGTCTTGCTTGTTTTTAATGCGATTGAATTTAAATCTTTTTCACATGCTGTTGTTAATCTGCTTTTCCAATTTTCTGTAATCTTCTTTGGCTTTTACTACAAGCACAGGAACTTGCTTATAATTTAAAATATAAGCTGTATGAAAGCAGGAATATGTTTTTGTTTTTTGTTTGCTGATGTATCTGTAGCAATTAGAGAAGTGTCTGCCACGTGAGTAGCTCAAAAATATTGCTGAAGAAACTGAATAAATGTAATACAATTCAGTGCCAATTTCCAAACACAAGAAAGTACATGCATACATTGTGCTATATGCTAGATACAGCGCTGCGTGATTTTGTACCGTATTTCCGTAAGTATTATGAAATCCCGAGGGGAAGGTAACTTTCAGGAGAAAAAAATACCTTACTCCATGTTTTGTAACTTCCAAAGTCACTTTTTAATAGCCGAAGTAATGAATACTTATAACAGCTGCCATTTATGGAACATTCCAAACTAACTGTGTTTTGTTCATCCTTACAGTAAACATACCAAGAAGGCATTATTCTTATTTTAAAGATGAGGAAATCAAGACACAGTGAATAGGAGCTCAAAGCTGATGACCAATAAATCCCTATCGTTCATTCCCTGGCATCAATCTAGCACTTTCTGAACCCCTCGGTGCTGCAGTCAACCTCTTCCATCTGCCATAATGATCTCTTCACTTCTCTCTCTTCAAGTCCATGTGAGGTCTGGGAATGGATAGGAACTTGCTGAATATTTTTGAATGAAGAAATGCTTTTATCCAATATGTGAGAAGCTGGAAATAACTAAGATTATGAACCTTGTCATTTAAGTGGAGTAAGATCATTAAAGAGTGTTCAGGACTTCCCCTAAGTATTGGAAGGCTTACAAAAGAAAGTGGCCTGTGATCAAACAAATTTCAAAGACAATGAGAAAACAACTTTATTTATAAGCAGGACCTTTCAGCACCTTTATTTAATATGCAATATAATTTTTATGAAAACACATCTTAACCGAATTTTCTCCAGATTTGCTTCACAAGAGAGCCTACTTTGAGAGTAGTTATTATGTAGGTTAGTAAATGATGGATACCAGTGTCTACTGTATTTGTTTTTAGTGGTTTTTTTAATATAAAAAAAAGCTTTTCCCCCATAAAATATATCAGCAAAGCACTGTGTGATGAAATTGGAGGGAACCGTGTTACCTCTCTGGTATTTGGATAGCATGGGTCTAAATCACTGCATATTTTAAAAATGTCTCCTGTGGATATAAAGTTTTCCTAAATATAAAACTTAATGGAAAATAAGCTTTTGATCTTAGCACCATGGGAAATAATTGTCTGATTAGGACCTGACTCTAATCTCTGTAAAAATTATCTCCTTGTAAACACTTGCATCGCTAATAAATTTCTTACTTAAAACCTGAATTAAATATATAAATGTAATATGTTCCTGCTGAAAAATAATTTCCTAATGAGCAACTAAGTCATACCACCTATTTAGCAGAGTTATTATAGTTATTACTAATAAAATTGGCCTCCCATTTAAATGTGGAGAAGCTGCAATGGTTCCAATACCAATTATACATTATCCCTAAATTACATATTGAAACTTGGTGGAATTATGCCAAGATGTAATCAGAAGGAATCATGAGGTGAGCAATTTTCAGAGCTCAATTTAATTCAACATCTTTTTAACTGTATCTTCCAAGATTATAATTACACTGAGAAATTGGTTTGATTGAAGGGGGAAAAAAATCATACTGCTTCATTGACCACCATTTTACATACTTGTTTGAATGGTATTGCACGTGATATAATTTGTAATAAGTTCAATTATGAGGAGAGCAGCAACACAGATTTTTTTTTTTTTTTTAATTCTAGTGGAAGTGACATAAGTTAAAGAGCCTTCTTTCTAAAACTCAGTGTCACAGGTTACATCTATTTCTCCCAATTTTTCATGGCAATTCATGTATTGGTTGATCACAGAGTGTGGGCTGTTGAGTAGAACAAAGGTTGAATTTCTGAATTTGTCCCTTACAATCTCTGGGATGTTCGGCAAGGCGCGAAGCAGATACTGCTTCTTTGCATCTAAAGTGAGAATTATGAGCTCCCTTTATAGAATTGTTGGGAGAACGGTATACATATACATGCTACACACACACACACACACACACACACACACACACACACATGCCACATACACTGTATACATGGCTGTAATATATACTGTTAGGAGACAGTTCTCCATGGGTCTGCCAAATTTTTACATGCCTGTGATGGTTTTTATTCCAGATAATCTTTTCTAGAATATTTGTAGAGCAAACAGCTTTGAAAATTGGCGATAGTAATTCCCTCTGGAATAGAGGACAGATTTGTCTCCCGATGAGCATAAAAAGATAGTCTCCTTGGTGTTACAGGATGGGCGAGACTGTTAGCAGCCCTCTTACGACTCTGGAAGTCTCTTAATCTCGGTATTCTTCGGTGTGACACAGACGGCGCAGCGTCTACCCGCACCTGTTCAATATCACCTCCGTCCGTGGAACTGGAGGACAAGGGAAACCCAAGTGAATGTTATGCTCATGTTGCCTCCTGGGCCGTGAGTAATGAAGACCTTTGTCTCTCACCCAGCAGTCCCACATTCTGCCGACATCTATGAAACACTGACGGGCGAACTTGTCACACTGTAAGAAGGATAACTGTGCCCTTCACAGTTCTTGACACCCAGCATGAATCCAGGCACTTACCACTCTTCCTGACCATTGTGAAATATGTAATTTTTAAAATACTGGCATGTAAAAAGTAAAAATATCAATGGTCATACTTTATGTGTGAACTGCATACTGTCAGGGAAGCATTTGTTAAATGAAATGCTACTGCCACGCATATGCTTACTAAACCTTGCCCAGTATCTTATTTCCTCCTTACATCTTTCCTTTACTTCCATCAAAAAAAATCGGAGAGGAGACCCAGGCACTTGACTTAACCAGGAATCTGGGTCATTTTATATTGGTGTCAAGCAAGAAAATTAGGGGGTTGAAACCTAGTCACCACACATCTAGCATGCAAAACATGAAAATCTGTCTTTTTTTTAATTTAATTTAATTTAATTTTATTTTTAATTTTTTTAACGTTTATTTTTGAGACAGAGAGAGAGACAGAGCATGAACGGGGGAGGGGCAGAGAGAGAGGGAGACACAGAATCGGAAGCAGGCTCCAGGCTCTGGGCCATCAGCCCAGAGCCCGACGCGGGGCTCGAACTCACGGACCGCGAGATCGTGACCTGAGCTGAAGTCGGACACTTAACCGACTGAGCCACCCAGGCGCCCCTGTCTTTTTTAAAAAATATTTATTTATTTAAAGGGAGACAGAGAGTGTGAGTGATGTGCATGGGGAAGGGGCAGAGAGAGACAGAGAGAGAATCTCAAACAGGTTCCATGCCATCAGCACAGATCCACAGAGTGGATCCCACTAACATGAGATCATGGACTGAGCTGAAATCAACAGTCAGAAGCTCAGCCTACTGAGCCACCCAGTCCTCCTGCAAATCTGTCTTTAATTAGCTATTGTGATAGAAGGAATACAATGTTTTTGGTAGCTTTTTCTTTAAAGAGAATCAGGACAATAATTTCCATTTAAAAACAATATATGAATAATAGGCAAAATATTTTAACTAGGTCCTTCTTTCAGTAATTTATGCAATTATTGATGGAATCCTTCATTTCATGACCATATTATAATTATCAATATCACCTCTACCATTTTTAAATAAATTTTTAAAAAATTAGTTCACACATGACTCTCCTTCAGATAATTCTCCCTTTTCGTGTGTGTGTGTGTGTGTGTGTTTCTTGTTTAAAAATAACAAATAGCAGAATCCCCCTCTTCCTTCCTTCAGGGGACTGAAGAACTTCTCTCTGTGTCTCCGCCTGGAGCAGAGATTCACATCAAGAGTGCAGTAATTCTTGCATTAAAGCATTAAAGCGTAAATCTCCTTTTTCCATTAAGGGATGCCTTTGGCAGGAAACAGAACCGGATTTGGCCATACCAGAGTAGGTTTTAAAGGAGCAGCAAACACACACTGCTGCCTGTCACTGTCGACCTGAAATATAAAGCTGCCTCTTTAATACCTAAATTCTTACCTACTGCTCTTCCCCCTAAGCATTAGAAAAGTGATTATGGTATCCAAAGATGAGTATGGATTATTTTGAAGATAACGTTTTGAGGTTCAATGGGAAGATAAGGTCCAAAATGTACTGCAGCAACCATCTTTATTTTTCTCCAAATTAAAGTTGAGAAAGCTCAAGAATGAAACTTAAAAAAAAAAAAAAAAAAAAGCAAATCACATGTTCAGTGCCAACCTGAACCTTCTTTCATTAGTACCTCTCGGATGGTTTGCACAATAACATTTGTATGCACATTTATTAAGAGTCTTTATAACCATCGTTCAAATTTGATTTTACCTTTCCAAAGGACCTTTTATTTTTCTTCACTGGAACAAAGGACAAACTAATGAGGTAACAGAACTAGCAAACCTTATATTGAAAGGGAGTTGCTGTGAAAAGCAGCAAAATAATACCAAACGAGTTTGACTCTTCAACAATCTTTCTCTCCGAGCATTGTTCTAAATGATCACAATAATCTCATTTGTTCTTCTTGCCAAGACATGGTTTAGAAATGAACGTTTTGACCAATAAGAAGGAATTTGCAGGGGAGATTTCCAAGGATGGATTCCTTGTTTGTAAATGAAGTAAATAGACATTGAGAAAAGATCTCTTTTTCCTTTTGGCTGTAGTCATGTCTGCGTGTGATGCTGAGCATGGCTGAAGAATCTTGAGATCATGAGCCAGCAAGGAAGATCCACAGAGGATGGCAAAGCAGAGAGATGGGAAAAGAATGGGTCCTCACATCAGTCAAACTGATTGAACAGTGGGCTTTTCAGAATGTGGTATGTTTTGTTTTGTTTTGTTTTGTTTAAGCTAGTTTGAGTCTTCCAGTTGAAAATATCATTGTCAGTATGCCATCCAAGATCCCCTTAATGTCTGATTGTGCAGGCTCAGCTGTCCTACAAGACTTTCAATAATGCTATGGAAAGACTTAGATGGAAGTGGATTAGATAATATTACAGGTTTATTTCAATCTTCAGATTCTCTTCTTATCCTATAATTCTATGTGTGTCACTATTTTTAATGAGTGGAGTTGACTGTAAAAGAAAAAAGAAAATTACCTTGTTGAATATAAACCATACACTAGGAACTTAATATCTACTCTCTTATTTAATTTTCATAATAATTGCATAAGGTACATTTTATTGATCCCCATTTATGGATTAGGAAAGAGGTTAAAAAATTCAACCTACATGCCCAAGATTACATAACTAAGTAGGTAATAAAGGCAGAATTTAACCACAGTTGGTCTTTCTCCAACATTTTTGTTTTTTTCCAAGATAATATCTAAAGATATTATATATTTACAATATTTGCAAAGCTAGATGCATGGATGAGGGGAATGAGGTAATAAGCAAAGCTATATAAATGAAATGATGAACCAGTAGTTTTTGCTTTGCGTAATTGATTTTGCCTCAATAGTGTTTGACCTCAATCTGAACTCTTGTGAAAATGGAATAATAACTTATTTTCTAGTGTTAAGTGATATTTATGCACATATTTGAAGATAAACTACTGTGGGTATGGAGCAACGTAACGTTGCATGTCAGTTCTAGACAGAAGTTAAAATAATTCCAACTTTTAATGTCTTAGTAATTTGCCTTATTATTGATGGGACTAAACGAGGATGTGGGTGTGGGCATCTAATTTAATGCTTTTGATTCTTTACTGAAACATCAGAGTGTGCCAATAAACTGTACATTGTTTTTGCCATTTGCCTTTGATACTGGGACTGGAGCTGTGGAGTTACAAAGTGTTTACTGATCTTGTCCATTAAATCATGAGGAAAGAAACATATCCTACCTCTGACAGTCATTTCTGCATAATGTTATTGCAATGTCTGGAGAGTGAAGAGAGAGTACCCCCAGAGGAGACATATGAGCACCACCCATCTCTGCCCCCTGCCAGATCTCTCCAATCCTCAGCCTACACCAAGGCCACAAAATGGTTCAGAAACCTCAAAAGGATGACTAACACTGGGGTGGAGAGTTATATAATTTAAGAAAAAATAATTAGAGCAAATAAAATATCACCTTCAGTGCTGATTTTTATTATCACTATAACCAGCCTACAGGGGAAAATTAAATCTAAATATTAGTAAGTTTGATGAAGATTTCTCTGAAATATATTGTCCATATATTATATGAGGTAACTTCTCCATGGAGGTATTTAAAAAGAAACATGTTAATTATTCTGTAATTCAAAATTATAAGTAGAAAAGAGTTATGTATTCAAAACCACATTTTACACTTTGTGAACACTTTGTGTTCATTTAGAATTCAAAGAAAAAAAATGGTGCGTTATAAGTGTTTTATTTAAGGAAAATTAGAGGCAGTCTGTAGAGCAGAAGTGGTCTACCTGGATACTGACTTTGCGTTGTGTCTCTTGTCACTGTGAGTGCTACTACATTATGCATTGTGATGCTTGGTTGTATTATGTCCTCAATTTGTGTATGTCTTGATTTGCAAAAATTATCAGTTATTTGGTGGTAGTCAATGGGCCATGTAATTAAAAAAAAAAACCCGGGGCGCCTGGGTGGCGCAGTCGGTTAAGCGTCCGACTTCAGCCAGGTCACGATCTCGCGGTCCGTGAGTTCGAGCCCCGCGTCGGGCTCTGGGCTGATGGCTCAGAGCCTGGAGCCTGTTTCCGCTTCTGTGTCTCCCTCTCTCTCTGCCCCTCCCCGTTCATGCTCTGTCTCTCTCTCTGTCCCAAAAAAATAAATAAAAAATGTTGGGAAAAAAAAAAAATTAAAAAAAAAAAAAAAAAAAAAAAAACCCAAAAACCTCTTAGACTAACACAGAAGAAACTCAACAACACTAAAACGATCCAGCACTCTACTAAATGTTTCATTATAGTTATGTTTCAGTTTAATGCTAACCTATATTTTCTAGAATTCCAGGCAAAAACAACATAGTTGGCTAAAGTCAAATTAAACCAAAGAGTCAATTACTGATACTTACTCATATTTCCCTTGCAGTGCACATTTTTTTTTAACATGAATACTGGAGGCTAGTGGACAAAAGCAAACATTATCAATCAATCAATCAATCAATCAGCAGAGGTGTATTAGTTGAGTATCTGCTATGTTTTCAGCACTGAGTAGATACTCAATATCCCTCTGATCAATTGATTGGTTTTTTTCTCTCCACTACCCTCAGTAATTGATTCTTGTTTTTATTTCAATTTTTTCTAATAAGGAAATAATGACAATTCATCTTAAAACATTGCTTAAATTTAATACAGGTATAAAATATGATAAAGTACTGATGGTTAAGTTTAACTTCTATTTTTGAAAATTGTCATCAAAACTGGTGTGAGTAAATTGCCACTAGGGAGTTAATCTTTTAGCTGTGAAACAGCTAATTGATGTAGAAAATACTCCAATAGGTTTCATCTTACTTGTTTAGTGTTATATGTGCTATAATAGGGTCAAAGTTTAACAACATTTGAATATTTGTGCCTCAAAAATTCAATTCATGAAGTTCATAAATTCATAAAATTCATAACATAAGACCTATTCAATGTGAAGTCATTAACATTTAAATTTGGGGGAATAGTGGCCGAATCTTTTCTTTTTCATGATTATGAAAACTACTGAGCTAATCATTTTAAAGTACATTTTAAAATTCACAAATTGGTATATTTTCATGTTAAAAGCTAGTGAACCAGAGCTCATAGCATCTACCAAAGACAGAAGGATGGGGCTTTTGTAAGAGTCTGTGATGTCTTAGAAACACCTAGGCTAGTGTGCTAATAACCTGATGCACAGTCCAAAGAAAAAACTGATTAAAGAAGAGGAAGAAAAGGAGAAGGAGGAGACTTGTATGTTAATAAGCTGCATCTAGGTGAATGTGGAAAGGTCCTGGGGACTAATTTTGCCGTGTTGGCCCTCCCTGATGGCCATGCTTTTACCTACAGTCTGGACAGGGGACAGGCAACTGGGAGGGGCTGACAAATGGGCCAACCACATTTTTTTTTTATTTTTTTTTTTTTTATTTTTGGGACAGAGAGAGACAGAGCATGAACGGGGGAGGGGCAGAGAGAGAGGGAGACACAGAATCGGAAACAGGCTCCAGGCTCCGAGCCATCAGCCCAGAGCCTGACGCGGGGCTCGAACTCACGGACCGCGAGATCGTGACCTGGCTGAAGTCGGACGCTCAACCGACTGCGCCACCCAGGCGCCCCTCAACCACATTTTTATAATAATAATATTTAAATGTTTACTGAATAGTTTCCAAAATACAACCTCCCTTTATTTTTCTGAATCACAGCACTAAACAAGCAAATAACTGTAATCTGGCCTCAAACTGTAACCCTGAAAATATTTAATGGCAGGAAATTTGTCATTAATGTGAAAATTTTAAGCATGTGGGGGAAAGAAAGCTGTTTGATTAAATATAAGTAAATTCATACTGTAAAATATTTTGTTGATCTTTCCCAAAGAATCAGAATATTTTTAGTACAAAGTTACACAGCTTTTTATTATTATAACTTGATTTTAAAGATTCAAAAATTGTTTTACAAGTTTACCTATGTGCTCAAATGCCATTTGTGTATGTTATGATTAGTTTACCTGCAAAATGCATTCCAAATAAGTTCTTGTTAAAGGGGATATATGACACAAAGGTGTTAAGCTGAGAAAGCTCTGTTTCTATTTTGAAAGGATATTAAATACAGTAAAGTCCCCCCCCCCCTTTTAAGAAACCCAAAGAATAACTATTCAACAATCCCAAACAAATGATTCTTTTGGTCTTTACAAATTTTTAAAAATGATATGAGATCTAATGCCAGGTACTTTTTATGAAAAGCTGCCACCCAGTGGACATTTTATGCAAAGCTAGCTACTTGCTTAATACCTGGATGGACACGATGTTTAAAAGTTGTCTTTAACGTATCTGAACAATTACATTGTAAATGGCAATCTAGTAATAATAGCTAAAGACAAAGTGGCAGGAAAAAAGCTTAAAGGCTTCTTAAAATCTGCACGTAAAATAGTGCCGTGATCACGAATGTTTGTATATTTTACAATTTGGCAACCAGTTCAGTGTTAACAATTATATTGTAAGCAAAATGTCACTATATAAAACTTAATGTAAAATCTGTGTCCTTACCTATCGGTTCCCTTATTTATAAAATAGAGACAGTATCAGTAATATCTACTCCACAGGGCTGTTGTGAGGAATAAAGGGGACAATAGAAGTGAAGCTCTTAGAACTGCAGTCAGCAATGAATTGCTGTACTGTCACTGGTCCTATTATTACATCAATGATTTCCAACAGGGTGAGACAAGGCCCTCCTTGGGCCTTATTAGATTTGCTTGAGGAACCTTCAAATTAAAGCCATTTCCTCCCTTCAAGGCCCTCCTTGGTACCCATGGGTCATGCTCCCATCACCCATCCTCTCTTCTCCTATACTCACCTATACTGATTGAACCCTCCCAAACCTCTCTCCTGATAGCAAACAGGCTGATACATGTCTATCGCTGGAAACAAATTGTTCAGAATCTTGATCTAGATAATAAAAAAACCAACTGGGTGGCTCAGTCAGTTACGTGACCAACTCTTGATGTCGGCTCAATCTTAGGATCGAGCGCCCACATCAGGCTCTGTTCTGACAGTGAGAAGCCTGCTTGGGATTCTCTCTCTCCCTCCTCTGCCCCTCCCTCCCCTCAAAATAAATAAGTAAACTTAAAAAAAAAAAAAACAATTGATCTCACTTGTGGAAGCATTAAAATAAAAGGTGAGACAATTTGTAAATGCTTCAAAAAGGATGTGTAAGTTTCGTATTACTGCTATAACCAATTACCATAAACTCAGTGGGTTAAAACAACACAAACTTATAAATTTGGAGATCAGAAGTCTAAAATAGGTCTCCTGGGGCTAAACTCAAGATGTCAGCAGAAATGTGTTTCTTCTAGAGGCTCCAGGAGAAAACTGGTTTCCTTGCCTTTTCCAGCTTCTAGAAGCAGCCTGCATTACCTGGTTTGTGGCTCTTTCTTCCATCTTCAAAGTTGCGTCACTCTGACCTCTGCTTCTGTCTTCATATCTTCTCTGATTTCTCTTGTCTTCCTTTTTCTTTTTTTTTTTTAATTTTTTTTTTTTTTACGTTTATTTATTTTTGAGACAGAGAGAGACAGAGCATGAACGGGGGAGGGTCAGAGAGACAGGGAGACACAGAATCTGAAACAGGCTCCAGGCTCTGAGCTGCCAGCACAGAGCCTGACGCGGGGCTCGAACTCACGGACAGTGAGATCGTGACCTGAGCTGAAGTCGGACGCTTAACCGACTGAGCCACCCAGGCGCCCCATCTTGTCTTCCTTTTTCAATTATAAGGACTCTTGTATTACATTTGCCCCACCCAGATTCTCTAGGATAATCTCATCTCAAAATCCTTAATTCAATCATACAAAAATCTCATTTGCCATGTAAGGTAACGTGTTCTGGATGTGGACACATTTGAGGGGCCATTATACCCATCCCATTGAGGTAAACTATTTCCACAGGCAGCAGGAAGAACAATTATCAAGCTAAACTCCTGCGAAACAGAAATCAACATGATTTCATGAAGGACTCAGTGGAAACCATAAATAGTTGAAAACAGCTCAATCACTTGCAAATGGAGTGAAAGGGAAATTATAATAGACAATTTATGGTTCAAAACATGACAATTGAGAACTTATTTCAAAACATTCTGTAAACCAGTTCTACCACTTTCTAGCTGTGTGACCTTGGGAAATTTACTTAAAGCCTCTTTGAACTTTGGTTTTCCTCACCTGTAAAAAGGTGTAGAAACACTATGTGTAGAATAAGCCTATCTTATTGCCCAACAGACTCACCCAAATAAACTGCTTGGTAATAATTGAGTTCAAAATGGTTTCAAGTTGATTTTTCAATGCTATTGATAGAAATTGCTATACATTCCAGGGAGCAATGTGAGTCGATATTAAAATCTTTATTCTTATCAGGTCCTTTCTTTGCATTTGTAGTAGTCTTTGTCCCTATAATTGTGAGGCAGTGCCACAGGGTAAAGTGAGCCCAGGGTAATTCCCAGTAGCAATAATAAGTCTATCAATAGCTAACAAGCAGCAAGTGTTCAACATTAAGCCAGACATTGCTCTAAATATTTTACAGATTTCATCTCTTTTAATCCTCACAATCACCCTTTCAACATATAGTTGGTGATTGTCATTATTTTGACAGGACCCTTCTCATGTTAAGACTACTGATTCACTGGCATGTTACTCATAACTGGTTTGTTAATCAAAAGGAAAAAAAAAATAGAGTGAAATGGAATGCCATACTGCTTCAGGAAGTGTCTGAAATCATTTTGCCTAAAATGAGTCTCTGAGAAAGGGTGCCTTATATAAATCCACTTGCCTGCGTGATCCACTTTCCAGTATATTTTATTTTCTTAAACCTCTTAAAATGTTTGCAGGCAAAAGCCCCAAAGGCAGAATGATAACTTAAATTTCAGCCTTCAAACCAATGGTATGTGTTCAAAGCAGGTTTGGTAATCTTTCTCTCTTACTCGCACCTAGACTTTTGAAGTTTGCATCTGTTTGGTAGATAGAACCCCCAGTGGCTTCCAAATGAGTCATCCTGCCCAAGTGCTGCTTCACGTGAACTGAATTAAACAGAGACCAGGACTGGATATGCTGTGGTCTGACACGTGGACGAGAGTTAGGGAAAACACCCGCAGTAGAAATGCCATCGATAGGGATGATCCCCATGAGTGTCTAAGACACCTTTTACAACATGGACTAGAAGTTCTGACCCTTATTGTATATCAATGAACAAATGAAAGAAAGAAAAAAATGAAAATATGTACTTTCTCCTCAGAGAGCGCTTAAACCAAAGTGAAGAGTAGCAATATGTATGCTGTTCTGAAGGCCAGTAATTGTGATAATTTTTAAAGGAATTCCTGTCACCGCAAAGGACACAGAAAATGGCCATAGTATTACAAACTTTCTTTTTCATTAATCTGATAAAAAAAAAAAAGCTTGAAGCATGGTGGTATTTTAAGAAATATTATTTAGTATGAATTAAAATGAACCCTCATATGGCGCACTTGGGTGGCCATATATAGGTTAAGCGTCTGACTTCAGGTCATGATCTCACGGTTCGTGGGTTCAAGTCCCGTTTCCGGCTCTGTGCTGACAGCTCAGAGCCTGGAGCCTGCTTTGGATTCTATGTCTCCCTCTCTCTCTGCCCCTTCCCTGTTTGTGCTCTCTATCTCGCTCTCTCTCAAAAAATAAACACTAAAAAAAAAAAAAAAAAAATTAATTAAATAAAATGAACCCTCATAAATTCTAAACAAAAATATTATCAAAAAGATTGTGAGCACCTTTATATCAATTATAAAAAATAGTTGGGAGAGTCATCCAAATGTGCAGGCAAAGTAAATAATAGACTGAGGTATGATTTGAGTATCATGGAATGACCAAACCGAATAAAATTTAGTCCTAGAAGTAGCTGTGATATAGAAAACCACGTCCACATGGTTAGTTCTTTGAAAGCCTTCTGGGAACATGTGCGTATTTACTGGATTAAAACTAACATTTTTTTTATATCTTCACCTACTACCACTTGGCAAAGGGCATTCTTTAAGGAATGAGAAAACAAAACAGGTATGATTTTATAGGGAAAAGAGTAAGAAAGCTCTAAGGAAATGGACAGTGTGAGAAATGGACTGCACATTGGCTCCTAAAATTGAAAGTTCTTAGTTGAAATGTTTGATTTGCTCACCGTAATTATTTAGCACAGCACTTAAAACAAAAGACTCAGTAATGTTTATGAAAGTGAATAGCAATCATGATGATGGTGATGATGCTGATAATGGCTAACATGTGAATACTCATTATGCGTCAGACATTATTTGCAGTGCTTTCTACTTTTTGAATCCTG
The DNA here is from genome assembly GCF_028018385.1 of Neofelis nebulosa. Taxonomy (NCBI): domain Eukaryota; kingdom Metazoa; phylum Chordata; class Mammalia; order Carnivora; family Felidae; genus Neofelis; species Neofelis nebulosa. Next base: position 59,692,736 of record NC_080796.1, read on the forward strand.
TCAGTAGGTTGAGCTACCCTGTTAGGTAAGTATTGAGGTTTATAGGGAAGTTCAAGAACTTGTCCACCAAGGTTATGCAACAAGAAGGTATGAGAGCCAGAATTCAAAAGGAGGCACTTGGACTCCAGCTCTGGTTAGAAAGGAGGGAAGGCAAAAGGATGGAAAGAGGAGGAAAAGGGATGCAGGGAGAGCAAGACTGAAAGAAAAAAAAACAAACATAAAGGGGAAAAAGAGACAGTAAAAGGAGAGAGTGGGAGTTTTGCCAATTCTGTTTGCCTCTGATAGCCCCCAGTTAGCATTGAAGCAGTGTTTCCTCATTGGAAAACTGAGAGTCACCTAGATAGGCAGATGGAATTTGGAAGATAAAGGAAGCAAAATAGACAGGAGATACCTAGGCAGATACCCTACAACCAGAGTTTAAAAACTCAACAACTGAAGGGTACTTAACTCTGTCTTAGAATTGGTCAGGCTCAGCGGCGCCTCTCCTGCCCTCCAGGTGGGAAAGGAGGTAGGAAGTTGAAAGCGCCAGTGCAATTCCTCAGGGAAAGGAATATCTCCCATTTGACTGACAATCAAGTAAACTATTGAATCAGAAACACTTACTTAGAAGGTAAGGGGTATAGTTCTGTTTTCTTATGAGCAACATTTTATGTCTCGTCACAACGGAAGGTGGTTGAACCCTTAGAATTTTACTCCATTTTCTTCTTCCAGTTCTTTTCAAAGACTTTTCTGATACGTATTGCAATCTAAGACAGATCATCCTGGGGATGATTCCAAATTAATTGTGCTGTCTCTCACCCGTTCATAATTTTGCATATTTAACATAATTAGCTTAAATGCTCTTTCCCGTGTTGCCAAACACTGGGACACGATATAAGTAGGTAGAGTAGAAGACTGACTTTCTAACTATGAAACCGCAATTGTTAAAGCAATCTGACCCTCCAAAAAGCTCTTCCATCCACTTGCTGAAATTTGAAATTTTCTCTTTAGCAGAAAAAAAGCCATTTGTTCCTATGCAAAGTACACAGTATAAAGTGTAAGTCCCACCAAAAGAGGCAAACCGTGGACTTAAAATGATACTAACTGTAAACAACTGACACTAGCTTCCTTTGGGGTTTGCACATTTTGAGTGTGACAGAACAGAGCAAAAGAGCCGTGGGGCTGCAGGAGTGACAAGGGCACGGGCAATGGGTAGAGATGAATAGGTCAAAACAGAGACACTGCAAGTAGGGCAAATATCACCTACTGCCCGACTTTTCCTAAACTAGATTTGCACCCAGATTAATACCATCTCCAACTCATCAGATGGAAAAGGCATGCAGGATATAATATGTGGTTAAGAACTTGAACTATGATCTGAAACACCTGGATTTAAAACCCTGTTCTGCCAACCAGCTTTGTGAGGTGAGGCGGGTTCCCCTCTCTGTTTCAGTTTCCTCACTTGAAAAGTAGGTTAATAATAGCAGTACAGTAAAACCCTAGATTGAGAGTAACTTGCTCTGCCAGTGTTCCACAAGATGAGCAAACATTTCTAATAAATTTTAACTTGATAAACAAGTGCTGTCTTACGATAAGAGTAGTACCTGACGCCAAACATCACATGATCACAACGGAGACAATGGTTCTTCTCCCCCCCCACCCCCCCCCCCGAGATTGTGGGTGATCGTCTCCCATGCTCAAATGCTCGGTCTCAGGCCATGATGTTTGGCAGATATCAGTGATTTTTCAGAACATTGGAAGGTGCCCACAACTGGCACTGGTGTATTTTTTGTCACTTCAAAGCACCTGTGGACAGTCCTTTGCTTTTCCATACAAGAGTGAACTTAGGAATGCTTTGCTTCATTCTAGGTCGTTAGATAGGTTCCTTGTTAAAGTTGCACAAAAAGAAAAAGATTCCATTGAGCCAATGGATAGCAGTGATTCCATTAGTGATAGTGAAAGTCGTCCTATACAACAACCCTCCTCTCTCTTGTCTCCCGCACACCAGCCATGAAGGTTTTCAAAGGTAAGTTCAGGTTAATTTTTCTTTGTATTTTGTATTTTCTTTATTATTTTGTATTATAGTACAGTACTGTAATAATTTTTATATGAATACTTTTGGGTGATGGAGCAAATCATCTGAGTTTCCATTATTTCTTATGGGGAAATTCACTTTGATATTTGAGTGTTTTGGATTACAAGCATGTTTCCAGAATGAATTACGCTTGCAAACCAAGGTTTTACTGTATTTCAAAGGGTTGCTGAGAGGATTAAAAGAAATATATTTAGCATCTATAAAAGTGCCAGCATATACTAGGTGCTTGACTAGAATTAGCTATTACTATTGCTGTTATTACTTCACACAACAGGAATTATTTAGAGAGAATTATTATTATCTTGATTTTGTAAGTATGTCTGATGAATAAATGGAAGAGCTTCTCATAGGTAACATTTCACTAAGTATTTCTTTTGGTCTCATTAAATCAAATGGTACTAGTACTAATAAGCACAAAATAGAAAAAGTAAGATTGTTTTTCTTTAAATATTTGTTCTACTGGCTGGCAAGTTTATGTCAAGTACACTTAGAGGATATTTACTGATCAAAATATGTTAATTTAATCACAGATTTTTCTGAAGCTAGAAAATAAATAATGACTCTATGTCACCAGGCATTTTTAAAATTATTTAGTAGAAGTTACAATTATTGATACATGAGTCCTTAAAAAATAGAACTTTTGTCTTTTTTAGGTAATGCCTTTCTCTAATTTGGCTAATGTAAATGATAATCTGCAACTCAATTTTGTCCTGCTTGCATCATTCATTCTGACACGATTGAATGTTAAAAGAAAATATGAAAATGAATTATAGAATGAATGCAAGACCACTGACTTTAGAGCTACATGGGACCTTGGAAGTCAAATAGACTTCAATCCAGAGAAGCCCAGGGTCTTGAGCAAGGTGCCACATCTCCAGGAAAAGGAAGTAGTTACATATGACATTGTCTTTTTACACACACAACCTTACATGTCTAGGAAATTTCTTAGAAAATGTATTTCTGCAAGCCCAGGTAGCAAATGTCCCCCTTCTGGATTTTCTTCTAGAGTAAACAGAAGTCACAACACATACATGGAACCATGCTCTGTTGCTACTCAAACGTTAGCTCTTTAAAAAGTCCATTCTGTCTATCTAAAATTCACCACTGACACCACCACTGCAACCCCACATTGGTTTTCACCCCCTTAACCTGCTTAGTTCTTCTTCAAAGCACATTAATGATACAAAAATATTATTGTTGTTGTTGTTGTTGGAAATTGGGTGGCTGACTGGTTACTTTATTTCTCATTGCTCCCAGGAGAATGTAAACCTCAGGAGGTCAAGGGCTTTATTTCTCTTGTTCCCAGGTGCCAGGACAATACCTGGCATATCTTAGATGCTCAGAACACTAACCCCACCTTGGCCAACATCCTGAGTAGGGATATATAACCTACACTTCAGTGTATAGCCCAGACCGTTGATTTGGGGACTCTAGAGGAGAGAGAGAGAAAGAGAGAGAGAGAGAAGAGAGAGAGAGAGAGAGAGAGAGAGAGAGAGAGAGAGAGAGAGAGAGAGAATCTTTCTCTGAATCCATAAATTACAGGAATTATACAGGCAGAGGGCTGTCTGTGGCCAGTTCTTCTCCAGCTAGGGGGAAAATGTGAGATAGTTTCCAAGAAAAGTTCAGAGCCCCTTAGGTTGTCAGTTGACACTCTTTAACAAAAAGATTGATCAGAGAAAAACAAGCAGTTTATTAATGTGTGCAGTGCACATCCGGTGGGAGAAACCTGAAGGAAAGGAGCTCAAAATGGTGGCTTGGGTTCCATCTTATGCAGCATCTTCAACAGAGAACAACACATTATAGAGAAACAACAGAACAAAGCACAGAGTCATAGGCTTCCAAGTATGGCAGACCCAGGGAGGGTAAACACAGGTGACCCTTGAACAACACTGGTTTGAACTGCATGAAACCACTTACACTGGGATTATTTTTATACATATAAATATAGTACAGTACTATGAACGTATTTTCTTATGATTTTCTTAATTATGTTTTATATTCTCTAACTTCATGATAAGAATAGTATTTAATACATATAATATACAAAATATGTGTTAATTGACAGTGTATGCTATCAGTAAGCCTTCTATCAACAGTTAAGGTTTAGGGGAGTCAAAAGTTACATGCAAACTGGGGGGGAGGTTGGTGACCCTAACCCTGTGCTGTTCAAGTGTCAATGTGTATGGGAGAGAATTAATAAAGTTAAGTTTTATTTGCAGATTCCTCTGGAGGATCTCTGGGCCGATCCGAGTGTCACCAATAAAAGGAATATTTATTTCCCATCGTGAGGTAGAAAGGAGAAGCTTTTTGTGAGTTTGCTTCTTCTTAATTGCTTTCACCTCAAAATAATTTTTATGTCAAAGAGGCATACTTTGGGGTGACATATTCTGGTTTCCTTCACTTATATCTGATCTAACCAGACCTAGATTCATTCACAGTTTCACAGGCCCTAAGATTTCTTCATTTGCTTATTTCCTTTAAATCCTGTTCCTGTCATTTGCAACTGAAAAGGTCTCAACAGTAGAAATTATACAAAGAACAATTATGGTGCCTCAGCCCTGGTTTGTGTTCTTACTGTGATATTTTGTCTGATGTAGTTTTGAGTTTTCTCTTAATTGACTTCAGGTTTATTTTAATTATAAGGGAACAAAATCAAAAGAAGGAACACTTATTAATCACCAGGATGAATTATTTATTATGGAGGCAATGTCTGGTAAAATCAATTTACTGAAAATGTTTCCCACAGGTTTGCAGATTTTAGCAATTTACAAAAGCTACTATAATTCACACAAGGAGAACATTCATTGTGTTTCCAGTAACTCATTTTGATAAATTTGGCCCTGATTGTGTCAAATTTTGTAGATAAGTATGAGTTTAAAACTCACATAGTGCACAGGCCCTATTTCTGATGATGACCCATTGATATAAAAGCTGACAGTATATGGCATCTAGAGGCTGTATGGGCAACAACGTTGTGTGTGTGTGTGTGTGTGTGTGTGTGTGTGTGTGTGTGTGCAAAATTGAGATATGTTTGGGAGTTCAGTTCTTGCTACTTAAACAACAGGATAAGGATATTAGAAAACAAGCAGCATATCTTGTAGGAAATGAAGAAGTTAAAAAACAAAGAACCTGCCACTCCTACACCAGGAGGCATTGGCCATGTGAAGTTAGATCTGAAATCCATACAGTGTACATCAGAAAATAACTTAAGGTTATAAAATACAATATTCTACTTTTTTAATATTGAAGTTTTGCAAAAGGTTCAGTGTATTTATTTTTCAAGGTGTTGATTCAATATGGTGACCCAATCCTGGTATCAGAGGGAATTTCTTACAAATATTCTTACAAATATCATCTTATTTTGGCAGAAGGCAGTAATGAGATGGTATCATTGTGTTATAAAACCAAGAGATAGTTTCTGTGTACAGATTTGTGTGTGTATACAAGAATATGCATGTGCATATAGGTATGTGAAGTTGTGTATGACAGATTCATGAAGAAGACAAGGTGCTTCTTGTGTTTACTCTAAGAAGTCAGTTTCTAGATTTATAATTTATAATTCAAAGGAAATTTAAAACATATTTCTGATTGACCTAATCTATTAAAAATTTGTATCATAAAAACTATTCCAATTTCAAGCTGCTTTTAAGATCCATTTTGGGCTTTTATTCCCTCAACTAAGAATAGTTTTCTAAAAACAAAGAAAATTTAGAAAGTTCTGTCTAAACTGTATCTCTGAAGCTCTTGGCAGTTCTTACTTTGGAACAATGTCCTTTTCTTCTTCACTAAATATGAATGGTTTAGAGGATCTATTTTAATTTGGAAAGGCCTCTTTTTCCTTATTTGAGGGCTAGCCACTTGACTAATGAGAGTTTGATTGGATGCTTATGTTGCACCATAGAAAATAGTACTGAACACAGCACAGAGAAGAGAGGCACAAATACGGAAAGGGACAGGAGAAGGGCCAGGTGGCAGACCTATACACACCCTGTCCACATTTAGGCAGATGAGTATTGGCTAAACATTAATGAGTGTCTGCAAAAACTTCATCAAATATAAGGTCAAGATTTAAAAAATAATCAGAAGCAACCATATGCTAGCTCATAATTAGTGCTGTATAAGCAGTGAATTCCACTAAGTTTGTCTCAGAGTACTGGTGAAAATGCTTCACAGGAACAGATGTTTGAGTCTACAAAGGAAGGGCAAAGTTAACATACTGACAGAATATCCTCTTATAGTTCATCCACTGGCGCTGTCGTGGGTCACACCTCCATCTCTTACCTGCTATGATGTAACAGCCTCCTAGCAATACACCCACCATCAATCTCTCTTCTAACTAATCTTTTCTATATTCTGGTGCCATACTGATTTTTCTAGCATTCACATTTCATCTTACTATGCCTCTATTTAAAAACCTTTTAATGATTGCTACAATCTATAACATTATGTCAAAATATCTAGCTTGGCATACACGACTCTTATAATATGCCTCCTACTTATTTATCCATTTTTCATTTTTACCATTCCCAGAGCCACCCCACTCTGGATAATCACCATGTGTGAGATAATAGAAAAAAAAAAAATATATATATATATATATATGCCCCTAATTCCTACCACAGAAGTTCTAAAACCCTTCTAATTTCCCAGGTCACAGGAATGTCTTTTGTTATAATGAGAGGACTCTTGATGGGCTCCTGGATGATTTCTGAGTAAGGGTAGGCACCAGAAAGACAAAGCCATTATTAGAAGCTTTGAAATTTAGCCCCACCCCACACTCCTGTGAGAAGGGAGAGGGGCCAGCAATAGAATTAAAGATTGATTGGACCTTCATGATGAAGCCTCCATAAAAATCCCAGAGAGCTTCCAGGTTGGTGAACGTATCCACATACCAGGAAGGTGATACACTCCAACTGCACAGGGATGGAAGCTCCTGTGTTCAGTACCCTCCCAGACCTCACCCTGTGTATCCATTCATCTGACTGTCCATCTGTATCCTTTATCCTATCCTTTAATAAACTGGTAAATATGTTTCTCTAAGTTCCGTCAGCTGACCTAGCCAATTAATTGAATCCAAGGAAGGGATTGTGGGGAACTCTGATTTATGGCCAAGTTTGACAGAAGTTGTAGGTGACCTGGGGAACTATTACTTGTGCTTGATATCTGAAGGTGGGGACAGTCTTGTGGGACTGAGCCCCCAACCTGTGGGAACTGACGCTATCTTCAGGTAAGTTGTGTCAGAATTGCAGGACACCCAGCTGATGTCATAGAGAATTGCATGGTGTGGAAATCCCACATACACATTTGGTGACCAAAAGTGTCAGAAGTGAAGTGCTCTGTATGAGTAGTAAAGACTCCTAGGAAAAAAAACAAAAAACAAAAAACTGATTCTGGGGGAAGGGTTGAAGCAAAAGCTCTATGCCTTGCAAGGGGGTAGGACATCCCCTTAGGCTCAGGATCTTCCACAGTTACAAAGCAAAAGCCTGTTAACAGGGATAGAGGCAGGGGACTGGAGGGGGTGGTCAGGAAACTCCTGCTCAAAACCTTGCGTAGGAAGAAAGCCCTACCCCCAAAGTACAGGAGTATAAGACTACTGTGAGACTGAGGATCAATCAAAGCAAATGAGAATCCCTTGCCTTTACAAGCCTACCAGGATTAACAACAATCTACTGCTGAGGAAGGACAAGAGCACAGACAGAGGCTCCCTCTAAGTTCAGATATGCCGGGATTGCTAAAAGGCAGAGGTAGAGAAAACCTAAGGAAAAAACTTTGGCAGCCCAGGTCATATTGTGACCTGAATCAGGAGCTAGAGAAAGCCCCAGGAGTAGCCAAATGTAGAGAGCTGTACCCTGCAGAAAATGCACTGGCTGAGCAGTGGAAGAAAAAATGGTGGGCTTTCTGAGACTCTGCTCCTTCATCCTGAAATGTCTCTCTAGTGCCCTCTATTGACAAAATTTAGTTTTATGCCAGCTGGTGCAGGGTGAAGATCTATTTTCATGAATGAGACAATGAAGTATAAATTTGGAACTAAGAGGTTATAAATCAATAACTGGCACACATGGTATATCTCTTTTACCTTTTTATTTTTATTTTATTTATATATTTCTATTTAAGTGGATTTCTTATAGACAGAATATTCTTGGGTCTTGATTTTTTTTTAATTTTTTTTAATGTTTATTTGTTTTTGAGACAGAGAGAGACAGAGCATGAATGGGAGAAGGTCAGAGAGAGAGGGAGACACAGAATCCAAAACAGGCTCCAGGCTCTGAGCGGTCAGCACAGAGCCTGACGCGGGGCTCGAACTCACGGACCGCGAGATCATGACCTGAGCTGAAGTCGGACGCTTAACCGACTGAGCCACCCAGGCGCCCCTAGGTCTTGATTTTTAAAAATAGAATCTGACAATCTCTGAATTTTAATTGAGGTATTAGACCATTTATAGTTTATGTAATTATTGATATGGTTAGATCCAACCCGATTTTGCATGCTGTTTTCTAGAAAATTATTTTTTATTAGTTGTTTAGTTGTTTTTTTGCTATTGTTGTTGTTGTTCCTTTTTCCCCTTTCTCCTGCCTTTTATTGGATTAAATTTTTATATGATTCAGTAAATGTCTTTATTTATTTTATTTATTTATGTCAATTTAAAAATATGAACTGGGTAACTATTGAAGTATTCTATAACAATTCAATCAAAATGATTACAAAGTTCTCATATTTTATCCTCCTAAAAACGAAAAATTATGGAACTGGAGAAATGTTTCTATTCTGTACTAACAATCCTATTCCAAAGAAATGGTCAGACAAAGGTTTGTATCAGTAAACTGTGTATCACTTTGGCTCATCTAGATATATTTCTTTTGATGAAATTTTGGGACTGACTGATGGCTAGTGTTTCAAAAAACACTTGGGACTTGTTTTCTCCAGGGAGTAAAGATTATATTTCTGGTATTCTGCAAGTTCTATCTAAAGGCCACCTGCATAACCTAGAGAAAAGAAGATGCACAACACCCTAACTACTTAATTTGCAAGTAATCAATTATAGGTATTACTCTATTCACAGTGTGTAGACTGTGATTACCCCTGGCTATTTTTTAGACAGCATAAGAGAATTGCCACCAATGTATGAGATAAGGGAGATGATATTGAACACCAGAGATCTACATTCTGTGTGACCATAAATCAAGATGATATGTTGCTAAAATAGCTGTCTGTGTATGATGGAAAGCAGGTTATGGCCAACTGCCCAGAAGTTAGCTATGTCCGGAAATCAGCTGGGGAAAACAACAAATCTCTAATTGAATAGTTAATTGAATAGTGTTTCTGATGGAACACCATTCTTTATAATAATGCTGGTAATGAGATTATTCCCTCACTCAGGAAAAATGGTTGGATATTTTAATCACTATTGAATTTTCTGTCTTTAAAAGTCAGTGGCCAGGTTTGGTAGAAATCAAGCTAAAGAAATGTTTGTATGTAAACTATGATGAACATCATATATGATAGAATGCATGACTGGCTGGTGAGACCTTTAGTGATGTTCTCTAATGAACCAACTGCCAGAGATATAAAGACAATTTATCTTCCCTGAGGTATTATCTGTTGGTATTGGACAGATAAAGGAATGTCATCCCTGTAGAAGTAGATGGACAATATTACATAATGATACCTGGAACTTGATATCTGTAAAATCTTTACTACAATAGCTGGTATATGGTTCTGTCTACAAACCAGATGTAATGCAGAATTCACTGAACAATAGTGGCCTCTCGTCACCACCTAGGACAATGGAGATTGTAATATGTCAGAAAGGTCATTTCTGTTGAGAAGGAGTGGAGAATCACAGTATAATCTAAACTGTTTTGATGTGTTATTATTTTCATCTCTGCCAAAGCTATACAGTAAACGTAGAATTATTATTTCATTGACTGAAGTAGATGAATATCAGACTTATGTAAACAATGATCCCTATGATAAGAAAATATTATGCAGGTTAAAATCTACCACTTACTAACACTCATAGAAAATTTTTGGATAAATTTCTTTATATGTTATCTGCAAAATGGCTTTTTAATGGCTTTTAGAAACCTCAAAAGAGGAGAGTTCTCATATCATAATAGTTCTTATATCATAATAAATTGTTATAAAGTAGTATTAAGCCTATACAATTTGGTCAACCAAAAAAGAATAATTAGGATGTGCTAGGTGGAAAAAGTTTGAAGTAATACTCTTCTCCATACCTAATGGTGCTCAAAATAATGGTTATGGTAAAATATGATGAAATTTTTCCTAGACCAATCTTTCATATTCTATGGAAACTTTTGATATTCAAATTGTATTTAGCATAATATATTTATTCATTTAAATAGTTTATGTATAATACTTTGATATATTGACAAAAATCTTGTTTGTTTTACTCACTTTTTCTTTTCATCATGTATACTCAGTCTGGAACTTGAAAGAAATTTCTGATTGAAAAAAGGAGATCAGAGTTCTAAGCTACTGTGATATTATTTCATATTTAAACCAAGGAGTTAGGAAGTGCTTTCTCAAAATTCATGTACAATTGTATAGATTTCTTGGTCCACATATTTTCTACCATATTGTACAATTAAGTACAATAAGGTGGTACTTTTTTAAAAATAGTCCTCATCACAGAAGCCAATTTTGGTTAAAAGTCTTACTGAAATGAAGTCCCTCAAGTTAGTCTGCTTTCTTTTTATTAAGACTTTCACTATAGTAAGACTCTCAAACTGTTAGCAGACATATTAAGAAAATACAGTACTTTTGAAATAATAAAACTTGTTAATATTTTTCCAAGAATGTAAGGCAGAACTAATGTCCTCTTAAATGATAAACAGTATCGATTATAGAGGAAATGTTTCTATATTTTGGGCTTTTGTAGAAACAAACTATATCAGTATAATATCATAATTTGAACACATGAAGTATTGTTCTGATTAATTCCCTCTTATTTAGAACCTTGCGATGATGGGATGGGATTTGGATTTATGGTTTTCAAAGCCCTTTTATATAATGATTTATTAACTTTTAATGAAAACTCAATATATATTGACTAATGGTTACGGGAGGCTTTTACTCATTAATAATATATGATTTTTTGAAATACTCTACTGAATATATTAATCAATATCATCATCCGAGAAATTGTTCTGAAATAGAAATATTCGTGTAGCCACAGTAGTCTGTTTTTGCTCTTTCTACACTTTACAGAATTGTTGGTACACAATTTTGTGTAAATAAGAATCATATATGTACATCTGGTTGTATTTAAGGTTTGAAACTTTATGAGAAATCCCATATTTCAATTTCAGTAACTAACCCCATTTCTGACTTAAAGTTGCACAACATCAGAGGTAAATAGGAAAGACAACTCAAGCTCTGGGAGTTTCCTCTAGATGAGATGAAAGAAAATCATTAAACTGCTTTCTTTCTACTTATGGTGACAAAATGGGGAGAGAGTCCTGCCTAAAAATTTCATCGCAGGCCAAAAAGAAAAAAAAAATAATAATCTCAAGTCTTCTGCCAGTTATTTGTCTAAAGGCAATGATTGCTCTGTTCTTTGGAAAGTTACAGTAATGGGCCTGATCTATTAACTATCAGTAGGCACTAGGCATGACCTAGGTTGAAAAACTTTCTTTATAAAAGTCCAGAGAACAAGTATCATAGGTTTCAAAGGCCATATGGTCTCTGTCATGACTGCTCACCTCTGCCATTGTAGTGCAAAAACAGCCACAAACATGGCCATGTTCCAGTAAAACTATGCTTCCATAAAACTTTATTTAAAAAGACAGATAATAAGCCAGATCTGACTTGTGGGCCATAGTTTACCAATGACTGGTCCAGAAATAAGAAGATAATAAAAGGAAAACTGAAATAGTTCTGTTTAGTAATTGTGGATTCTTCCATTGTGGATCTGGGAAAATTTAGCAGAATATATTATTATTGTTAGGAGTATTATTGCTTAGAACATCTTGTTTTACCTTAGGAGGGATGTGTGTGTGTGTGTGTGTGTGTGTGTGCGTGTGTGTGTGTGTGTGAGAGAGAGAGAGAGAGACAGAGAGAGAGACAGAGAGAGAGAGAGAAAGGGGAGGAGGGGGATGGAAAGATATTAACTAAATAGGGTTAAAGGTACTCTTTAGGGAGGTGTGGGCAGATTTCAGGGATCCAGGAAGGGATGGTAAAATACACAATGACTAGGAACAACAGGAAGCTATTTTCCCTTTTTTAAGGGAAGACATGGTTTACAGGGGACCTAACCAGAGTTAAACCTCTGAAAGAGCAATATCTTACATGAAGCGTGACCAGAGAAAAACACAAACACTTCCAGAACTATGCAGAAACAGGGGGAAATAAATGTCCTGGCCTTTGTCTCGCTATGCCCTGAATCTCCAGCTTGTACCTCCCATTGGCTAGCACCAACTGGAAGTCAACAGGCAAGGGAGCCCAGGTGATGCAGTCCCTAATTTAAGTGTCTCATAGCACATAGGAAAAAAGAAAAAGGAAAACAAAATTGTGGAATGCGAGAGTGGCGTAGTATTATTTCCCGGAGTTACCACAGATGATTAGAACACGGCAGAATCCATGAGGAAACACTATTTTTCACAATGCATTTGAGGTATAATTAAAATACAATAAACTGCACTTATTTAAGGTGTACAGTTTATTAAGTTTGGGTAGATGTGTACATACAGAAAATCATCACCACTATCAAAATAATGAAATAACCATCACCCAAAAAGTTTCCTTGTACCTCTTTGTAATATTCCCCACCAAATACCTTTCCATCTCTCCTCCCCAGAAAACCACTGATCTATCCATTTTCTGTGATTAAACACTGCTTTACATTTTCTAGAATTTTATATAAATGGAATCACGCAGTACATACACTTTTTTTTTTGGTTTGGCTTCTTATATTTATATTTTCACTCATTTAATTATTTTTACACTCATCCAGGTTTTTATGTATAGTACTTCATTCACTTTCATTGTTGAGAAGTATACCATTGCAAGGAATGGAATTTGTTTAGCCTTTTGCCTGATGATGAACAGTTGGATTGTTTCTAGTTTTTGGCCATTACAAATAAAGTTGATACAGATATCTGTGTAATAGTTTTTGGAAAAACATGTAAATAGTGGTTCCCAAAAGATATGTCTAAGCCCTAATCCCTGATACCTGTGAATGTGAGTTTATTTGGAAATAAAATTTTTGCATATGTAATTAAGTTGTGGATCTTGAGATGAGATCATCCTGGATTTAGAGTGAGCCATAAATTCAATGAGTGGTACCCTTATAAAAGAAATGAAAGGGAGATTTGACACACAGAGACACATGCATTTCCAGGGAAAACCCCACCTCATTGTGGATATATTATTAATTTGCATTTTGGGGGGGTTCTCTTTGCTTATATTTTGTTAAACATTTATGCATCTAGGTTCATGAGGGAAATTGGTCTGTAGTTTACTTGTATCTCTTTCTGATTTTGGTATCAGGAAATGCTGTCCTCAGAGAATGAGTTGGAAATTCTTTCCCAATTCTTACGTTTTGTGGAAGGGTTATAGAGAATTGACACTATTTCCTCCTTAAATATAAGCAGAATTCACCAGTGAAGCCATCTGTTCCTGGAATTTTATTTGTGGGAAGATTTTTTTAAGTGTACTTATTTATTTTGAGAGAGAGAAAGGAAGAGAATGTGAGTGGGTGAGAGGCAGAGAGAGAGAATCCCAGGCAGACTCCACGCTGTCAGCATGGAGCCCAATGTAGGGCTTGAATTCACAAACCATGAGATCATGACCTGAGCCCAAACCAAGATGCTTAACAGACTCAGACACCCAGGTGCCCCTTTGTGGGAGGATTCTAAACTACAAATTACAATTCTTCCCTAGAAATAGAGCTTTCCAGGTAGTCTATTTCTTCTTAAGTCTTGGTAGTTTGTGTTTTTTGAAGAATTTGTCCATTTCATGTAAGCATACTTTGTGGGCATACTTGTTCATAACATCCCCTTATTTCCCTTTAATATTCCCTTTAATAGTGTGATCAGTAGTGTTACCACCTCTCCCATGCCTGAGATACATTATTTGTGTCTTCTTTCTTTTTTTCCAAATTTGTCTGGCTGGAGGTTCATCAATTTAATTAATCTCCTCAAAGAACCAGATTTTGGCTATGTTGCTTTTCTCTTTTCTATTTCATTGATTTCTACTTTAATCTTTATTTCCTTTCTTCTGCTCACTTTGATTTTACTTTGCTATTCTTTTCCTAGTTTCTTAAGGTTGACCCTGATGTCATTATTTTCTAAGTATTGCTTTAGCAGGATCCCGTACATTTAGATATTCAGTTTCAAAACACCTTTATTTTGAACAATTTTTAATTTCCTTATAACCTATACATTATTTAGCACTGTGTTATGCAGTTTCCAAATATTTGGGAATATTCCAGATATCCTTCTTTCTTTCTTATTTATTTCTTACATAATTGCATTGCAGCCAGAGACCATAATCTGTATAACTTGAATCTTTCTAAATTTACTGAGAATTGTGTTATGGTCCAGAATATGGTCTATCTTGGTAAAAGTTCTGTGAGCATTTGAACATCATGTGCATTTTGCTCTTGTTGAGTGGAATGTTCTACAAATATCAACAAGTTATTTTAGTTGATGTTGTTCAAATCTTCTTTGTCCTTGGGGCGCCTGGGTGGCTCAGTCGGTTGAGCGTCCGACTTCGGCTCAGGTCACGATCTCGTGGTCCGTGAGTTTGAGCCCCGCATCAGGCTCTGTGCTGAGTGCTCAGAGCCTGGAGCCTGTTTCAGATTCTGTGTCTCCCTCTCTCTCTGACCCTCCCCCGTTCATGCTCTGTCTCTCTCTGTCTCAAAAATAAATAAATGTTAAAAAAAATTAAAAAAAAAAATCTTCTTTGTCCTTACTGATTTTTTCATCTACTAGTTCAACCAATTATTGCAATAAAAATACTGAAACACCTGTTGATAATTATGCACTTCCTTATTCCTCTTGGCAGTTCTATCAGTTTTTTCTTCCTGTATTTTTAAGTTCAGTTACTAGGTACATAAATATTTTCAATTGTTATGTTGTCTTAATGACACAGCTCCTTTATCATTTTGAAATGATCTTCTTTATCCCTGGTAATATTCTTTGTTCTGAAATCTACTTTGTCTAATGTTGATATATCTGTTCCAGCTTTCTCTTGACTAGTATCAGTATGGAGTCTTAGTTTGGGCTGCTATAACAAACTACCATAGACTGGGTGGCTTATAAACAACAGAAATTTCTCATGTTGGAATGCTGGAGGCTGGGAGTCTGAGATAAGGATGCCAGTATTTGTTGGGTTCCAGTGATGCTTTCTTCTGTGTTTCAGAGTGCCATCTTCTTACTGTATCCTCACATGACAGAAAGAGGGCAAGAGAGCTCTTTGCCATCTCTTTTTTAATGGTACTATTCCCATTCATGAGGGCTCCACCTTCAGGACCTAATTTCTTCCTAAAGCTCCCTCTCGCCATACTACCATATTGGGGGTTAGAACTTTAGCATATGAATTTGGGAGGGGATCCAAACATTCAGTCCATTGCATATGGCTTATTTTTCACCTTTTTTTCCCATTCTTTTATTTTTAACTTATTTGTGATCTTATATCTTAAAAGGTTCTCTTTTAGGTGGTATATTGTTAGGTCTTGCTTTTTTTAAAATCTAGTCTGGAAAACCTTGCCTTTTAGTTGGAGTGTTTAAACCATTTATATTTAATGTGATTATTGATAATGGCTGGGTTTAAATCTACCATGATGCTAATTGTTTTCTACTTCTGTCATCTATTCTTTTTCTTGCCTTGCTATTTTTATGCCTTCTTTTGGATTAGTTGAGTATGTTTTTTATGGTTCTATTTTGTTTCTCTTGTTGTGTTAGAAGAACAAACAACTCTCTGATAAGGTGATATTTGAGCAGAGTCCTGAAGAAGTGAGGTATTTGTCTGTCTCAAGGAAAAAGTTTAAGCAGAGGGAAAAGCAAGGTGTAAAACCCTGAAGCTGGGGCATATTTGACATTTTGGAATAATAACAAGGTGGCCAGTGTATCCTGAATGGAGTAGCGAGGTAAGAAGGAACATGGGAAGAAGACAGCAGAGGGAGACCGAATGCCAATAGGAGATATGTGAGATCATCTCAGACCTTGTAGACCTTGAGAGACTTTAAAAAGTCTTTAAAGAAATAGTTTTCTGTGAGTGTTCATTGAACTTTCTTTGCTTCAGACAAAGGCCTTTGCTGTCATCCACACCCCAAAATTAAACAAAACCTTCTCTGAATCACAACCACAATCTGCCTAAGGGAACCTCAGGACTAATCTGTTCATACCAATTTTCACATTTTATATTGTTCTGCACAAAAGTCCAGCACTCACAGATCATATCTCATTCTCCACTCTTCTCCCCCAAAACAAAACCCTTCCAATGTGTGCTTTAGAATTTATGGTCCCTTATAAGGAAAATAACCTTCACCTTCACCATCTTTTCTAAAAGTGGACTCTCCCCTATGGACACTGATTCCCTTGCTTCCTTCTCAACTCTAGTCTATTTTCTTTCCCATAATCCTCATACCATGGGCCTGGAGGGTAGATGTCATTCTGGCCCTTCACCAATCTTTCCAAATTATTGTCCTACATCTTCCCTTAAACCACAACGTCTTTGATGAGTGTGGCATCAGACTAGGAATATGTTTTGTTTGATCAGGTCTGAGGGATAGGATCCAGTGAACTTCTGAGACCTTTTCCCTTTTTCTATGGCTTGCCTTTAGATATTGACAGTTCTGTGGAGAAAGTTTTCCCAATTACTGTCAGTAATCTCAAGCCAATGGTTTTAAAATCTCGTACATAGAGTATATCATTAAAGACATACCCAAATAATGGGTGTATCTACACTTAGAGTGGCTCAGAAGATAACAGTAATAACAATGGCAACGGCAAACACTGGACAAATTACCTTTCCTCTTTTTGGCTCAGTTTATCTTTACTTGTTGGATACATGTGGTCTTCCTTCATCTACTTAAAGATATAACTTTAATCATTATCTTCTCTCTGCCTCTCTTGACTTACCAGTTTTTGCTCTCTACTAAATGCTTTCTCTCAGTATATGGTTATTTATTTTACCATATTTAAAAAGTTCTTTCTTGACCTTACTTTCTCTGCTTATTAGTATCCATTTCTTTACTTTTCTTTACAGCAAAACCCCACCAATCATGCCATTTCTCTCATTGCTGAACTAGAACTATTCTTACTTAAAAGGTCATCAATTTCCTTCATGTTGCTAAATCCAATGGTCAATTCTTAGTTTTTTTATTTGGCCTATTATCTCACTGGACCCTCTGCTCCCTTGGTTTTCTGCCAGCTTGCCAGAATTCCTTTCTCCTTGGCTGAACCACCTTCTTCTCCCAGTCTCCCAATGTTGTATAGTCAAGGGTTCCCTCCTGATCCCTATTTTTGTCTCATTCTACATTCTTATGATCTTATGATCTTATGATCTCAGGCAGTCCCATGGCTCTAAGAGCCATCTCAACACTGCTAATTACCAAAGTGTTTTTTGTTTTGTTTTTGTTTTCGTTTTTTTTTGAGAGACAGTAGGGCAGAGAGAGAGGAAAAGGGAGAGAATGCCAAGCAGGCTCCATATTGGCAGCATGCAGTATGCAGGGCTCAAACCCATGAATCTGTGAGATCATGACCTGAGATGAAACCAAGAGTCAGAAGCTTAACCCACTGAGCCACCCAGGTACCCTCTCCACCAAAGTTTTAGTTCAGCAAAGTTTAAGAGTATTTTCAGTTTGAATCTCTCTTCCAACTCCTATATTCAACTGCCTACTCAACATCTCACTTGAATGCCTACTAAGAGATTCTGCACACAATTCCACTGTAGAAAAAGGGGTTTTCTACCACCATCAAGCAATTCTCTGTACATCAGTTGGGGGGCCAAAACTCAATTCTGACACTATCTACCTGGAGGTAGTATCAGATTCCATAGGTTAAGGGCTCAGTCCTCTAAGTGTGTCCTCCACTTCAGATGCCAATCATAAGCATAGTTTGTTACCTATGCTTCTGACTCACTGGCTACAGATTAGAGGTTTCTCCAACTCACTCTTTGGACTTGAGACACCAGTTCCAACTCCAGGTTGTTACCAATGCTTCTAAATGACTGGCTACAAATCATAGGTTCCCACAAAACCCCTCTTTGGGTTTGATTAACTTGCTAGAACAGCTCACAGCAGTCAAGAAACCCATTTACTCACTGGATCGTTTGTGTATTACAAAAGGATATATCTCAGGAATAGCCAGGTGGAAGAGATCCAAAGAGCAAGATATGGGGAAAGGGTACAGAGCTTTAATGCCCTATCAGAGTGCCACTCTCCCTGAATCTTTATGTGTTCACCAACCTGGGAGCTTTCTAAACCCTGTTCCTTTGGGGTTTTACAAAGTCTCTGTTGATTAAATCACTGGCCATCGGTAACTGATTCTTCCTAGAGGTGGGAGCTGGGGGTGGTGGGACTGAAATTTCCAACCCAGTAATCACAGGGTTGGGTCTAGCAACCAGCCCCTAAACTTTTGGTTACCTAAGGGCTTTCCAAAAGTCACCTCATTAACATAACAAAAGGAACATTTATTGCTCTCATCACTTAGGAAATTACAATGGTTTTTAGGAGTTCTGTCCCAGAACAGAGGATGAAGACCAAATATATATTTCTTATTATAAAATCACAATATCACAGGCCTTAGTCTAACTCCAAGTTGCCTCTTGAATTCACTGAAGGCAAAAATCTGTTAGTATGCTTTTACATTCTTTCAAGTTATGGGCCTAGGAAAAATTAAATGGCCTTTTTACCACCTAATTCTATACTGCCAATTTGAAAGCAAAACTTTAGATCCTAATAGAAATGGACATTATCAGTTGGAGCAAAGATAGCTAACTAACACTGTTTAAAATATGAGAGATTCTTAGTGTGCTGCTCCTTAATCTAAACTGTTACTCACCTCAGTATAAAGTGAAGGTTTAGGGTACAGAGAGAGGCCCTGAAATTCAACTGCCCGCCTACAAATTCCTGCTATGCCCCTTGCCAGCTATGTAATTTTGAGCAAGTTTCCTGATCATTTTAACTCTCAGATTTTTTTATTTTTAAAATAGTGATAATGGTTGTAAAGAAAAAGAATGACAAAAAATATGTAAACCATCTAGGATGTGAAAAATTGGTAATAAATAATGTCAAAAAGAAAACCACAGGCCCCAAATGGTATCACTTAGGCCAAGTTTAAGTGCCAGCTGGGTAGGCTGAATACCTAACCTGACTGCAGTTTCAACCTCCCCCAGAAATGTAAGTTTTAACCAGGCAGTCAGGAATTTTCCGATAGCACCAATGAAATAATCTGTCACATGGGCCTTTTCCATCCTCCAAAAGATGAAGTAATCTGAGTAAGACCCCTTTCCCTGTCCCTCCTTGCAAGGGAAGGTGATCTTGCCGGAAACAATCCTTTCTTGTCTTTTGCTGATAACTCTCTTGCCCCATCTTCCTTCCTATAAAAACCGTGCATTTTGTACAATTCCTTAGACCTCCCCTCTACTTGCTGGATGGGATGCTGCCTGATTCATGACTTGTTTAATAAAGCCAATTAGATCTTCAAATCTACTCAGTTGAATTTTGTTTTTTAACAATACGAATTAGCTATTATTATTATCATTGTTAACTGGGGTAAATAATATTTATCTTATAAATAGTGCTAGCCTCTTTTAAATCAAATTTGGATAAAGTCATCATTATCACTGGTATATTTTCCAGCAGAGTGTTTTATTTTTTTAATTATTATGACAATGAAAATAAAATCATAACATCATGTAGGTCTTCAGTTTGAATCCCTCTGGTAAAACTATTTTTAAAAACAAAATTCATGCTAAGAATTGTTAAACAAAATCCAACTGAGTAAATTTGAAGATCTCATTGGTTTTATTCAACAATTCATGAATGGGGTAGCTTCTGACAGTGGTACAAAAAACCAGTTTTTAGAGGCAAAAGGAGGGTGGAATGGGGAGGTTTAAAGATTCAATTATTCCAGGTAGGGTTACCTTTCCTTAGGGAAAGACAAGGGGGCTTATCTGGCAAGTTTCCTCACTAATGCTGATTGGGAAATTCCAGACTAATTGCTTTATTATTTATTTATTTTTTAATTTATTTAGTTTATTTTGAGAGAGAGAGAGAGAGAGAGAGAGAGAGAGAGAGAGAGAGAATGCAAACAGGGTAGGGGCAGAGAGAGAGGGTGAGAGAAAATCCCAAGCAAACTCTGCAAGCACAGAGCTCAATGCAGGGCTTGAACTCATGGAACCATGAGATCATGACCTAAGCCCGAAATCAAGAGTTGGTGGCTTAACCGACTAAGTCACCCAGGCACCCCCAGACTAATTGTTTTAAATTTCCAGTCCTAGAAGAGGCTTAAGCTGCAATTAGGTTAGGCATTAAGTTTTTTTGTTGGGTTTTTTTTTAAGATTTTATTTCTAAGTAATCTCTATACCCAAGGTGGGGGTTGAACTCACCAAGCTTCCACATGAGCCAGCAAGGTGCCCCAGATTAGGCACTAAGTCTTGATGGGGTTTAGCAAAAGTGACTCCATCTTGAGTCTTTTTAACAGAGTTTAGTACCACAGACTAATAATGAACTCTGAAACATGTTAGCTAACATCAGGTATTATAGTGTTATGATTTTAAAAATATACTTTAGGGGGCTCCTGGGTGGCTTAGTCAATTAAGTGTGGGACTTTGGATTTCGGCTGGGTCAGGATGGGGGTAGGTGTGGTGGGATGGAGACCCCATCAGCTCAGCACTGAGTGTGGAGCCTGCTTGGGATTCTTTCTCTCTCTGCCTCCATGCTCGTTCTGAAATTTAAAAAAAAAATTAAAAATTATGTGTATATATAATTATATACATACATACACATACACTTTAGTAGCGGCTAAGTTTTCAGATTCCAATATATATTTAAAGTAAACAATTCTTAAAGTGTGTATTTGTGTGTGTCTAACACTGAATGCTTACTGTATTCCAGAAACACATTGCCCTACACATGCTAGGGGTTGTTTTTGTCCTTTTGTTTCCTTCCCGGTTTAACAAAACAAGTAACAAAACTGCTTGGGGGACTAGGGTTGAGACTAAAGAGGGTAATACAGTAATGAATTTGCTGAGATAAACACTATTTTAAAAAGTTACAAAATCCCCAAATTTTCATTGTATTTGTATTTTTTACATTTAGGCAGCAACTACTACCTCCAGGAAATTTCCCCTTCACCTCCCAAATCGGCGTGAAGGGAGACAATAAAGTTGCTTAGGACAGTCTGCCCAGACTTGCCCCCAATGTGGGGAATCTGACTACAGGAAAACCTTAAATGTAAAACGGAACGGGCTGGGATCGCGCGGGGGGTGGGGGGCGGTTGGAAAGACCTGGAAACCCGCGCCTACGGGCGGCGGCCCAGGAGCACATTCCCTTAACTCCCTCAGTGCCAGCCCCGCTGGGTTGGGAAGCTCCTCCCCCGCCCTTCCTTCCTCCTCCTCCTCCCCCACCTCCCCCGCAGCGGCGGGCGAAGCGGTGAGCGCTGCGGTATTTTGTCCCCAGCGGCGACCCCTTCTCCCAGGCAGGTTGCAGCTGCAGCGGCCGCCTTGGCGGTGGCGGCAGCGGCGGCGGCGGGAGCCGAGCAGTAGGAGAGACCGGGGCCGGCCCTGCGGCCTGGAGGCCGCGAGAGGTGGAGGCCAGGCCGCCCTCCCGCGCCGCGGGAGCGGAGGGGAAGAGGCGGCCGCGAGAGAGCTCGGCCCGGCCGCCGGGAAGGTGGGGGACGCTCCGGGCACCTCCCGCCCTCCGGCCGCCGCCGCCCTGCTGGCCCTGCCGCAGCCGCCGCCCCCGCCGCCGCCGCCCCCGCCGCCCCCGCCGCCCCCGCCGCCTCCTCGGGCTCCCTCCGCTGGCTCGACGGCCCCGGCCGGGGACGGCGGGCGGCGTGCGCGCCCGGAGCCTCCAGAGATGGCGGGAGGGCACTGCGGCAGCTTCGCCGCGGCGGCGGCTGGCAGTGGCGAGATCGTGCAGCTGAACGTCGGGGGGACCAGGTGAGTCCGCGGAGAAGGGCCTCGGAGCGGGCATGCGGCGGACGGCCTGCAGGGGGACGGCGAGGCCAAGGTTGGCGGGGACTTGGGCGAATGTGGGAGCCGAGCCCGGTGGGTGACGCGGGGGCCCTCCCGGCGGGAAGAATGTCGGCGGTCTCGAGTTGAAGTCTCTGCTCCGGGGACGGAGAGGCAGGAGGGCCTCTTGGAATTAGAGCGAGCCGGGCCCATGTGCCCGTGGCTGCCTTCCTAGAATGCCAACCTTTGTCCCTCCCCCTTTCTAAACTATCAGGCCAAGTGGAACATTAAAAAGCCTTCCTTACCTAACCTTAGAGTGTATTTGAGGAATTTATTTTGTAGAAGCCTGGCCTTGTGGTTTGGCTTTTGCAGATGAACCTGCTTCCCTTTTCGGTCAACAAGGTGTCGGTGGGCGTGGGTAAGAAAGAGTACTGTGCTCTTTTACCCTTCTAATTAAGGAGTGTTTGCAGTCTCGAAGGGTTTCGGTGGATGGAGTACAGTAGAGTTGCAGTACGTTATTTATTTTCAGAGTTTCTGGGTGTATAGCTTTGAAGGATCTGTTCAACCTGCAGGGCAGTGGGGTCCAGGAACCGCAATTTTAACAGTTGGTTCTGAGAAGCTTTGGATATTGGCACTGTCTACTCAGAGTAGACAGACTGAAAGCTCTTTATCCTCTCTCTTGCCTTCCACTCCCTGTCTGTGACTTCTATTAAGCTTTCTTGGGGGAAAATCATTTGTGGATTCGGTATGGCTTATGAGTCACTCTTCTCAAAAATGGGACTTTGCCAGTTCTGTTTGAAGGAAGGGGTGGTTGAGTTTTAAGCTTGGTAGGAGATGAACGATAGAGTGCTCGAGAACATGAAAGGATTTCAACATCTCGGACGTAACTGATATTTTTAAAAAAACAAAACAACATTGTGAACCATACGGATAAAAATGTATCGTACTTTAATCCTAAACGTTTAATTCTAAGTGTACTTATTCAACACAAGAATCAGTAATTCTTCATTCTTTCCCGGTCGCCCCCTCCCCCCATGCAAAACCGTTCAACAGTGTGAGGTAGATTATTGCTCTGTATAGATACTGGTCTTCTGGAGAAGACATGTGTCCTAATGTAAGAAATGGATTTTTTCCCTTAAAATCACATGGAAATTTTGCGTGTTTGATAACGTATGGATGCAAAGGAATACCCCCTCTAGAGTCGACCTGCAGTGTGTGTTAATGCTGAGGAATAGCACTATAGTCATTGAAAATACCTGCACTGGTTCCTAATTGCTATAGATTGTGGATGATGTTTCTTTTCAGGTATTCTAAAGTATTACGATATTACTATTACGATAAAAATT
This sequence comes from Neofelis nebulosa, assembly GCF_028018385.1. Taxonomy (NCBI): domain Eukaryota; kingdom Metazoa; phylum Chordata; class Mammalia; order Carnivora; family Felidae; genus Neofelis; species Neofelis nebulosa. Next base: position 59,716,301 of record NC_080796.1, read on the forward strand.
AAATGTAGTGTTATTTACTGCATGCTGAAAGTGGATGGTTTAATAATGAGTGAACTCTTGGTAATGACTGTAGAATTGAGTTTAAATTTTTTAATCATAAAAGGCAGCCATCTTGGAGCTGAAACACTTTATTTTATTTCACTGTTTATGAAACGATTTTATCAGGGTGTAAGTTTTTCTAAGTGATGATATTAGCAAAGAATACAAAAATAAGATAAATATATTATTGGATCGAACAGTTTAGAAGACATACGAAAGTTGTTAGATAGGAATGAGAATTTAAATTAAAAAAAACAGCATAAACTTTATAGATTTGCTAGGATAACATGGTTTATAAAATAAGTAATGACATGGCCTATAGAAAATAGGACATCCAACTTCAAGTGTTCTAAGGCTATTTTCTTGAGTTACTTTGAATCATAGACTCTTGCAACAGTTTAGAGCTAGAAGGGATCCAGAAGTCATCTGTATCTTGTACAAAACAGATTAACACAATCACCTTAGCCATTGTGAAGAAAAAAAAAAATCCTGATTTGATTCTCAATAAAGTTGAGGAATTGCCCCTGGGAGAACTACCTGTGGCAAGAATGGAGGTAGGCTCCAAGGTGATAGAGTAAAACTCAAAAGGAGGGTATACTGTGAGCAGAGAAGCATATGTTATATAGGTGAGGTCCTTTCCACCCCCCGAAGAGAGGAAGGATATGAAATTGGACATATTCAAAGGAATTATAGAAATGAGCAATTTTTATGATTTATTTAACACTGTGGGTAATTCAGGAAGTAGAGAAGAAAAGGGTTCACTTAGAATTAACAGTATTTACCAACCCCCCCCCCAAAAAAAAACCTAAAGAAGTGAAAGAAACCTAATATGACTCAATTTGTGATTAATGCTGTTATGAATGAGTACAATTTGAGGCCTCACAAGAGAGGTCTGGGATCTGCTAGTGGGAAACTTATGGACAAAGGACTTTGGAATCATGCAGATACAGATTCCAGTTCCCAGGCTTTCCCTGTAACTACTCAGCAGCCTAGGGCAAATTATTTTTTAGTGCTTAGTTTTCCTAAAATGTAAAGTGATGATAATAGTACCAGCCTTACAGGTTTGAAAGGAATTTGAAGTAAAAATGGGAAATGTAAGGGTTGGTGGCATAGTAACATTGAAGGATAAATAATTTTAATTAGATTGCTTCCAAGTTAATTTAGAGGGAGGCAAAGAGCAAGAACTATAAGTGTAGATATTATGCTAATATCTTGAGTAACATTTCTGCTGAGACCAGATTGGACATGGCCCTTTTCTTGGCACACTGTGGATAGGAGCTAAAAACCGTTAGATAAGGCTTTCATATATATTGCAGAAAATTATGCTTGTCACATGTAACTTTATTTTTTTCCTTAAAGTGTAGCTAATTTATTTTTTCTTTAAAGTTTATTTTTGGGAGAGAGTACATGCACACCTGCACGAATGGGGGGAGGAGCAGAGAGGGAGTGAGAGAATCCCAAGCGGACTCCAAGCTGTCAGTGCAGAGCCCAGTGTAGAGCTAGATCTACAAACGGTGAGATCATGACTGAGGTGAAGCCCGAGAGTTGTACGCGAAACTGACTGAGCCACCCAGGCACCGCATGTAATTGCAAATGTCATTTTTATGACGTCAGACTTGAAACCTGGTTTTTACGTTCTGTGGGGTCCCCCCCCCCGTTTGTCTTCCTCTTGTTTGAAAAGTGGAAAATTGGTGGGGGAGAGGATCTAATCCTTTTGCCCATAAATTTCAGATTACTAACCCTACCCCAAACTGCTGATTTTAATTGAAACTGCTAATGCAACTTTAAGCAGACCTGTGTAATTTTCTTTTTTTTTTTTTTTTTAATGTTTATTTATTTTTGATACAGAGAGAGACAGAGCATGAATGGGGGAGGGTCAGAGAGAGGGAGACACAGAATCTGAAACAGGCTCCAGGCTCCGAGCTGTCAGCACAGAGCCTGACGCGGGGCTCGAACTCACGGACCGCGAGATCATGACCTGAGCCGAAGTCGGCCGCTTAACCGACTGAGCCACCCAGGCGCCCCGACCTGTGTAATTTTCTAAGTGACACAAAATTTGAGTTCTCTGGCAGTCTGCTGAATAATGAGTGCGCATGAAGGATCACAAGTTATAAGTGATCCTTATTTGGAGTTAATTTGATAGCCTCAAGAACATAGTGATTTTGTGGGGGGGGGGGGGGGGGGCAGTGGATCCTTGTATCCTTCAGTTTGCCATTTACTGAATTTGCTTTTATTTATTTGGCCAAGTCGGTTTCCTTTGACTAGCCGTAATCTCCTCATGTTTTCTTAAGATTTTGCTAAGATACACACTTGCAAAATTTGCCGTGGTTTCTTGAATGAACTCCCTGGATCCTTTCTTAATCTGATTAATGGGCACAGGGACTGCTTTAGAACAGTCATAATGCTAGACAAGGAATGTGGAGAAAAGCAGAAGTCTGTTTGGCTGTCTTCTGTGTGAGGACACATGGTGATGGCAACAGAAAGTAAAAAAGAATATGTAGGTAGAGTAGATACCCAATGAGAGAGTAAGCATGAATTGTCCAGGGGTATTGAAGTACTATCTTATTAGATGGGAATACACTTGTGTTGGAGAGATGGAATCGGACTTGAAGGTTATTATAAATGTTGAGAATTTTGGACTTGTTGTGATGCGCTTTGTTGATTCTTCAGCAGATGGCATGCTGGAAAGTGGTATTTTAAGAAGCATTATATGTTAGCGAATTAGTTATTTGATTTTGGGAGCACCTGGGTGACTCAATCGGTTGAGTGTCTCACTCTTGATTTTGGCTCAGGTCACCAAGTCAGGATCCCAGGGTGATCCCTGCATCGGACTCCCTGCTGAGCATGGAGCCTGCTTGGGATTCTCCCTCCCTCCCCCTCTCCTTTTGCCGCTGCCCCCCCCCCCCCAGGTTGTACACACACTCTCTCTCTAAAATAAAAAATAAAAAAAATTCCGTGACTTTTGTTGCACTCTCTGAATAATCTTAGCTCTGAATTGAAAGTGGCACGATTTTAAAATAATAAATGTACATAATTGATGTAGCTATAGCTCTGCAACAACTTGTAAATTATTATATGAAGCAGGTTAACACTGAGATTTCAAATCATGTCCTCATTTATAATACCAGATTATTTTTAATTGCAGATTTAGTACCTCAAGACAAACCCTTATGTGGATTCCAGATTCTTTTTTTTCCAGGTATTTTATATAATTCTTTAGTACCATTTTTTTTTTTAAACTTGATTATTAAAGTAATAAGAAATTTTATTTTTCCAGTTAAATTAATGTTTTCATTTTTTGGGTAAAAATCTTCACTTTTAAAATAGTTTTAAAATTTTTGATTTTATTTTGAAGATAGGATGATTCATTTGTATTGGTCTTGGACATTTGATAAAAAACGAGGGCATTCTTTTCATACTCAGCTTTTAGGAACTAACCGCTTATTGATCATGGCTCTTCTAGTTTGCTGAGTGGACGAATTTCGACACTGCGAGATGAAACTGGTGCTGTGAGTATAATATGCTGATATGCATGTCTCACTTGAAATGTTTATTAGTAATATAATTAATTAATAATGCTAATGATTGTTCTGTATTATATAGTGACTCTAAGAAGACAGAAAAGCTACTATTTTAATAGCCACTAAATGAAAGGGATGTATGTGTACTTAAAAAGTGTTTCATTTCTTGTTACATATAGTGTTTCTGTAATTGATAGAACTCAAAATGGAATACTGCATATAGCAATTTAGGTATTTATGATTAGAGAGATTGGATGATATGAGCTTACGTTGTCAGGAGAGGAAATGCTTTTAATCAGTAATTAAAACTTTAGCAATAATTAGATGAATATGGATACTAAAGCATTTTGATATTGAATTAGAATGGTAAGATATTGCAAATTAATTAAGTCCTACAATTTTCTTATTTTGGAGAAAAACCTTAGGAACCTGTACAGCAATGGCAAAATGAGGGAAGGAAAGAACTATCAGGGTGCAGTACAGAAATACGAGTTTATACATTTAAAAAACAGTTATAATGTGCACAACGGTATGTAAAGGAAATGGCTAGTACTCACAAAAGCTAAAATAGCTTTCTGTTTGGAGGCAATAAAGTGACCAGACGTACTTATTTGCTGTGATGGGATTTGCAGATGAAATTAGGCAGCAAAAGCATGTACGTCCGTGAGAGATTATAGACATCAGTAGTAACAACATCTGCACCAATCTGTTGTGTTTCTCCAACTTCTCACTGGTCCTGATAAAAACAAAAGCAAGAGCTTACGTAGCGAGAACAACCTCATTTACTGTAAAAACATAATCAATTATAGTATAAAGAGGTTTACTGCTAGCTATCATTTTTCTGTCTAATTGAATAATGCAAGCTTTAAAAGGTGTTCATTTTTATGGTTAGAACTTTTATAATTGATTTAAAATCTGTATCCAAAGTGTTGGTATACATTCCTGTAGAAAGTTATCAATTACCTATTTCATATTTTCTAAAGCATTGTTTTTTTCCCTGTATGTGGTGCAGTATTTGTTATTTAAGAAATGTGTTTTGTCATCATCCCCCCACCCCTGGCTTTTGAGGAAACTGAGATAGTGGAATGTAAAAATGCTATGAGAATAGTATTCGTTTCCAGTTTTTATAGTAATGTGCAGTATTTATTTTTCTTGATTACCCTGTGTGTTTTATTAAAGTACATTGTTGTTTCATTAATTCACATATGAATCACAAATTATATAAGTCACAATCATTGTCACCAGTAATTAATGATAAGATAACATAAGAAGGTATTATTTATGTATAATGGTTTTGAAGTATTTACTGATTTCTACAATATTTCAGATAAAAAGTATGTCACTTTTATCAAAAATATCAATAAATAGATGCCAGTATTCCTACATTTAAAATATTATCAATCAAATAATAGGCTTTTGGGTGAAGAGACAATACTACCTTAAATGCACACATTTAAAACTGCATTCTAACTTTAGAAACATTAAAATGTAAGAGTGGGATCAAGTAAATACGGTATTTAAATAATTTAGTGTTTGTCCCCTTAGTGCTACAGATTAAGTAGTTGAATTTATAATTTGAAAATAAAACAATTCTTCATTTACAGATATTTATTGATCGAGATCCAGCCGCATTTGCACCCATTTTAAATTTTCTTCGGACAAAAGAACTAGATTTAAGGTAAGAAATGTATCTTTTTAAAGTAAATTCTTACTGGTAGGTCTGTGTTTTTGGAATATTCTGTGGAACGAAAAAGTTCTCCCCCGCCCCCATCCCCAAATTGTTTTGCTTGAAAGTTTCCCCAGAATTAAACTCACAGGTAGAGGCCACCATGGTGTCTATCATCTCTTCCTTTAGACCCCTCCACTAGCTTCCCATTCAGTTTCCTGCCTGCATTCTTACTTCCTTCCGATTAGTTTTCACACTGTAGCCAAACTTATCTTCTAAAAATATAAATGTCATCTGGTTGCTACTCTACTTAAAACTCTTATTTAATATGTTCTTGGATTAATGGCTAGGGATTTGGGAGTTTATTGTTTCATAAGGCTCTCTATGATCTTGCCCCTGCTTAATTTCTCTTGTTTCAACAGTTTCACCTCTTGGTGGTGTTGGTCTTTTTTTTTTTTTTTTTTAATTTTTTACTATTTAGTTTTGAAAGAGAGAGAGACAGAGAACGAGTGGGGGAGGGGCAGAGGAAGACACAGAATCCAAAGCAGGTTCCAGGCTCTGAGCTGTCAGTATAGAACCTGATGCAGGGGTTGAACTCCCGGACCGTGAGATCATGACCTGCGCCAAAGCGGGACACTTAACTGACTGAGCCATCCAGGCGCCCCTTTGTGGTCTTGGTCTTGGTCCTGACTTCTTCAATAATGTCTGGTATGTCCACTCAGTATAGGTCTTCCTAGTTTCCTGTCCTGCCATTACCACAACATTTCTTACACATTTTCCTTTTTTAGTAGTCTATCTTCTGTTTGACTTTAAATTCCAACAGGGTAAGCACTGTCCTATATAGTCCCAGGATCTAGCATTGTGTTTGGTACATGAGTTTTATGCGTCATGTCCAATACGTGAGTTTTATAGATTGTAGATAAACGAATGACCGTTTAAACTGTTACTTTAACTTTGCCAACATCTGGATTCCTACTAAGAATTTACAGTCTAATTTGCCTTTATTATTCTTTTATTCCCTATATTCCTAGTGAACTTTCACTGAAGATGTCTTTATACTTTTTTAGACACAGCTTTTAAAATTCCAATTGTTTAGAGGTGCCTGGCTGGCTCAGTTGGTGAAGTATGTGCCTCTTGATCTCAGGGTTGTGAGTTCAAGCCCCATGTTGGGTATAGAGATTACTTAAAAATAAAATCTAAAAAATATTTTAAAAATTCTAGTTGTTTATTTGACCTGCTTCTTTATAATATTATGTAAGTTTTGGCTTGTATTTACTGGAATATGAGCTCCTTAAAGATGACAAAAATCTTTTGGTCTCTTGTTTCCTGTGATTTTTCCAGTGTTAAAACAGTGCATATAAAACAAAAAAGACTGCATATAGTCACTTTGTAGCTTTTCAATAGATATTTACTGAAGCAATAAAAGAGTTTGTTGGAGCTTTTTGTTTTTTTTTTGGTCCGTGGAGGTGGCAAATAAGTTACTAACTGCTTCTTGAATAAAATTATCTTGACTCATAGAATTTGATGAAAGAAGCCTAAATTTACTTGTGGTCGATTTCTTGTGACTAGTTCACAGCTAGATAACCCAGTAAAGGCAGAATTAGTAAGAATTAAATATCTGTATTTATTGATTGCGCTTCTTATAAATTGCTATGTTACTTCATTTAAAGAGGCCTATCAAATTAAAATTCTCTAAGTAGTAGTACCTTTCAAAAGAAGATGGGAAGGAATTTAAAAAATACTGTATTCTAATTTTCTACCTTCTATAAAATTCTTCTGTTGCCCTTATCACACTGCGCTATAATTACCATATTTGTTTTCTTGTCCTCCCCAGGAGACTGGGTTCAAGAACTGTTGTGACCTGAGCCACCTCATAATTAGCCAGCACTATTGTGCTGTTAACACAGATGGTTTTGAAAAGAAAGGTTTAACTGTTTTTGTGTTAAACCAGTCACAACCAATTTGACAAACAAAAGCAATTTAACATTGCAGTTGTACGTGTTTATTAAACCCAAGGAATTGTTTAAAAGACCTTTTTTGGAGCGATTTTAGGTTTACAACAAAATCAAGAGGAAGATACAGAGATCTCTCATGTACCTCCTGTTCCTACACATGCATAGCCTACCCCATTATCAACATCACTTACCAGAATGGTACTTTTTTTTTTTTCATGCCAAGGGTGAACCTCCATTGACACATCATAACCACGCAAAGTTCATAGTTTACATTATAGTTAACTCTAGGTCTTGTGTATTCTGTGGGTTTAGACAAATGTATGACACGTGTCCATCATTTTAATATCATAGAAAATATTTTCACTAACTTCATCTTTTGTGCTCTGATTGTTGATCCCTCCCCCCCCCCCCCCCCCGCCCCCTGCAACCGTTGATCTTTTCATTATCTCCATAATTTTGCCTTTTCCAGAACGTCTTATGCTTGGAATAATACCGTAGGTAGGCTTTTCAGATTGTCTTTTCTTTCGCCAGTATCACACTGTTTTGATTACTATAGCTTTATGGTAAATGTCATGGTTGAGTACTGGCAGTCCTCCAATTTTATTCTCCCTCAATATTGTGTTGACTATTCTGGGTCTTTTCACTCTCCATAGAAACTCTAGAATCAGTTTGTCAATATCCATAAAATAACTTGCTAGAATTTTGATTAGGATTTAATTGAATTTCAGATGAAGTTGTAAAGAACTGACATGTTAACAAAACTGAATTTTCTAATCCATGAACATGGAATATCATTCCATTTACTTAGTTCTTTGATTTTGTTCGTTAGAGTTACGTAGTTTGCTTCATATAGATCTTAACATATTTTTTGTTAGATTTATACCTAAATAATTGTTTTTGGTGGTACTAATGTAAATGGTATTATGTTTTTAATTTTAAATTCCACTATTCATTATTAGTACATAGCAATTGACTTTTATATACTAACCTTGTATCCTGCAACCTTACTATAATCGTTTATTAGTTCTAGGAGTTTTTTGTCTGTACTTTTAGATTTTCTACATAGATAACCATGTCATCTGTGAATAACAGTTGTACGTTCTCTGTGTGCCTTTATTACAATTCTTGCCTTATGGCATTGTTGAGAATTTTTGCACCAATGTTCATGAGAGATACTGGTCTGTACTCTTCTTATAGTGTCTTAGTTTTGGTATTAGGGTAATACTGGCCTTATAAAATGAGTTAGGAAATATTCCTATTTCTAACTTCTGAAAGAGATTATAGAGAATTGGTATGATTTCTTAACTTAAATGTTTGGTAGAATTCACTAGTGAATCTTTCTGGGTCTGTTGCTTTCTGTTTTGATTCAATTCCTTTAGTAGGTATAGGCCTATACGGATTGTCTCTTTTTTTCTTATGTGAATTTCAGCAAATGATACCTTTCAAAGAATTGGTCCATTTCATCTTGGTTATCAAATTTGTGGGAAAAGAATTGTTGACAGTATTCCTTTATTATCCTTTTAATTTTTAGTGATGCTGCTCTTATTTCTTCCCAGGCAATATTTTTAAAGTAAGGACAAGTTATAACTGCAAGTTAAAATGAATCATTAGTATTGTAAGCTCTTAACCTTCTGTTCTTTTTACTTTTTATTTTCAAATTATTTAATGGTCCTATAACATCTTCTAGTAAGCTTAGCCCTTTTTAAGGCTAGTCTCCCCCCCCCCCCAACTTTTTCTTTATATTTTTATTTTTGGTTTCTGATGAGAAGACTCATTTATCTGAATTTCTTTGTTCAACAAATATTTATTACATAATTATTATATACAGTCATTATGCAAGGTATATGAAAATGGATGGATCATGCGCTTGTAGGGATCTTAAGAAAGTTTTTTTTAATGTTATTTATTTTGAAGAGAGAGAGAGATAGAGGGAGAGCGGGGGAAGAGCAGAGAGAGAGAGGGAAACATAGAATCCTAAGCAGGCTCCTGGCTCTGAGCTGTCAGCACAGAGCCAGACATGGGGCTCAAACTCAAACCATGAGATCGTGACCTGAGCCAAAGTTGGACGCTGAGCCACCCAGGCGCCTGGAGTAGGGATCTTTATAGTATAATTGGGGAGGTTAAAATATATATAGAAATAATTATGATAAAAATTTAAAAGCAATAAATGTCATACAAGAATGATTCTTACTCTTATGTGCCTTATTAGGTATTTCTTGATAATTTATTCATATTAACCCTCTGAAGCCCTAATTTCTCAGTTACCCAATTCATCTACACGGAATGGTTTCTAAGTAAAAAAATGTTTTCGTTGGCATGCGTTTTGTTTTTTGTTTGTTTTGTTTTGTTTTATTTAGAGCTTTTAAAATGACTAAAGATATTAGGAGAAGAGTAAGTTTTAAAGCCTTATGAATTTGTTCACTTTAAGAATGTAGTACTTTTTCCCTCTGCTTCAGATAATCCAAGTTGCCAGTGTTGGAGGATTTATACCATTTGTTTGGTGTTTTGTTTTTTTTTTTTTTGTAGGGGAGTAAGTATTAATGTTCTCAGGCATGAAGCAGAATTTTATGGAATCACTCCATTAGGTATGTGTTGTCCTAATAATTTTGTTTTTATGATGTGACTTTTCATGTAGTAAACTTGTCTAATGAAATATGTTCTATACCAGGTCCTGTTTTTTGATGACCTGGTTCAGTGTGCTTACTTTTTGTGGTTTTCATAGTAAAAAGATGTTGTCAACTGATTTAACTTAAACATTTTCCTTTTCTTTCCTTATCCTCTTTAACTAGAGAAAATAAAAAATGGAGTCCTATTTTTCTGTTTGCATGTACTCTTGACAAGTTTGCTTTGAAATGTTTTTAGTAAGAAGGCTTCTCCTATGCGAAGAACTGGAACGCTCATCTTGCGGCAGTGTCCTTTTTCATGGTTACTTGCCTCCACCAGGTACTTCTGCTTCGTTTAGCTAGTCTTTAAGAAAAGTTGGTTTTTCATCGTTTGGCAAGCACAGGCATGTAGAGAGGAAAATCTGTTTTCTTGATTATTGAGTTTCTCGTGTATAAATATACTAGGAATGCTGAGAACTGTAATTTTAACAGAAGTCCTACTGTATGTTAGAGTGGGGATGTGCCAAACTTTTTCTTTTCTGTAAAAAGCCAGACAGGCTTGTGGGCTAGAAGATCTGGATGGCAACTACTCAGCCCTGTCGTACGCTCTGCGGACATGAACGGATGCAACCAGTACAACTTTATTGATGTAAACAGCCATGGCCCGTAGCCTGCCAGCCCGTGTTAGAGCACCGGCTGTCAGTGTCCTTTCTGTAGAACCCGGGGAGCTCTGCAGGCATAGGCCAGTGTACGAGAGAGAGGCCGTGAGGCGCCTGTCATCCCTGTCCCACCTCGGTCAGTTAGGAGGCTTTTGCCTTTACCTTTGTTAAGCTGGGCTTCTGAGCAAGATTTCATTCCAAAACAGACTCTTCTGCCAAATAAAAGACATTTAGTAAAAGGGGCAGTTGAGCTGTAAAGCAGTTTCCGTGAGTGCCTTGTACCGAACACAAAGCAACTGGAAACACTGTAAACAGACAGCAAATGTGAACACTGGTGACAACTGAATTAATGATTGATTTCAGTAAGCTAGAGTTAGCTAAAATGGAATATAACATGATTGATAAATAGAAATCTGTTGAAAGAATTTATTTCGTTTTCATTTTGTTGTTTTTCACAGTAATTAAATTATTTGTAATAAATTGCTATATTGGAAGGTATTTTTTAGCTATGATGAAATTCACATTTGTATGTTTCTTTGTTACAGTGTGAAATTATAAATTTTTGGTAGGTGAATTTAGAAATAAATGTGCCTTATTATTTCTTTTTATAGGTATTCCTAGTCGTAAAATAAACAACACAACTAGATCCTCTGCTGGTTCTAGGAATGGATTAAATTCCACAGAAAGTGAAGCTCGGGGAAATGGTACCCAGCCTGCTCTCTCTGGAACTGGAGAAGAGACTGTTAGGCTAGGTAAACAAAGATTACAGAAGTAGACAGAAAAAAAAAAAAAATGCACATGGTTTTAGTTCTGAGTGATACTGAGTAATTATTTTTTAAAGATGTGATCTTTGCCTTACCTGTCTTTTTAATGTAAATATATCATTTATATTTTTATATCTCATTTGACATATAATTTATTTAAAAAGTTTGTGATTATCTGTTTGCTCTAAATCTTTAGGAGTTGACAAACCTTTTTTTTAAACATTTCTTCATTATTGAGAGACAGAGAGAGACAGAGCACGAGCGTGGGAGGGGCAGAGAGAGGGGGAGAAACAGAATCTGAAGCAGGCTCCAGGCTCTGAGCTGTCAGCACAGAGCCCGACGTGGGGCTCGAACCCACGAGCAGTGAGATCATGACCTGAGCTGAAGTCGGACGCCCAACCGACTGAGCGGTGCACCGACAAACTTTTTATGTTAAAGAAACAGGTGCCCCGACACCCAGGTGCCCCGACAAACTTTTTATGTTAAAGAAACAGTAAACATTTTATGCTCTGTCAGAACTGTTTGACTCTGCCATTGCAGCATTGAAAACAGCCAAGGACAATATGTAAATAAATGTGCATGGCTGTGTTTCAGCCAAACTTTATTAAACAAAACAGGTAGAAGACTGGAATCAGCCCATGGGCCATAGTATACGCACCCCAGCTTTAGAACATTAACCACTTCTTTTTCTAAAATCAACAGGGTTTCCTGTGGATCCACGAAAGGTGCTAATTGTGGCTGGCCATCACAACTGGATTGTAGCTGCATATGCTCATTTCGCTGTGTGTTACAGGTACTGTATAAGTAATAAAGGTTTGTTTTTGGAGAGGTGTAGTTCTTAATAATTGCGATTTTATATTTACAGACATAAGAGTTGTTAGTCATCATATTTTTTTCCTGCGTATTTTGCCCACTTCTGTGTCTCTTGACTAGATTTCGTTTGGTTTTATTTATATAATTAATTTGATAAATGTTCTGATAGCTTTTATATATCTTTCCCATTTAATATCAACTGTGATAGAATTGAGGTATCTTGAGGTTATTTCTTTTTGCTTATTCTGTCCAGCTCTTGAATCACTTAACTATTATATTAAGTGGCTAGGCAGAATTACTAATAGGAGTCTTGTGATTTTCTGTCTATAGTGATTTCAGTCTTTTGTACTCTGTAGTTGGGGGTAGTAAGACTTGGTCATGACTTTCAAAGAGTTGGGAGTGAGGTATTGAAGCAGGACAATTGTGGGCAGCAGTGATATGGTTTAATGTCTGTAACATGTGAGACTTACACAGAGGTGGTTTGGTTTTACTAATTCTTGGCATTCTCAGAAACTAAGAGAGAATGAAGAAGAATGTAGTGGAGACCAGTGATTCTGTTTCTTTAAGTTGGAGAAGGGGTAGGATTCTTTGTTCACAATCACTGTATACAGTGTTACTCTGACAGGGTGGCATAGTAGCACATAGACGGTTGTGATTATTATCCCACTTAATTGCTAAAAAATAAAAGAATATATAAACATTTTGTCACTATTGAGTTTAGTTAAGAAAAAATAGCCACAATAGATTAAAAATATGAAAAATAACTTATAGAGTTTACAGATGTATTTTAAAGAATCCCAGATGTATTTGTTTAAATCTGAGCTTATTGGTAGGTTAGCCATTTGGGTAAAAAAGCCTTTTGTAACAATAATCTCTATGTTATATTTTCATTGCAGTAGAGAGTTAGTGCAAACTTTTCCTTCTGAGAGTATTCTGTTTTTTTTATTTTAATTATTAAATAGTATGGAAATGACTTTTTTGGTGATTTATTTGGGGGATGACTTTTATATGAAGCAAGACTGATTTGAAAAAAGGAATTTTTTGAGGGGAGGTGTTTTGAACTTAAGGGCTGTGGCTCTAAGTTGAGAAAACTATTTTAGATTTTATTTTTTATTTGGTTAAATATTATGTACGTGTTTTTATTAATAAGGAATTCCAGAGGAGTTGTGAAATAATTATGTTACCCAGGTGCAACCTCTGTTATTGCACAGCAGTACTGAAGATTGCTACTTGCCACACAGAGACATGCAGTATTGCACAAAATTTCCCTCACTGAGTGACAAATATCAGAAGGATGCTGTTACATTTTCCATTTTTTGTGTTTGCTTTTGACCATGACCTTTCTTTGCTTTCTCTGAGTGTTGTTGATGACAGACTAATTATGCACAGTGACGAAGGAAGAGAATTGAGGATGTATTGCACTTCCTCATATATGGTTAAATCATTTAACACAGTGGCAATTAGAAGATTTCAAAATAAATACTCAAATGATTTCAATAGTGTAATCTTTTCCACAAGTTGTTTTTCCACAGCTTTTCATAAATTTAAAACCCTAAAAAATGAAATAGTACATTGAACCCCTGTATGTTCTCACCTAGATTTACTAATTTTCCATATTCTTAGGCTTTACTTTTTTTTTTTTTCCTTCAAATTTCTATTTAAATTCTAGTTAGTTAACACACAGTACAGTGTTGGTTTCAGGAATAGTTCAGTGGTTCATCACTTACAACACCCAGTGCTCATCCCAACAAGTGCCCTCCTTAGTGCCCATCGCCCATCTAGCCCTTACCCCACTCACCTCCCTCCCTCAGCCCTCAGTTTGTTCTCTGACCTTAAGAGTCTCTCATGGTTTGTTTCCCTCTCTCTTTTTTTTCCTCCCTCCCACGCTTACCTGTTTACTTTTGTATATCTATGTTACTGAAGAGAGGTTGTGTAAATTGTTGCCCTCCAGGAGCTTTTCGATCTTCAATCCATTCGGAACTTGCTTTTGGTTTATGGTGTGAGATTTAGGGATCTATTTTCTTTTCTTCCAAGAGGGTAGTAGCTAATTATGTTCTGATTATTTATCACATAAATTATCCTTTCCTCAGTGAATTTGCAAGCCCTCCTTTATCTTGCTTTATATTTGTATAGATATACTTAGATCTAATTTTAGACTCTCTTCTAAAATGACCTATTTTATCTGTTCCCATATAATCTGAGGTACTACATATTTGTAGTAAGTTGCACAATGTTGTCGGGGCATGACTCCTCCACTACATTTCTTTTGAGATTTTAATGTGGATGGTATTCATATTCTTTGCATAAGTCTCCTGATTTCATAGTGTTGGTTCACTGGGCAGGAGTAAGGAGGTAGAGTACCAATCAAAGCTCATCTGTCTTGTTTTACATATTAAAGTTTTGTGTCACTTGTGTGGAAAATGATAAAGCATATATGTTTTTCATCTTTGTATTTGATTTTAACTTAAAAACAGTATCACCTATCATATTGAATTAAATTTTCTTTTTTGTTTAATCTTTAATCAGAATAATTGGTTTATTTTGAAAGAGACAGAGAAAGAGAGCACATACATGTAGGAGGGACCGAGAGAGAGGGAATCCCAAGCAGGCTCTGTACTCGCAGTGCAGAACCCCATGTGGGCTCAGACTCATGAACTGTGAGATCATGACCTGAGCGGAAACCAGGATTTGGATGCTTAACTGACTGAGTCACCAGGTGCCTCAAGTTAAATTTTCTTTTTTTTAAAAATTTTTTTTTCAACGTTTTTTATTTATTTTTGGGACAGAGAGAGACAGAGCATGAACGGGGAAGGGGCAGAGAGAGAGGGAGACACACAGAATTGGAAACAGGCTCCAGGCTCCGAGCCATCAGCCCAGAGCCTGACGCGGGGCTCGAACTCACAGACTGCGAGATCGTGACCTGGCTGAAGTCGGACGCTTAACCGACTGCGCCACCCAGGCGCCCCTCAAGTTAAATTTTCTAATTGTTATAATCACTTTCAAATATGTTGTCCTGATTCTTTTACTCTTTTTTGGCATCCCTATTTTATAATAACCTAATTTCTGTAGAGAAAGGTACCTTATAAGTATGATTTCTATAAAAGATGAGCTCATATACACTGACATTTCTAAAGTAATGATCACAAAAATCACATCATTAAATTCCGCACAGGATCTCTGTTGAACACTGTCCTGAGCCTCGTATGTGTCTGTGTCTACATCAGCAGCGTGTGGTCACTATTCTCAAGGTGCTGGCAAATCCCTGCTTTGTGCCCAGTTTGACAGTTCCTAAGAGGGCCTATATGTCATATCTCAATGTTTGTACATGTTTAGATTTTACTAAATGATTTTTTTCTGTTTATGTATCATAACACATGATCCCATCTGGTGGCTGAAGTGAGTAATTGCAGAACCATATAATGCTTAGGAAAAATTGTGCATTTTCTTAGAAAAATTGTGCATTTTCTGTATATTCTTTTGAAGTTAAGGAAATCATTAGTTCTTTGAAATGATAAGGCTGAATTGCATATTTTTGCGAGTTATGGTTGTATTACTTTAGCGTACTTCAAAAAAAATTTTTTTAAGTTTTATGTATTTATTTTGGGGGTAGGGGAGAAAATCTCAAGCAGGCTCTGTGTTGCCAGTGCAGAGCCCATTGTGGGCTTGAACCCACAAGCTGTGAGATCATGACCTGAGCTGAAATCGAGAGTCAGCTGCTCAACCGACTGAGCCCTCCAGGTGCATGTTAGCACACGTTATTAAACAAAATTGAAGCGAAAGTATTTCTACCCAGGTCCTCAGGTAACTGTCATGTATGAACACTGAAGGTTTTTTTGTGATTGTGTGTCAGGTAGTATATAAATGAGCATTGTTTTCTTCACGCTGTGTTTATTGTCATAGGTAAGGCAAATAAAAACTTTACAACTTTGTTTCCATCGGTGTGACTTCAAAAACAGATATTCCGTAGTTAAGGTTGAGGTCATTACTTGTGACTGCATAACTGTAAGTTCTAAATGTATGAAGGCTGGCTATATAATCACATGGAATACATGTCTGAAAGACTTAAGTTCAGATAGGGCAGAAAAATTACTAAAAACTTACAGGTATGTTTATAAGTGATGAAATATTAAAGCATTTATAGTCACTCAACTGCAGATCTGAACCGTGGTAGGCTTTATTTATTTGGAAGGAATAGGCTCATGCAGTTTTTTCATTTAGAATGAAACCTTTAAAATCAGGCTTTTCCAAAGCCCTACATTTTTTCATTTGATTGTCCCAGTTTATTGGAATGCATAGTGGTATATACCGGATTATGCCTTCATCTTGGTTTACCTGGATAGACTATTAGCCCTGTCGCCTGAAGTACCAAAAAATAATAGTTTGATTGTAGGTAGTTACAGTTAATAACTGAATAACTGATTAATAATTGAAAGGAATAATATCCTAAAATTCTGATTTTTGTGACTGTTCTATCCATAGATAATGATAGTAGCACTTTTCTGAGTAGAAAAGTGAAAGATATAATCTTTTTCTCTTTTTTTAAGTTGTTAAAGCTTTTTCAAAATCTGAGTGATTGTTCTAAACTTTCCTTTGGAGAAATATAAAATGCTGGTCTCTTGTTATGTGGCTTATATGTCCTATGTATGTAAATAGAAGATAGCTTAAGAATATTGTTCTGGCTTTGTAGAGGAAATATATTGGCAGAATCTTGTATTTAATAAATATAGCTGTGATTAATTTTTTTGGAACATTCGTTTGTATTTGCTTAATTGCTGCTGAGTCTAACTTATACTTTATTTTTACTAACAGAATCAAAGAGTCTTCAGGATGGCAACAAGTGTTTACAAGTCCATATTTGGATTGGACTATTGAACGAGTAGCTTTAAATGCCAAAGTGGTTGGAGGTCCACATGGAGACAAAGACAAAATGGTTGCTGTTGCTTCAGAGAGTAGCATCATCTTATGGAGTGTCCAAGATGGAGGGAGCGGAAGTGAAATTGGTAGGGAAATTCTTGTTCCTGCTGCATTTTGCTGGTATATGTAATACTGTGAAGTTTAAGAGGGATCGCCCATCAGCATAAGAGCCAACCTGGACCATTACTTAGCTAGAGCCGCCGCATCATCTTTCCAGGGTTCAGTGGTAATAGAACTACTCAATGTGAGAGGAAAGATCTAGTAAAGATGGGGAAGTTTAGTGTTTTAGGAGAGAGGGGAGAGGTTTTTTGGGTTTTTTTTTGTTTTTTTTTTTTTACCAGTTTGCTCCAGCTGAAAGCTGGCAGCTTTATGAGCATATATTTTTCCTGGATCCCAGTGAGTGGGGCCACTTTCTCTCCAGTTCCGTATACTGTGGGGCCTGAAGATGGGGTAAATAACTGTCTTTCTCACCCTCATTTGTTGCTTCTAGAGCAGAAATTCTCAAACTTTTTTTTTTTTTTTTTTTTTTTTTATTTTTATTTTTGGGACAGAGAGAGACATAGCATGAACGGGGGAGGGGCAGAGAGAGAGGGAGACACAGAACCGGAAACAGGCTCCAGGCTCCGAGCCATCAGCCCAGAGCCTGACGCGGGGCTCGAACTCACAGACCGCGAGATCGTGACCTGGCTGAAGTCGGACGCTTAACCGACTGCGCCACCCAGACGCCCCAAACTTTTTAATCTCAGAACTACTTTGTACTCTTAAAAAGTCATTCAAGACCATTAAGAGATTTTGCTAGTGTATATTATATCTATCGTTACTTATCATTAGGAGAATTAAGGCTGAAACTTTTATAAATGTTTATTAATTAGTTTCAAAATAGCAATAATAAACCCGTTGCATGGTGACATGAGTAACATTTTAATGAAAACTAGCTTTGTTTTCCAAAAATGTTTGTGAGAAGAGTGGCATTGGTTTACAGTTTTGTGAATCTCTAATATTTTATTGAATTCCAGTGCCTGCCTGTTTGTGCATTTAGTCTGCTGCATTATGTGTTTTTGGTTGATCTACATGAAGGAAATTTGGCTTTATGCAGATAGGTAGTTGGAAAAAAAACATTTTAATAGTCTTTCCAGGTAATTGTGGACTATTGTTTTTTTGCTACTTTTCTTAAACATTTGAAATCGTATCGATGAACTTTGCATACTCTGTTAAACTAAAATTCATCAATCTGTCTTATTTAGTTTTTAATTTTTTTAATGTTTATTTTTGAGAGAGAGAGACAGACAA
Source organism: Neofelis nebulosa (assembly GCF_028018385.1). Lineage (NCBI taxonomy): Eukaryota > Metazoa > Chordata > Mammalia > Carnivora > Felidae > Neofelis > Neofelis nebulosa. Next base: position 59,734,525 of record NC_080796.1, read on the forward strand.
AGCATGAGTGGGGGGGAGGGGCAGAGAAAGAGAGAGACACAGAATCTGAAGCAGGCTCCAGGCTCTGAGCTGTCAGCCCAGAGCCCGATGCGGGGCTCGAACCCACTAACCGTGAGATCATGACCTGAGCCAAAGTTGGACACTTAACTGACTGAGCTACCCAGGTGCCCCTCAGCAGTCTCTTTTATACTTTGAATGGATGTTTTATCCATGCGTGGTTTTGTGACATCATGCATTGGTCATTTGGAAAACGTTGGTTTACTGAGTTATGGAGATCTTCCCAATGTTGATATCTTTCATTGTACAATATCCAGGAAAAAAATCACTACTTATCACGTCTCTAAATTCTAATGTATTGGGACACCGTCACATTCCCTGTGGTAGATAAAAGTATTCCACAATTCCAATTTTCACTTGAATCATTGAATTTTTATCATTGAAATAACAGGCTTATTTTGTTCTCTTTTGAGGGAAGTCTACTAAGTACTCAAATCTGAATTACAATGGTTTGTCACCCTTTCAGATAAAAATGACATTCTGTGAAAAGAGCTGCTAGGTTAGCTCTCAGCTCCAGCATTCGAGATGCTTTTCCTTGACTGACGTACACATAGTACTTAGTCACACAGAATATTAAGAACACATATACTCAAAATTGAGATTGAGTCAGTACAAAATGCTATATAAATTGCTTCATCAAAGACATTCTTAAACTGGCCTTTTTTTCTTCCCTTGCGAGAGTGTGTGGCAGAGAATTGAATGGCTGCTGGTACAGTTTGGTGCCCCTGCTTTAATTCGTGCTCAGGTGCCTGCCATTGTCACCCACGTTGCTTTGCATACCTACCGTCAGTGTAACTGTCAACACAGATGTTTTAGGATAAAGCATGAGATTCATAAAAGTTTTTAATGTTTCGAGTATTTCAACACCACATGCGTTTGTGGCCGTACATTCACGCAAAAGATCTTTAATGATCGATTGGTTCTGACACCAAATTAATAGAAGCAAAATACCAGGGTCAGCTACATCTGTATATGAATCTGTTTGTAGGACAAAAATGTAGTCTGGCTCACAAGATACTGTCTCTGCCAAGTCTTTAATTCAGGAACTTACTGTGTAATTGAAAAGTGGCAGCATTGTGATTTTTTTACTGACTTTTCATCTAGTAGGCATTCAGCATTGTCACGTGTCCCAGGCTTTCTCAGCTGCTAGCAGTTGTGTGCACCTCTCTAGCCAGTCCAGCACCATAATTACCCTGTAAAGTGCTTCAGTGCCTCTTTCATTTCTACTTTAGAATTTTATAACAGTTCTGGCTTTTGAAGACCTTTTCATATCTTCATTTAAAATATTTTTTTCCAGGGGCACATGAATGGCTCAGTTGGATGAGCATCCGGCTCTTGATTTCGGCTCAGGTTATGATCCCAGGGTCATGGAATCGAGCCCCATTTTGGGCTCCGTGCTGAGCATGGAGCCTGCTTGGAATTCTCTCCCTCCGCCCCTCTCCCCTACTGCCACATGCTCGTTCTCTCTCTCTCTCTGTCTCTCAAATAAAAACAAGTTTTTGTTTTTTTTTTAAGTTTATTTATTTTGGGAGAGACAGAGTGCAAACAGGGGAGGGAGGGGCAGAGAGAGGGAGAATCTCGAGTAGGCTCTGTGCTTTCAGTGCAGAACCCAACACTAGGGTTGAACTCACAAATCTGTGAGATCACGACCTGGGCCGAAATGGAGTCAGATGCTCAACCAACTGAGCCACCCAAGTGTCCCAAAATACTTGTCTTTAAACTGAATGTGTGATCTCAGTGTGCCCACAACTGGCATTAGGGTAGTATTCAGAAATGTTCTGTTGGATAGGCACAATAAGGTATCAACATCTATACATTTGAGGGAAATAATAATTTTTGTTAATTCTAATAGTTAATTTCCTATTTTCCTATTTTGCTCCAGTCTCCCTTCCATGTCATATCTATATTTGTCAGCACCTTTAGACTTAGATGGCACAGCTGTGGGTTTTGCAGCAAATGTTTGAATTTTATCATTTTGAAGCCAAAGAACCATCAATAAGTAGATGAAAAATGTATTAGAATAAACTTATTTTAGAATAAAGTATTTCAAACAGTTTCAAATAAAGTTTTAAAATTTGTAGAGGTTTCCAGAGCATTTTTAATACTAATATTGCAAAACACAGCAAAGTACATATTTCTCAACTGTGTTTCTTTGTAGGCTCGAGGAAAGTTTGGGTTTTAAGGTAATTTATTGGACAATAAAGAGGTTATAGCAGATAAAACTGAAGACAAACAGAACATAGTGGAAGTATTTCCAACAAACTAAGTTAATCTTGGGGAAACTTACAAAGTTAGTTATATCATACAGCTATCAATATAGACAATTCTAGGCAACATAAGAATAGATACATACATTCTGTTAGCTGTCATAATGATGTCCCCATTAAGTCAGGTAGCATCTGGAAGATTCCTCTGTATATTCTTGAGATAACGACAGTAAACAAGGCAAATAATTCTTTAATATTATATAAAAATAGTCTTGACCTCTCAGACTTCTAGAATGTGTCTCAGAGACCCACAGAGACTCACATACCACACTTTGAGAATTATTGTTCTAGACCACTTGCCTTCCCTTCTCTCCAGCTTGCCACCTGACCTCCCCACATTTCAAATCTCCTGTGAGTCATCGGGGCTTATACTTGGTATGTCTTCACCTGGGTCATTATCCTTTATTCCTTTGAAGTTACCAGCTCTAGTTCCCCAGCTCAAACATTCTTTTACTTCCCTGGGATCTTTACTTATCGCTTCCCTTGTATCAGGTTTGGAATCTGTCATCACATTCCCTCTGGCACAGAGCCTCAGTTTCCTCGCACTACTCCCTTTGCTGTTTTTCCCTGAAGAAACCCCAACCCTGGTGGGGGTGCCTGGGTGGCTCAGTTAAGCGTCGTCTGACTTTGGCTCAGGTCATGATCTCACGGTTTGTGGGTTCAAGCCCCACATCAGGCTTTGTGCTGACAGCTCAGAGCCTGGAGCCTACTTCCGATTCTGGGTCTCCCTTTCTGCCTCTCCCCTGCTTGCACTCTGTCTCTCTCTGTCTCTTAAAAATAAATGTTAAAAAAAAATTTTTTTTAAAAAGAAGTCCCAACCCTGGCCAAATCCACCTTTCTACCTGAAAAGCTAAATATGACTTGGAAACAGAAATGCATGCATACAAAGCAATACTTCATCTCCATTCATGACCTCTACTCTCAGGTGGGCCTTTAAAAGCTACCCAGAGGGGCGCCTGGGTGGCTCAGCCGGTTAAGCGGCCGACTTCGGCTCAGGTCACGATCTCGCGGTCCGTGAGTTCGAGCCCCGCGTCGGGCTCTGTGCTGACAGCTCAGAGCCTGGAGCCTGTTTCAGATTCTGTGTCTCCCTCTCTCTGACCCTCCCCTGTTCATGCTCTGTCTCTCCCTGTCTCGAAAATGAATAAAACATTAAAAAAAAAAAAAAAAAAAAGCTACCCAGAAATGCTCATGCGTTATCCTTGTCACTTTGCCACTCTCCTAAATGACTATTTCACACTGTTTTCCTTTTCTTTAGACTTCCAGCACTTTCTGCCATTCTCATTGAGAGAGAATGTCAAGTCATATCTGTGTATCTGTGCTCGTATACACTGTTGTCCCATGTGTTACCGTGGCTAAGTTGTCCCTGCTTTAATCTAAGGCCAACTGCGTGCATTTTGTTGTATAACTAGATCCTGTTTGCTTTCACTTACAAGGAGCAAGGACGTTGCTCCAGTAGCCGTTTGCTCTGTCTCCTGCTTCGTAAGGACTGCTCACCTCCTGCTCTTGGACCCTTTTCCGCCAGCACACAACCATGCTGTAATTCTGTGGTGAGAATAACAACAAAAACTACCCTACATTCTCTTTCAGGTTTTGCTCCATTTTTCTGCTTTCCTAAAGCAGAAGATAGGAGTTACCTGAACTTGTTTCAACGTCCTCCTCTTCTGTTCTTTCCTGAAGTTGCTCTAATCATTCTTTTGCACCCACTGCTTCATAAAACTACTCTTGTTAGTATGACCTGTGGTCTGTACTCTGCTAAATCCTGTGATCAATTCCGAGTCTCCTCTTATTAAAACTTTAGAGCTGTCATTTGATACCATGATTCCTTTCCTTTGGAGGACTTTTCCTCTTTTGGCTTCCAGGATACTTTATAATCCTGATTTTTATCCAACCTCCTTGTGTCTTATCGGTTCCTTTTTGATAGTTCCTCCTCATTTGACTGATTTCAAATTGTTGGAGGGCCCCAGAGCTCATCTTTCCTCTGTATTTATTCTGTTACTGATCTCATACACTCTAATGGTGCTGTGTGCTGATGATTCACATGTTTATGTGTCTATTGTTGGCCCCTCCTCCGAACTTCAGAATTGTGCTTGTGTGAGGGGTCCCAAGGACCACTTCCAGTTTCCGTGGTTTGCACTCACAGGATTCAGCAAGAGCTACTTAGGGTTATGATTTATTACAATGAAAACATACAAAGCAAAATCAGTAAAAAGACGCATGGGATGAAGTCTAGTGGAAATCAAGTATAAGGTTTCAAGAGTTCTCTTCCAGTGGTGTCCCAAAGGACATGCTTAATTTCTCCAGCAATGGATTGTAACAATACCTGTGGAATGGCTGCCAGAGAAGCTCATTAGACATTTGGTGCCCAGGATTTTTCCTGGAGGCTAGTCACAGAGGCAGCCTCTGCGTGGCACGTACCAGGAGTCCACAGTTCCCAAAGGAAAGCAGGTGTTCACCATTAACCCCATTGTTTACACAGTTTAGGTTGTCTGTCACCATGGATTACATTTCTCTTGTTTAGTTTCATGAGTGGAATTACTTAGTATGTATTCTTTTGTGTCTGGCTTCTTTCATTTAGCATAATGTTTCTGAGATTCATCTATATTGTTGTATGTATCAGTGACCCGTTCCTTTTTATTGCTGAGTAGTAGTCCGTTGAATGAGTATCCTAGAATTTGTTTATCCATTTATCTGTTGATGGACATTTGGTTTATTTCCAGTTCAGAGGTGTTATAAATTCAAGAAGTCGTCTTTCTCTGGGCATGTTTTCTTTTCTTTCTTCTCTTGTTTTGTTTTGTTTAGTGAATATGTTTTCTCAAGGTAAATAACCTAGCAGTGGAATTTCTGGGTCATATAAAAAGTATATGCTTAATGTTATAAGACACTTACAAACTGGTTTCCAGAGCAGTTGTATTATTTTACATTTCTGCTAGCAGTGTATGAGAGGAGTATATACAGTGATTTTAATGGTGGTTTTAATTGCATTTTGCTGCGGATTAATGATACTGAGTATCTCTTTCATGTGCTTTATTGACCATTTATATTATTTCTTTTAGGATGTGTCTTTAAATCATTTTCTCAGGGCACCCGGGTGGCTTGGTTGAGCATTCGATTCGGCTCACGTCAAGATCCCAGGGTTGTGGGATCCAGCCCCTCGTGGTTCGGCTCTGCGCTAAGTGTAGAATATGCTTGGTATTCTCTCTCCTCCCTCTGCCCCTCTTCCCCGCTTGTGCACGCACTCTCTGTCTCTCTCTCTCTCAAAAAATAAAATTAAATAAAAAAAAAAATAATTGTTTGGGGCATCTGGGTGGCTCAGTCGGTTAAGCGGCAGACTTTGGCTCAGGTCATGATCTCACGGTTTCAGGAGTTCGAGCCCTGTGTCGGCTCTGTGCCGACAGCTCAGAGCCTGCTTGAGATTCTCGCTCTTTCTCTGCCCCTTGCCTGCTCATGCTCTCTGTCTCTCTCAAAATAAATAAACTAAAAAATAAAAATAAAATAAATAAATCATTGTTCTCTTTTTATGAGGTTGTTATTCTATTATTGATTTGTGATAGTTCTTTATATATTCCGGATTAGAGGTTTGCAGCCAGGCATATTATCACCTAGGAGGCATGTGGAAGTGTCTGGAGACATTTTTGATTGACACAGCTAAGGGAGTTCTTTGTGTGTATCCCTCTGTCTTCCTCCCTCCCTCCCTTCCCCTCTCCATTATCTCTTTCTCCTCTCCTTTTGTCTTCTTTTTGGAACTCAGCTTTGTATTAGACTACTTCATATTGGTCTAGAGATCACTGAAGCACTGTTGGTTTGTTTCATTTCTCTCCGAACCATTTTTAAAACAATTTAGATCAGTTTTTTTTTATGCCTTTAATATTATTTACCCATTTTCTTCAGTTAAGCCCATCTAGTAAGTTTTTTATTTGCGATATTGGACTTTTAAGCTGCAAAATGACCTCTTTTGATTCCATTTTAGTTTGTTTTTCTGCTGAGATTTCTTAACCTTTTTACTTATGATGTTCTACTTTTTATTAAATCCAGCATATTCATTATAGTTGTTCCGTTATTTTTTGACTTTAATTCCAGTATCTGGATCATCTCATATCTTTATTTCAGGCCCTATTCTACTTTGCACGTCTAGGAAGTTTTGACTGTATGCAGGGCATGTGCATGATACATCATATAGGGGATATGATTATGTTCTCTCTTAAAAGATGTGAGGTTAGTCCTGGTAGGCAGTTAAATTACTGGAGGATCTTCTTGATCCTGCTGGGCTTGTTTTTGTGCTTTGTTAAGGGTAGTTAGCCTCGCTCTGCTTGATTTTTTATTTAAAGGCTTGGCTCCTATTCAGGGGTGTGGTCCTTATTCCTAAAGTGTTGCCTTTTCTGGAGTCTTTACGGAAGGAATGTCTGAGGTGTTCATCCAGGGTTCTCCACTCTTCCTGAGCTAGAGCGACCCATGTAACCTCTGTCACCTGTACTCTGCACTCAGGCCTGTGGCAGCCTTTCTCTTCTGTTTTTTGGGGATTTTTCCTCTGCCCAGGTGCAGTCCGGCCTCTGCCAACGGGTAGGAAACCCGTGTGCAAACCTTCTGTGCCGCCGGCTCACTCACCCTGGCGCACTTGTCTTTTTCTTATCACTTTTGCTCTCAGGTTCTAGCCACCTCATCAACTGCGTGCTCTACCTCAGTCTCTTCAGTTCAGGGAGAAGCCGTCACTCTGCCCGTGATTTTGACCTCCCTGTGGTAGGGCCAGTAAAGCGCCCTGAACGCCGAAAGCCGGGTGAATGCGGGGCTCCTGGCTATTTCCCACCTTTGCGTCTTCAGCTACCCGTTGTCCGGTGCCTGAACACAGCTGCCTCGTGTGTTGTGGCCCGTTGTCGCTTCACCGTGAGGAAAAATCCGATGCCGTGTGTATGCCATCATGGCTGGCAGTGGGAGTCCTCCCTAACAACTGTAGGGAAAAAGTTTTAACGTTACAACTTTGAAATTATGATACGCTGGTAATTACTTGTACGGAGAGAAAGTTAAGTTGTGTTTTCTCTCCCCTCCCCACTCCTTTTTCCAAACAGGCGCTTGTAACACGGCAGCGAGTGGAGATTTCAGGCCTTTCTTTGCTTTCAGAGGCCAGTGTGGTAGGGAGCTGTGTTGGGAGACGGTACGTGGTAATTTGTTCGTGTCCAGTGAAAGAAACCACTGATTATTACAGATGTTCTTCAAACTTGACAGCACCATCCAAAGAAAATTGTTTGGCCGGTTTGTCTGGGATAGAGCTCTTCTAGAGGTCGGGCTCCTTTCATCTTAACTTGTATAAGGCGGCGCTGCTGGATTGCTGCTAGAAGCAGCGTTTTGCTGAAAGGGTCCCCGAAGACAGGAACTTGTCATTACTTGTAGCGTGTCTTCCCTGTGGATAGTAGCCGAGATTGTTGAGCCTAAGCAGGAGTGACACTTTGAGTTTCTTGAGATCATTCAGAATGTCTTCCTTGATTTCCCTCGATTTCATCCTTCTCTAGAGTAATCGATGTTAGTTGGTTTTCTAGTTTTTATTTCCACCTTTCACGCGGCCCATAGTACTGAATATGGTTGGTTTCACATGTTCTGAACAATTGTTTTGCATCAAAATTAAAGGACTTCCTAAAATTGTGTTTGAGGTGATGATTTTCTGCTCTGGAGTGGCAGGTTTTTGGGTATGTGTGTTGTATTTTATTTTGCTGGGTTTTTTTTTTTTTTTTTTTTTTTTTGACAGGTTTGGTTGAGGTGGTGTATTCATGTGTATAAATACATATTTATACATATAGATTATATATATATGTGTATATATACATATATATATACACACATATATATGACATTCTTAGCAATACTTACCACTTTTTTTTTCTTTTTGTCCAGTGTAAATCATTTTTCCTCCTAGGTGCCTGGCTTTTTCAAAATTAGTTGAGAAATTTTTTTTGAAGATTTATTTTTGGACTGCCTGGCTGGTTCAGTCAGTGGAGCGTGCAACTCCTGATCTTGGGGTTTTGGGTTGGAGCTCTTCGTTGGGTGGAGAGATTACTTAAAAATATTTTTACATTTTTATGAAAAACAAAGAGGTTGCATGCTCCACCAACTGAGCCAGCCAGGTGCTCCTGGTTAAGAATTTTCAAGGCGTTATTTATTGCTGCTGGTCTTGTCTTATATGTAGTTCACAGTTCTGAACAGAAAGGGAAATACTGTGCACTGGTGTAAGAATCAAAAGAAATCAGTTACCTTTTCTGGATTATGCTTTCAGTACATGCTGCAGTTGCAATTAATTGGTTTGTTTCTTCCCACGAGTTCTTCAGAGCCTTATGCATCATGTTTTTCTATTATATATTGTCCAGAAACGACTGTAAAGGGCCATAATGCCATACCAAAGTGAGCCTAGAATTCTAGAATTCTCTCTTTTAGCTATTCTTGGGTCTTCTGCTACTGATGTGGGATATTTGCTCCTTACAGCCTCCCTTCCTACATCCCCTCTTTCCCCTTTCTCTGATTCTCTGGGCTTGCCCATCCCCCCCCCCCCCCCCCCCACCATTTGGTGAACTATTTACCTTTAAAAAAAACTCAGATGGCTTCTTTTCTAAAAAATATCTTCAAACCTCTTTTCTTAATCCCCCCCCCCCCTTATTCCTCTGGACGTTACTTGATCCTGTGTATCCACATCTTTTAGTTATTGTTGTGTTATGGTATAATTGGTTGTTTGCATTTTTTCTCTTTTAAACCTTAAGTACCCAGTAATATCCTGTCTTTTCATGTGTTTCATCCTATGGCCTGATATGATGCCTGTTGAATGAATTAAATGGAGATCTGCAATGCTGAGAGACAAGGAGTTTAAAATAATTTGAGTAAAGGCTTGAATGTTTTTAGTAAGATTTCTTGCTGCTTTTTTTTCTTTGTGTGTGTGTGTGTGTGTGTGTGTGCGCGCGTGTGTGTGTGTGTATCCAGATTTCTGGACATGTTCTTAGATAGTTAACGCTGCCAAGTCTCTGTCTTGAGATCAGTGGTTCCCAAATACCCCAGTCATTGGCAATCTGTAGCTAAATCTCATATAGGTTTTATAAAGGTGTGGTGGGTTTTCTGATTTAGTGAGTCTGGGATGAATCTTAGGATTCTTTTTATTTTGTTCACTTAAAAATTTTTTTTTTTTAATTTTCTTTATTTTTGAGAGGCAGAGAGAGACAGAGCACGTGTGGGGGAAGGGCAGAGAGAGGGAGACACAGAATCCGAAGCAGGCTCCAGGCTCTGAGCTGTCAGCACAGAGCCCAGTGCGGGGCCCGAACTCATGAACCTTGAGATCATGACCTGAGCCGAAGTCGAACGCTCAACTGACTGAGCCACCTAGGTGCCCCGTCATTTCGTTCACTTTAAATTTACCTGGTTATTTTGATGGTCAACCAAGTGTGGGAACCACAGCTTTAGATAATACGGTGTTTTAGGGTAAGGTTACTTAGGGCAGCTACTTATGAGCTTACCAAGTTTCTTGTTTTTGATCCCTAAAGGGTCTAGCATATAACTTATGGAAATGAGAACACATTTAGTTACCTTGAAGATGTTTCTAATCTGGGCTTTGATGAATTCTAAAGATAGTGACTATTTAACTCTTTATTTTTTACTATCATTTAAGGAGTGTTCAGCCTTGGTGTTCCCGTAGATGCTCTCTTCTTTATCGGTAACCAGTTGGTGGCTACGAGTCACACAGGGAAAGTGGGAGTATGGAATGCCGTCACTCAGCACTGGCAGGTTAGTTTTAACTAAAGCACATTACAGAAAATGTTTCTGAAACTCATGCTGATTATGCATTTGCTTCATTTTTGTGGAATTCATAGCATAATGATTAGATATTCGTGTATATTGCAGAATGGTCACAGTAAGCCTAGTTTAACATCTTTCACCAAATGCAGTTACAGAATTTCTTTCTTGTTTCAAGAATTTTAAAAGATAAACTCTTAGCAACTTTCAGATGTGCGATATAGTATAAACTATAGCTGCTATGCTGTACATTACATTCCCTTGACTTATTTTATAACTGGAAGTTTGTATCTTTGTATCTTTGTTTAAGTAGGCTCTATGCCCAATGTGGGGCTTGAACTCACAACCCTGAGATCAAGAGTTGCATGCTCTAAGGACTCAGCTGGCCACGCCCTTACTTTTTTTTTTTTTTTAATCTTTAAAAAAAATGTTATATATATATATATATATATATATATGTATATATATTTTAGATTTTTTAAAAATTTATTTTGAGAGAGAATGAGAGAGCGTGAGTGGGGAGGGACAGAGAGAGAGAGAAGAGAGAGGGAGGGAGGGAGGGAGGGAGGGAGAGAGAGAGAGAGAATCCTAAGCAAGCTCCGCATTATCAGTGCAGAGCTGGACAAGGGGCTGGAACTGAACCAGGGTTTAGAACTGAACTGTAAGATCATGACCTGAGTGGAAATTAAGAGTTGGAAACTTAACCAACTGAGCCACCCAGGCGCCCCTTACCTTTTATCTTTTGGTTTTGTTTTGTTTGTTTGTTTCTAGGTTCCACATAAGTGAAATCATAGGAATTTGTCTTTCTTGGTCTGATTTTTTTCATTTAACATAATGCCCTCAAGGTCCATCCACATTATTGTAAATGACAATGTTTGTTTGTTTGTTTCTTTCTTTCTTTTTTTGTGGTTGAGTAATATTCCAATGTATATTTATACTACATGTTCTTTATCTCTCCATCCATGGATGGACACTTAGCCATATCTTGGCTATTTTAAATAATGCTGTAGGGAATATGGTGGTACCTATAACTTTTTGAGTTAGTGTTTTTGTTTACTTCAGATATCTACCCTGCAGTGGAATTGCTGGATCCTATGATAGTTCTATTTTTAATTTTTTGAGAAACCTTCCTACTATTTTCCATAGTGGCTGTAACAATTTACCTTCTGACCAACAGTGCACGAGAGATCCCTTTTCTCCACATCCTTGCCAACACTTGTTATTTCTTGTTTTTTGATAATGGCTATTCTAACAGGTGTGAGGTGATAACTCATTGTGGTTCTGAGTTGCATTTCCCTGACGATGAGTGATAGTGAGCATGCTTTCGTGCACCTGTTGGCCATCTGTATGTCTTTGGAGAACTGCCTATTCAAATCCTCTACCCATTTTTTTTTTGTTTTTATTTTTGATTACATAAAATATTACATATATTTATAGTGACATTTACTTCTAGATACAGATTTGATTATGTTTTGAAGAATGTTTAGTTACTTGGGAAAATGAGTGAATATTTAAACTGCGGTTTGATGTTTCATATTTTTGAAATGTTTTAACGTAACATGCTTTGGGAATAGTAGTCCAGGCAAACTTCATTTCCTGAGTAAAGCTCAGAACGTTGTAGAAATACGTAGCCTGTTCAGAGAAGATAGCAAGCTAAATGATCTCAAGTACTTGAGAGGAACAAGAGGATAAGACTATAAAAGAGTTAATGCTTGATTCTGAAGGAGAGAAGAAAAATTAAAGGACTTAAGTAGAGAGTAACATGATTAGATCCCTGTTTTAGGAAGGTAGCAGCATTAACTACTATGAAAGCAGGGCTGGAGATCAGGGGTAATCCAGCAAAGAAGCAGACAGATTTGACGAAAGGCAGTGATGGTAGAGGTGGCAAAGGTGAGCCTATTTGAAAAACATTTCATAAGCCTTCCTGAAAGTACAGGACTGGTGTCTGGTTTGGGTGTGGAAAATTAAAGGAGAGGGAGATGTATTTCCAGTTTTGGATTGCTAGTTTTGACAGTCGGGTGGATGGTAATAAGTTGACAGGGAACATGTTTACTCTGAGATTCCTGTAGGCATCAAAATGAATGTGTGCAGTACACATTTGGGAGCATTCCTTCGGAATTTAGGAAGGAAGAAAGGGCTAGAAAGTAGTATTTAGAAACCACAATGCTTCTATGACAACTGAAAAAGTAAGAACTGATTCAAGGTTTTCTGTTGAGAGGATGCACATAGGAAGAAAAAAAGTCTGGGAAACATTAGCATTTAAGGGGACAAGATAAGGAAACCAAGAGCCACAAGAACATACGTGATTGAGAAATAACATTAGTCTAGGATATGATTTGTAAATATAAGTTAATTAGGTTTTGTTTGGGGCAAGCCAGATTGTGGGAACTGAAGAATCAAAAGACCAGAGATTGGACACAGCAGACTCGGAGTTAGCTTTCAAGAAGTTTGGTGGTGAAGGAAAGCAAGGAGACAAAGTGATAGCGTGAGAATCAAGGCTGGGTGGTAGAAAAGATGTTCAGTGTTTTGGTTTTTTTCTCTAAGATGAGAGAAGCTTGAGCATGGTTGTAGTCAGAGAGGGAAGTTATCTGAGAAAGCACATGGAGGGTGAAAGAATGGAGATGATCTCTCATCCCATCGAAGTCAGGAATGTATGAGATGTAAAACAGCTTAGAGACTTTCACCCAACAGAAAGTAGAGATGCCTCCTTCTCTGATGAAAGAGTAAGGAAGGAGGATTGAAGAACATAAATTCAGTGGAAGACAAAGGCACTGGAAGTATGTATCGAGGATTGCAGAGATTGTAATTTGTACATTTGTAGTGGACCTGGGTGATAGAACTATGTGAGTGTCTCCATTAGTGCTCAGTACTGGGAATAAATAGGAGCAAGAGGAAAGAAACCAGCATTAGCCTGATCCAGGATTGGAGAGTTAATAAAGTGGATATGACACACCAAGGGATGAGAAAACATAAAGATGGCAAAGTAGTTGAAATCCTGAGATCAAGAAGTAAGGAGGTGCCAGGTGGACAGAGAAGGAGGCAGGGATGTCAAGGGACTCGAGGGATGTTAAAGCCGACTGATGACTAGTAAGGAGTGAGAATTGTTGGGAAGACAGGAAGTGATACCTCTGTAAAGAGGAATGTGAATTTCTAATGATTAACGGAAGGTCTGCTTTCAGATAGGTTATTTGACAAATTATGTCAAATCTGAGCTTTTAGTGGGTAGGGGAAGCTATACTAGCTGTGTCATAAATTTGCGTTCCTAAAGGAACATACTTCTTTATTCTTTTTTTAAACCAATGTTTCTAAAACTACATATAAAAGTGTTCATATCTTTGGGGTCCTGAAAACTGTACCAGCTTCCTCAAAGTGCCCTTTATTCTAAAGCTTTTATTCCCATGTAAAACCTGATGATTCTCGTTTGGTGTACGCATGAATTGAAAACCGTATCCGACAAAGCGGGTTTGTTTCTACATTTCAGGAAGACCTTGGGAAAGTTGAGCATTCAGCATACAAGCCTTGTAAACCAACTAGGTGAACTTCACTGTAGTGTAGAGGTGGCATGTAATGAAGTCTCAGCGTCTGTGGTCCAGACATCCCTGGGCAGTTACCGGACCCCAGGCCGACCCGAGTGCTGTGACGCTGGTTGAGTAGGTTCTGATTTGGCCTTTAGCAACAGTTCTGCCCTCGAATAACACACAAAGTATGCGGGACAGCCGTTATATATTCAAGGTTGATTTGAAGTATTTGAATCAGATGAGAGAGAGAGAGAGAGAGAGTGTGTGTGTGTGCGTGTGCGCGTGTGCGCGTGTGTGCGCGCATGTGTAAGTTCTAAAAGCTGTTGTGAAATTATCGTTGGTGTAGCAGTTCTTATAACAGCTGCAATAAGATTTTAAGGAAAATTTCCTAAAAGCATTGTATCTGATTTGGGTAAGAAAAAAGAAAAATGATTTTTTTTTTTGTTTTAGTGCCTCAATGAAAGAGGCATTAAAGAAACGCCCTTTGATAAGAAGGATATTCATACTTTGAAGGGAAGCACTGGAACGAAATACACATCAGCAAAGAAATTGATAGGCTGGTAAATCCAAATAAGTGATTATTTAATAAGTAATGGATGAGGGTAAAAGCATACTGTTAAAAATGATGATTATCTAGGTAGAGATTGTGGTTGAAAGATTCTAGGGCCTTTGTAGTGCTTGGGAACACAGATTGTTTTTTTTTTTTTTAGACTGATTGTTTTCAAATTGTGTATCATTTAATTTTGTACATAGAGATAATGATAATCATCATGTGCTACCTTAGAAGAGAAAATCCACTTCCATTGTAGATTTGTGACCATCATGTCTGAACCAAATACATTAATCAGTACGATTTCTCAGGTTCTTGATGTGAAGTTGTTAGGATAAAGAAGAAGAGGCCCCAGAATGACTGTCTCTCGCTTATGCTAGGAGAGAAGAACTCAGTCCTAACACCTCTATAATTTACTCATCCTCTGCTTTCTCTGTTCTTCTTGTACTGAGGGGTAGACATGAAGGAAAAGCAGGATTTGGGTCAAGGGTTGCAGAAAAAGAGGTTGTAGAAGGTTCTGGTCTTAGAGCCTATCTTCCCAGAGAACCAATGGTAGAAATGTTTGCCTTGGATGTGTGTTGGGACGCTCCAGGCTGCAGCCACTCTCTCATTGATAAGGGATCTAAAAGGAGAGGAATCTCATGCCCTTATCTGTCCCCATCCCCCTACTCTCAAGATTCTGGGGTAGGAGTTGAAGTTCTTCCTAGAGTATTGGAACTAAAAAAAATGAACTTGGCATGAGAAAACTCGTCATTGGCATTAAAGCAGCCTTCCCTCCATTCTTCAGACACCTTTACTCATATCACTGAAAGGCTCTCAGGGTTTACCTGCTACAAAACTCGTTAGCTCTGATGAAACGGAAACCCTGACCTGAGGTTAGCGCAGGGGTGGGGGTGGGGGGATGGTAATTGAGTCTTTGAGATATTTCCGTGTACGACACCAGAAGGTTCATGCAGGAATTAGGGTCATATGCATGCAGCTTTAGAGGAATCATTGCTTCCAACTTTTAGCTTTTGGTTAAATTTGTTCCTTTTATTTAGAAGGGACCCATATTGTACACTTTTATACTTGCTGTTCTGTTTGACATGGCCCTTCCTCTACCTAACTCATATTTGACTTTTTCAATTTTCATGCTTCGCTCCCTTTCTGAACTTTTCCCTGATCTTTGCCCTTTTAAACCCCTCCCTGGGATTGAGATGAGAGTCCTCCCTGCTCTCTGGTGTAGTACACTCTATTTTAGGGCCTCTCACACTGTGATTTTCTTTTTTTCCTTTCTTGCCCTCAAGTTTATAAGCTCTTACAGAGCAAGTGATGTCTCACATCCCTTATCCAGCCCAGTTACTCTTTCTCTCGGGTAATACCTGATACATGAGAAATAGCTCATTTAAATGTCATCTGTGAAGTTTCATGTGACTCTCACCTGGCTATGCATAGGGAAGATTCATTTTGATCTTATTGCCACTGCTCTAAAAAACATTTTTTGTTTGTTGCTTTGTTTTCTAGTAAAATTGTGCCCTTTGCTTTTCTTGTAGCACACATATAGGCAGTTACTAATTTTTAACTAGACTGATTTGCTCGGGAAGCTGACTTTTTTATTCTAGTACTTGAAAACACAAAAGCTTAACGGAATTTTTTTGTCCTGCCATTTCCTGGGAAACAGGGGTCTACAGCAGAATGAAGATAGAGATTACCATTTTATCAAAGACATGGTGATAAATTATCAAGGGAGCAAGTGCTATTTGGCGATGAGTCTGTTTTCTAGTTCTGTCCCTTACTACATGAATTTAGGCAGGCCATTTAATCTCTTCTATAGAAGAGAGAAGGAGGAAGGGACCTGGTCAGATTGTGCCTTCAACTTTAATGCGTGCTGTGAGCTCACAACCACTTGCAGAGAAAAGAGATAATCCATGGGAATTCTGATAGGACAGTTCTGCCTTTGGAAATACATTTTTTTTTTAAAAAAAGCTTTAAAAGGACCTGTATTGACAGCTCTTCACAGTTCCCTGTGGGAACTAAAGAAAGTAATTTTCTAAGTCCTATTTAAATTAGATATTAGTGGTTTGTTTTTTTTAATTTCATTGAGTAATCTCCACACCCAGTGTGGGGCTCAAACTCACAACACCCACATTAAGAGTCGCCCACACTACTGATATAGCGAGCCAAGCGCCCCTAGTGAGTTTTGTTGTCGTTGCTATTGTTAAAAGTGTCAAATTTTTAAGGAAATTGAGCAGTAAATACAAATTATTAATATTTAACATCTAATAATAATCTTCCTACATCAGGTTCAAGATGTTGTCCCTATAACCAGTTACGACACTGCTGGCTCATTCCTTCTATTGGGATGTAACAATGGATCAATATATTACATCGGTAAGCTTATGGGCGTTTAACCCTGGTCCTATTTTATATCAGTTTTTAAAAATAAAATATTGCCTTCTGTAGTTTTAAGTAGATGCACTATTTTAATATTATTTAAAATTTTTGGGGTTTTTTAGATATGCAGAAGTTTCCTTTGAGAATGAAAGATAATGATCTTCTTGTAACCGAGCTTTATCACGATCCTTCAAATGATGCCATTACTGCGCTGAGTGTTTACCTCACACCCAAAACAAGTTAGTACATGGCAGCGTTCTGATAAATTCTTGACCGTTTCTGAGAATGTATGTTTATTTATTGGTTTATTATGCTAAAACTAATCCAGTCCTTTCTCTTTGAGAACTGCAGTTCTAAGAGTATCATCTCTATTAGTTTACAGTTCATATTCGTTATGTATTAAAGTTAAACGTGACGATTAAACAAGCATAAGTTGAGGTGGGAAGTTAGAACTTTTCTTCTTCTGAATTATATTTAAGTCATATCATAATAGTATTGACTAAAATTATTAAAAAAACAATTTGCACATTGACCTTCCTATTTACCCTAGCTTATTTTGTTTTGAAATTAGAAGCTTTTGTTTTTTTCAGCTGAAAGCAAGAAGGCTCTTAGACTGTTAATCTCTTGTGGATATTGCCTTGTTCCCTTGGGAAATTTTTAAGTTATGGGAAAAGACATTTTATTTGGAGGTTTAGTATCTGTAGCTTTCATTATCTTTCAAAGGTCATTGCAATGAAATTAACAAATCTGTTCTGTAAATTAAGGATTTTTATTATATTTTTTATATTTTTATATTTTAGATTGAAAGATAAACATAAATAGAAAGTTGAAAATTTAAATGAAAAGAATTCTAGGAAATATTAACATGTGTCCAGTAACGTTAATAAATTTGAATGTTATTTGTGTTAAATCATCATTTTATTGACTTCATTGAAAGAAATCGTTATCTTTAATGTGAAATAAATATTCTAATTTATGCAGATGATTTTATTTAAAATTATAGTAGGATTTCAACTGTTATGCTAAATGGGTCAGCAAACTGCCCTTTTTATCGATGGTCTTACATATTGCATTGGCTGCTTTGGGCAACAGTTGACAGAGTTGTATGGTTATGACAGACTGTATGGCATGCATAGTTTAAAATATTTGCCATCTAGCCTTTTACAGAAAGTTTGCTCACCTCTGCTCTAGAATGAGATGTACATTTTTTAAATCTAATTAAAAAGGGAGGAGAAAACTTCTTTTGCAATGGCAGGGGGAGAATGGAGTCACTTTTTAGGTTATGAGAAGTGTTTCCTATGGTATGTTCTTTCTCTTTTGATTCAGATATTTTTGGGTAAATCAGGAAGGGTAACTTAAATCCAAGAAGTTCTCTGTGAACCTTTTTAAGTACATAGGTCACTGAACTCCATTCTGTCTTTAAATATGTGGTAGAGTTTGGGCACTTTTTTTTTCTTCCTTTTTAATGCTTATTTATATATTTTGAGAGAGAGAGAGAGAGAGAGCGAGCACATGCGCACATTGGGGAGGGGCAGAGAGAGAGAGAGATGGAGAGAGAGACTCCCAAGCAGGCTCTGTGCTGTCAGTACAGAGCCTGATGTTGAGCTCAAACTCATGAACCATGAGATCATGACCTGAGCTGAAATCAAGAGTCAGATGCTTAAGTGACTGAGCCACCCAGGTGCCCCTGGACACATTCATTCATTCATTCATTCATTCATTCATTCAAAAAAGCCACAGATGAGCTTCACATGATGAGCTGTACGTGATTAGAAGAGACACCGGTGTATTTGTTTCAGAGCTAAGTATTTTGAATTTGTTAAATGGTATATACTTGATTATTCAAGAAAGATTAAATAATATAGCAAAAGTAAAAGTAAGAACGCCTGGGTGGCTCAGTCAGTTAAGCATCTGACTTCAGCTCAGGTCATGATCTCGCGGTCCATGGGTTTAGCCCCATGTTGGGCTCTGTGTTGACAGCTCAGAGCCTTTAGCTGCTTCAGATTCTGTGTTTCCCTCTCTCTGCCCCTCCCCTCCTCATACTCTTTCTGTCTCTTTCTCTCTCTCCCTCAAAAAATAAATTAAAAAAAAAATTAAATAAGTCAGGCAGAGAAAGACAAATACTGTATGTTTTCACTCATAGGTGGATCCTGAGAACCTTAACAGAAGACCGGTGGGGGTGGGGGGGGAGTTACAGAGAGGGAAGGAGGCAAACCATAGGAGACTCCTAAATACTGAGAACAAACTGAGGGTTGATGGGGGATGGGGGAAAGGGGAAAGTGGGTGATGGGCATTGAGGAGGGCGTCTGTTGGGATGAGCACTGGGTGTTGTATGGAAACCAATTTGACAATAAATTATATAAAAAAATAAAAATAAGTAAATAAATAAACTTAAAAAGTAATAATAAAAAATTTAAAATAAGTAAAACATGGTCTTAGACTAGACTATGAATAGACTAGAAATAATATGGAATATTGCTTTAGGAATACTGTGTTGCGTCAGTGGTATTCTTAGCATGTCAGATTTACTAACTCTTTAAACATCTATTGAGGACTTGCTGTGTCTCAGGCACTCTGTAAGGATGACCGTGATTCAGTCTGTCTCAGTGACGAATAGAGGTAGATAGACTTGGAAATAGCAGATTGGTTTGTTACAGTTGCTGTGCTAGAGCATAACATACAGTCCAGGGGAGGGGTGAACAGATCTATCTGGGAGTGAGGGTTAGGAAATGACTTGCAAAGGAAATCATGATTCAAAGTTGGTCAGAGAGGTCTTAGGGTTTCTGGGCTCAGCTGGATCTGGGGACTCAGAAAAGCACTGCCTCTTTTATCCCTTTCTGTCATCATCTGATACGCCGCCTTTCCACTTCTGACCTCGTGCAGGTGTGTCTGGTAACTGGATTGAGATTGCTTATGGTACGAGCTCCGGAGCTGTGCGAGTGATTGTTCAGCACCCAGAGACGGTGGGCTCGGGCCCTCAGCTTTTTCAGACTTTCACAGTTCATCGAAGTCCTGTTACAAAAATCATGCTATCTGAGAAGCATCTTGTATCAGGTAAAGTGATTTTAGGTACTGGTGAGGAGTGTGCTTCATGTGCAGCCTTGCCTTGTGGGTAATTTCCCACACTCCTACAAATGGAAAGAATGTGTATATACACATGTATTTATATATGAATTTGGGAAAGAGTTAACCGTATCTTTTATTTATTCTCTATTCTAATATTTTGTTCTCATGGCACATTTTATTTTAAAATATTTATTATAATCCTGTTGAGATGGAATAGAGAAGTTTTCCAAGTATGAATTTTATATAAATTTGGTTGTATTTTCTTAAGATTTAAAGCTAAAGTTGTAGATATATGTGTGTATTTGTTGATCGTTTTCTAAAAATATTAAAAACTAGTAGAATGTATAAAGAGATTACTTGAAGAGAATTACATTTTTGTGAGTTGTTTCTTAGTCATAAAGTTTTTTTTTAATGTAAATACTAATTAGATACTGTATTAAAAATGATGCAGATATGTGACACACAGAGCGTAGTGATCACAGTAAAATTCCATTGATGAGGTTCATTGTGTATGATGATTTCAAAAAGGCTTCATTTTAATGTAATTTTGAGTCAGGTGTGTCAGTAGAGCTTGCTCTTACATTAAATCTTTTGTAGATCAGTTCCTGCCTAACTTAAACTTTTTATAAGCATCATTTTCATCTATCAAGTTTGTTTATATGAAGACCACATAATATTAAAAGGTGATGCATCTTTCACTCATCTCCAGTCTGATTAAACACTAAATGGAGCTAAAGTACGTTGTCCATGAATGGATGGATGGGTGGGTGGGTGCGTGGGTGGATGAGTATGTTTTTATTGATATCTAATTATTTGAGTATAAAGTCTGATTGTTTTGAGTATAATTGTGCCTCCCTGAAATAATCAGTCTCCTCTTCAGGCTCTCATAAAGCAACTCACCTGCCTCACTGGAGAGTCTTTCTCATGCTTTTGCTGGTTCCTCCTCTTTTGCCCAATGACTAAGTGTTGGATTGCCTCAGAGCTCTTTCCTAGATTCTCCATTCTTCCTTGTCTGTAGTTTTCCTGCAGATTTGAGTGTTATCATCTATATGCCAGTGACTCCTAGACTGTCCACTTGCGACCATTCGCACAGTTCCAAGCTTGTATGTCCAGTGCCTGTCTCTGGTCATGTGTTTCAGAGACATGTCAGAATTAACCTGGGTAAATGGCACTTTTGATTTTTCTCTCAGAGGCCATCTTAGTACACATCACCATCTGCTTATTTCGTCAAGCTGAAAACCCAAGAATCACCTTTGATTCCTTCCTTTCTCTCACCCACACAAACGTGTAATCTGTCTGTAAGTCCTTCTGGCTTTGCTTCAACCTACGTCACAAATCTGACCATTCGGTGTCCACTGCTGCCAACTTGGTAGCTCAGATCATTTCTCCCCTCGATCACGGAGCTGAGTTGTTTTGCCTGTTTCTGTCTCGCCTTTTCTTAAAATGTTTATCTGTTTTGAGAGAGAGAGAGAGCATGTGTGTGGGTACATGGGGGAGGGGCGAAAAGGGAGGGAGAATGAGAATCCCAGCAGGCTCCATGCTGTCAGCACAAAGCCTGACGTGGGGCTCAGTCCCACTTACCATGAGATCATGACCTGAGCCAAAGTCAAGAGTCAGATGCCCAACCGACTGAGCCACCCGGGTGCCCGTCTGTCTTGCCTTTCTATGGTACATGTTCTTTATGGTACATAGCATCCAGAAAGATCTTCTGAAAATGTGAACCATGTCTGATTCCCGGTGGCTTCTTATGGTATCCTGCTGTATCCTACTGTATTATAAATAAACTAGTAGTGTTCTTCCTGTTACGGGTCCTGTCTTCTTTTCAGGCCTCTTTTCCTCCCTATGCTTCATGTCACGTATTGCTCACAATACCCTAACCCTTTAAAGGCTTTCGATTTCTTAGAAATGCCACAGAACTTTTGCACTCGTTCTTTTTAGTTGAACTGTTTTGCCCCTAGATGTTTGTTTGGCAGCTGTCCTGTCATTCAGGTCCCATTTCCAGTACCTTCTCAGTGAGGCCACCCAGCCTAAATTAGCCAAACCTCTATCAGGTCACTTTCTCTGTCATCATCTCCTCTCGATTTGTTTTCTTTGTGGACTTTTCACTTGATCATTTCTTTGCCTGTTTATCATCTGTCCCCCTCTTCTAGAATATAAGTTTTACAGCAGCAGAAGCTTGTTTATTCTGTTCTCAGCACTTAGCATACTTCTCGACACGTACAAGATGCTGAATAAATGTTATGTAAAATGAGGTAATTTGATCCTGTGAGAAAATAAGACTGTTTTGCAAGGCTATTGTGATGACCACACTTAGTAGTAATTGCTGTTATTTTGATGGTGACGATGTTATTGCAGGATGAGACGCCAAAGAACTACATCGTAAAATCTGCATTTAACATCAAATGTTTCATGTAGGTTTAAAATTTAAATAAATTTGTCAAGAAAAATGTCCAGTTGAGCTACAAACGTAGAGTATTTTATGTATACTCCGTTACATCATTCTGCCACCTGGTGGATATTGACATGAATGTAATGACATTCTTTTTCCTATAGTGTTAGTTTTCATGTCTTAAAACTGTAATGATTATTTTTAACAAAATAACTAAATTGCCTATTGAGTCAACTAAAAGTGTTTAAGATGTTTTTTTTTTTAAGGTATATTTCTGAATTCTAGTAACCTTATTAGTGAAATAGGAAATTATTTTCTATGAAGCTGATAAAGCAGCCTAGAACTAAATGTCTCCTTTTTCACCAGAAACTGACATCCTGAGATAGGAGAATTTTGTTAGATAATGTAACACCTGTATACTTTGAATTTTTATTGCTATTTGTCAAAATTAAATTTCTAAACTTTTGTTTAAAATATGCAGCGGTGGCATTTTACCCAGTGAGAAAGATGTATCTATAAGAAAGTTTGAATACTTTCCTAGTATTTACTGATGGGTTCATAGCTCATTGCTAAGAATAGCACATTCTCTGAAAACTGAATAAGTTGTACTTTTCCATTAAAAAGTACACTTTTTTATTAAGGGATGCCACGAAAGTACTTTTTTTTTTTTTTTTTTTTTTTTTTTTGTATTAACAATATCAATTGCTGGTTTGTATTTTCTAAAGGAGTAGTTCCTCAGATCAAGAAACAATAGGTAGGGTACTTGGTAGGAGATACCTTAATATGTATCCACTTAATATTATTTACATTAAAAAAAAAACCTAATTGGAGTATGTTTCTTAAATGTAGACTCTCTTATATAGAATAGTTCTTAACTTTATCTTAGTTTTCTTTAATATAACTATGAGTAGGTGATACAAGCTTTTTGACAAACGTAATTCGTGTCCATAAATTTTCAGTAACTCCTGATCTAGGTTGTTTATGTTTAAGTAACATGAGCAGAAGCAGTTTCTATGGTTGAAGAAAAATAGGCTGGGTAACTCATTTACTCTGTAGTTTAGTCACAGCACAGAATAATAGCATCTTTTATCTTGCATGCATTTTTTTTTTAAACATTTCTCCAATTATACTTTACACGCTACTTTTGTAAGGACCCATAGATTTACTTACATACCTTATGTTTGCCTCAAGGTAAATTATATTCAGTTCTTTCATTTTTGTTGGCCAGGTACAGATTAAGTATAATTTTAGGATAAAATACGTCATTTGCCACTTAAAATGTGCTATGATCTATTTAATATAGATCACAGTTTAAAAAGTTACACACAAAAACAGTGATATTGTTGGTGCTCTTTTTTTTTTAATTTTTTTTAATGTTTTTATTTATTTTTGAGAGAGAGAGACATACACAGCATGAGCAGGGGAGGGGCAGAGAAAGAGGGAGACACAGAATCTGAAGAAGGCTCCAGGCTCTGAGCTGTCAGCACAGAGCCCGACGCGGGGCTTGAACTCACGGACTGTGAGATCATGACCTGAGCTGAAGTTGGACGCTTAACCAACTGAGCCACCCAGGTGCCCCTGTTGGTGCTCTTATAATCTATATTTAACAACTTTTTTATGTTCTCTTTCCTAGTGTGTGCAGATAATAATCATGTCCGGACATGGACAGTAACACGATTCAGAGGAATGATCTCTACTCAGCCAGGTTCTACTCCTTTAGCATCATTCAAGATACTGTCTCTGGAGGAGACAGAAAGTCATGGAAGCTATTCCTCTGGAAACGACATAGGTGGGCTGGATAATTTGGGGGCACTTTCAAATACTTTGTGGGCAATGCAAAAGTAGTATGCTAACTGTAAAGAGAAACCTAAAAATGAGTTTCAAATAGAAGTTTTCACTTCAATTTTGAAACTCATTTAAAACAGAAATTTAGTGTGTTTTCTTATTTAGTTCTATAAATTCACCAACTATAGCATATTTTTTGTTTAAAAAGTTGAGCAAATTTTCGTCTATCATTTCCTTTTTTAAATATCTCCAAATGCTAACCACTTTTGTTTATGATTAAAAGCCGTGATAGCTGTGCACATTTGAAACGTGAAGGTTGTTTTCTTTTATTGCTAATAATCTGAAAATAATTTTTTTTAATATTTATTTTTGAGAGCGTGAGAGAGAGATAGAGCGTGAGTGGGGGAGGGGAAGAGAGAGGGAGACACAGAATCTGAAAAGAAAGGCCCCCAGGCTTTGAGCTGTCAGCACAGAGCCCAACGCGGGGCTTGAACTCAAGAACCGCAAATCATGACCTAGGCCAAAGTCAGATGCTTAACTGACTGAACCACCCAGGTGCCCCTGAAAATAAAAGTTGAAGCTAGAGCAGGGCTGGCGGTGTTATGTGCTAACAGTTGTTTTGATGGCATTGCAATGGCCATCGGGAAATAATAAGCATGTCTCCATTGATATGCTCTGATTTCAGCAAAAGAGAATATAAAGTTGATTTGACTTGTCCCTCTATATACCATAC
The DNA here is from genome assembly GCF_028018385.1 of Neofelis nebulosa. Taxonomy (NCBI): domain Eukaryota; kingdom Metazoa; phylum Chordata; class Mammalia; order Carnivora; family Felidae; genus Neofelis; species Neofelis nebulosa. The sequence continues at coordinate 59,759,021 of NC_080796.1, forward strand.
GACACTTGTGCATGTGGATACTCACACATACAAACATATGTGCAGTCTTCACAGAGACAGATCATTGTCTTTTTGGAAGATTCTGTACGTTGTATCTTCACTGTATATAATAGTTCTATGGGACCTGTTCATTAACCCATGTGCCTTTCTGATCATTTTTTTTTTTTTTTATAGAAGCAGAAATTATAGCACTGATAGGAGTACATTAGAGTTGTTTTATTAGAATTGTTTTATGTGAAACATTTAAATGTATGTTCAGCCAGAATATGCTCTCACAGTAAAGATTTTAAAATAGTTATCTTTAAAAAATACAAGCTATTTATGAGAATTATAGTATGACTGTCTTAGTATTTTTAGAAAAAGAAACACTCAGCTTTGTTGATTTTAACAATTGCTCTGTGACCCAGTTTTCTCTGTGATCTAGGCACTGTAAGTTTAGTTTTATCTCCTCAACAAATGTCTTGCTTGTTTTGAGATACAATTAATTGACAGTAACATTGTACAGGTTTGAGTTGTAGCGTCCACAGAATTTTATTGAGTACCTTTGCTCCAAGCATTAGGAATCTTAAGAAAAAAAACAAAACAAAAAAACTGCGGTGAACCTCCAGTCACAGTGTGGTGACCAGTAGAAACAAAAAGCAAACAATCGCATGGGGCAAAAACACCAAGGGGAGATAGTTCTAGTCTGCTTGCTGAGTAATTGTGACATACAGTCTCATTTAATTTTCTTGATAGTTGTATGAGGAAGATATTATCCCCCACTTACACTGGTGGAAACTGACATTCAGAGAACACTTAGTAGAGGTCTCAGTGTTTGAACTGAGACATGAAGGATGGGTAAGGGTTGAAGTGTTACCTGGCAAATTTGGAAAATGTCGGAAAAGTCATTAATTGGTGGTATGTGGGTGAGAATAGTAGGGCATGAGACTGAGTGGATAGGCAGAGGTCAGATCAGGGAGGACACGTACAATATGAAAGAAAAGATGTTTAGAAACAGCCCTGGAAATTACAACAGCCTTGTAAACTGTTTGAAAGAGGGCAGGGAGATTTTTTTTTTCCTTTATACTTCTCATAAAAAAAATTTCTTAAGAGACATTCAGGATAGTGGAACACAATAGAAAGTCCAGTGTCTGTAGGCTTCTCTGTATGGGTGGAATCTAGATTGCAGTGGTCAATTGAATAAATACTGGAGGCAACCGTGAAAGAAAGAAGTAATGGATCTAGTTAGAAAGCAAAAGGTTCAAAGGCCATCTTTCTGACTCCCTGCTCTCTTCTTCCCCATTGAAGATAGGAGAGACCTGAGGATATTTATGTTCTGAAGGAAAGGAACCAATTTGGGGAGAGGAGTTGGAGAAACTTTAAGGAAGGGAGGTGTGGATAATTAATTGAGGTACAAAGAGTTAAGCTACGTGAGCATCTCACATGAAGGTAGTTTGAGGGGAGAGAAGATACGGTCCCAGAATCCTTATTTCTAGTTTTTATCCATCATCACTATTTTGACTTTGGTTACGGGTTATTGAATGAGGACTCTCATTTCATCTCAATAGAATTAGACTTGAGAAAATTGTCCACTAACTGAGCAAGTGCATAGCTTAGAGGAGCCAGACATCTTGGATTTGAACTCCAGTTCTATTAGGTAGGACCTCTGAGATCTTTGGTTAACTAATCTCTTGGTGTCTTAGTTTTCTCATCTGTAAAATGGAGATCATAATAGTGTATCCCTTATGTATGATGATTAAAATGAGTTACGTGCAGAGCGTTGGCTGTGGCACACAGTAACCATAATGTATTTGCTAACTAATAAAGGTGTTATTGTTGCATTTATTAATTAGGTATGATTCACTTAAGATGAAATTGTATCCTATATCACATACATTTGTGAACAATGAGTTGGTATTATTTTAGCTAATGAGTATGATGAGAAACAAGAACTGCTAGAATTTTTTTTTAATTTTTCATGAAACATTTTTTATAATGTTCAGAATCTTTCTAAAATATATGAGCCATATACCTGCTTTGCCAAGTACAGTAAAATAAAAATAATCGAATCTTTCTTTTTCTTTGTCTTTTTTTTAGCATTTATATATTTATACCCAGTGCTCATCCCAACAGGTGCCCTCCTCAGTGCCCATCACCCACTTTCCCCTCTCCCCCAGCCCCCGTCAACCCTCAGTTTGTCCTCTTGTATTTAAGAGTCTCTTATGGTTTGCCAGCCTCCCTCTCTGTAACTTTTTTTTTCCCCTTCCCTTCCCCCATCGTCTTCTGTTAAGTTTCTCAGGATCCACCTGTGAGTGAAAACATGGTATCTGTCTTTCTCTGCCTGACTTATTTCACTTAGCATAACACTCTCTAGTTCTATCCACATTGCTGCAAGTGGCCAGATTTCATTCTTTCTCATTGCCAAGTAGTATTCCATTGTATATATATAAACCACATCTTCTTTATGCATTCGTCAGTTGATGGACATTTAGGCTCTTTCCATAATTTGGCTATTGTTGAAAGTGCTGCTATAAACATTGGGGTACAAGAATCTTTCCTTTTACATTGAAAACCTTGTGGGATACAACAGGCTTCTTCTAGTTAATTAAATTCTGTTTATTTATTATTTTAATGTTTACTATTGAGAGAGAGACACACACAGCATGAGCGGGAGAGGGGCAGAGCACAAGAGGGACACAGAATCTGAAGCCAGAGAACTCACAAGTCAGATCAGGACCTGTGCCGGAGTTGGATGCTCAACCGACTGAGCCACCCAGGCGCCCAATTAAATTCTATTTAATGAAGTCACCCTTTATTTCTTAAGATTCTGCATTTGGTTTTTCAAGAAAGAGTAAAGTCCATACATAAACTAATTTTATTTATGTGTGCTTTTTCTGAAGGTATAAGAAACGGCGCACATTCTCAAAGATGATAGATGTAGAACCTGTATTTTAACAGGTCTTGTACTAGTGCTGTGAATGTATAGCCTTCAGCACAGTAATGCCTTCAGCTTTAATAGGCTGAGTGCATAAAATAGAATTTGAAATATTACATATTTCTTTAAAAAATGCTTACTGCAAGTTGGAGTATGTGCAGCACTGCACTTTCTGTCTGACTGGGATGTGGACTATAAGGCCAGGTGTTGACAGGTGTGAAAAATGCCCCCCCCCCCCTTTTTTTTTTTTTTTGGTATTGACATTTCTGTTGTTCAGTGAAACCAATGGATTTCGGTTAACTTCTTTTCACATTGTCTGTTTTTTGACCCAAGGGCCTTTTGGAGAACGAGATGATCAACAGGTGTTTATCCAGAAAGTTGTTCCCATCACCAACAAACTGTTTGTAAGACTCTCATCTACTGGGAAAAGGTAAACTTTATTTGTATTCAGAAGTCACTTTTGTCTTTAAAAAAAAAACAAAAAAAAAAACAAAAAAAAAAAAACGTGTAATTTGACATACTGATAAAAAGTACTACCAGAAGCAAATTGTTGAAAAAAGAAGTCTAGTCGTTACCTTGGATCTTTTTAGCTTAAAATTAAGACAGTATATTTAGTACTTAATCTTCTAGGATTTATTTAAGATTTTCACTGATCCTGTGAACAGTTGAGAAGACTATGGATGCGTGATATAACAGTAAGAACCCATGAATTTGATGGCAGACAGCTGAGTTAAATTCTGATTTTGGCACTTCCTCTTATTAGCTGCATAAATTCAACTTGTTACTTTGTTTCTCTGAACCCCCAGTTTCTTTATAAAATAAGGTTCAACTACCTTGGAAGGATGTCATTAAGATAAAATGAGTTAAAAACATGAAATATCTTTCATGGTCCTAGACAGTAACAGATGCCCAATAGAAATTAGTTTCCCCTTTTAACGTTTGAGTGAAATTGTACTTCTTTTAAATTACTATATATAGCCTCAAACCTCAAACAGATTGACCTGTGCATTTCTCTTCTATAAAAACAAATTTTTTTGCACGCCAAACAAATGAAAAAGGTAGAATTCATACCTAGTAGTCATTAAGAAGGTTATGGATTTTCATATTAATGTTACTAACGCTACTGCTCTTGTTCCCCTTCAGCATGTGGTTTCTCATTTCCTAATATGTTAATGAACAAACTCTTGGAGATGATAAATTTTCTTTCCATCAAAGTTCATTGCATATAGTCATCAGGAAGTGTTAAATGAATTGATTCTAGAGAATGATTTTTAAGTACTAAACTACTTTCGTTACCTTTTTCTTTTTAAGAAAATGTATTAGAAGCCTGTAATGTAGTTAGAGATCAGATTATTATCTTGAGAAATGTTATAAATCACCATGATTCATCATTTTCTCTGCATATTAGTGAAGGTGCCGTCAAGCATGTATTAAAACTGCTGCATAACAGCCTCTGACAATGTGTTTCATATCCTTGTTCAATTCTAATGTCCTCCCTCCTGTGTTAGGTTAAACAGTGGCAGTGTGTTATCATCTACAGTCTCTGCATGACAGAACAAATTTTATAATTTTTAAATTCACGATTCCACAGGAAGAGTTATATTTATAAAAATAATCAGAAATTACTTTGGGGGCACCTGAGTGGCTTAGTTGGTTAAGTGTCCGACTTCAGCTCAGGTCATGATCTCGTGGTTCGTTGAATTCGAGCCCTGCGTCAGTCTCTGTGCTGATAGCTCAGAGCCTAGAACCTGCTTCGTATTCTGTGTTTCCCTCTTTCTCTCTCTCTCTGTCTCAAAAATAAATAAATGTTTGAAAAAATAAAAAAAAATACTTTGTAGAATTAAATAGAAAATCAACCCTTTATGGGGTGTCTGGTGGCTCAGTAGGTTAAGCATCTGACTCTTGATCTGCCTTAGGTATGATCCCACAGTTGGTGAGTTCGAGCCCCACCATGGGGCTCTGCACTGACAGCACAGAGCCTGCTTGGGATTCTCTTTCTCCCTCTCTTTCTGCCATTCCCCTGCTCCCACTTCCTGTCTCAAAATAAATATATAAGCATTAAAAAAAAAAAAAATCCCTTTATGAGGCTAATGCTAAGTAAAGCTTTTGTTTAAAAGTCGTTCAGTTTCGGGGCGCCTGGGTGGCTCAGTCAGTTAAGCGGCTGACTTCAGCTCAGGTCATGCATGATCTTACAGTCCGTGAGTTAGAGCCCCGCGTCGGGCTCTGTGCTGACAGCTTAGAGCCTGGAGCCTGTTTCAGATTCTGTGTCTCCCTCTCTCTCTGACCCTCCCCCATTCATGCTCTGTCTCTCTCTGTCTCAAAAATAAATAAATGTTAAAAAAAATTAAAAAAATAAAAAAATAAAAGTTGTTCAGTTTCTTAATACTGAGAAGTGAAATGAAAAGGTTTTATTGGGGCGCCTGGGTGGCGCAGTCGGTTAAGCGTCCGACTTCAGCCAGGTCACGATCTCGCGGTCCGTGAGTTCGAGCCCCGCGTCAGGCTCCGGGCTGATGGCTCGGAGCCTGGAGCCTGTTTCCGATTCTGTGTCTCCCTCTCTCTCTGACCCTCCCCCGTTCATGCTCTGTCTCTCTCTGTCCCAAAAAAAAAAAATAAATAAAAAAAAAAAAAAAAAAAAAAAAAAAAAAAAAAAAAAAAAAAAAAAAAAAAAAAAAAAAAGAAAAGGTTTTATTGAAAGTGGGCAGGGAAAAAACCTTGTCAGCATTTAAAGGAAGAAGCAATTCTAAGGAATCTAGCCCATAGGAAAAACAAAAAGCAAAATCATGTTTGTTTTCAAGCACGTAGGTTTATATTGTGTCATTTTATTTTGATTTATTTGGTTTTAAATGTGAACAGTAATTTAGATTTTAAAAATATTGTATATCAATTTATAGGTATTGCTAAAAATGTAAATTCACTATGTTAAGAGGAAAAAGCATTTCACAGTTTCACACCCATTTATGGTTAAAAAAAAGAATCTTAGTGCTTAAAATAAAGGACAGATTTTTTAATCTGATAAATAATGCCTACAGAACAAATTATAATAAACTTTATACACAGTGGTAAAATATTGAAAGTTTTTCCCTTTGGTTGAGAATGAGAGTAGGATGACCTCTATCACTATATGTGGATGTCCAGTAATTAACCCTTCTCCCCTCATCATTTTATCCGTGCTTGCCAGGAGGCTCAGCTATGCTTCATATTCTGTGTTTCCCACACTGATAAGTATGGTATTTCCCCTTCCTCCTTTATTTAAAAAAAAAAAAAATGTTTTATTATGTTTATTCATTTTTGAAAGACAGAGACAGAACACAAGCAGGGGTAGGGCGGAGAGAGAGGGGGCCACAGAATCTGAAGCAGGCTCCGGGCTCTGAGCTGTCAGCACAGAGCCCAACGCGGGGCTTGAACTCACCAACGGTGAGATCATGACCTGAGCCGAAGCCAGATGCTCAACCCACTGAGCCACCCAGGCACCCCTCCTTTACTTTTTGACTTTGCATTTGCCTGGTACTATTTATTTACTTATTCATACATTCATTCATTCATTCATTCATTCATTCATTCAATAAGCCTCTTTGTTTTGAAGTAGTCTGGGGTAAATAATTCAGTCAAGCAAAGTCAGTCAACTTTTACACGATTTTGACAAATCATTTGCTGACATTATTCCTTGTTTGTTTTATTTGTCAAATGTAAGTGATAATTGCTCTTTCTAGGTCCTTTTGTCCTTTATGAAAATCAGTGAAATAGTTATAAAAATCCTTTAAAAAAGTTAAGAATCTTATCTTAATGGAGGATACTACTTAGACCTCATTAGACCTGTACATTTTTTTTTCTGGTTTCAGACTTGAATTTCCACATACATTTTAAATGACTTCTCAAGATCTTTTCCAGTATCATGCCTACTTGCTTTTGTTTCTGCCTTTTTAGTTTATAACTTCCTTTTCAAGAATTAGTTCCCATGAAGGTTCTTTCTGTTTTTAAGGTTGACTTAAATGATTTGCTTTATTTCATAATTATTTAAATATGTTGTTTTATAACAGCCTTTTCATAGACTCAAAGAAACAAGGCTTGAATCTTATTTCTGTTGACTTGCCTTGAACTTTTTAGATCTGTTTTAAATATATAGAATAGTCAACTCTAATTTGCTAATAAGCAATTTCAAAAATCTGAATTGCAACGTGTTACTTGCCCCCCGTGGTTTACAACTATACAATATTTTTTGCAGAATCTGTGAGATCCAAGCTGTTGACTGTACAACAATATCCTCATTTACAGTGAGAGAATGTGAGGGATCCAGTAGGATGGGCTCGAGGCCAAGGCGCTACCTATTCACAGGCCATACAAATGGCAGCATTCAGATGTGGGATCTGACCACGGCTATGGATATGGTTAGCAAAAGTGAAGAGAAGGGTAGGTTCCATGTGGGAAGTTGTTTGTCCGCAGGGTAATAAGCTTTTGACAGAAGTGATGATAAAATGAGCGTGTGTTTTCCTAAGATGTAGGTGGTCCGACTGAAGAAGAGCTACTCAAATTACTGGATCAGTGTGACCTGAGCACATCTCGCTGTGCTACTCCTAACATCAGTCCAGCAACTTCTGTGGTTCAGCACAGCCGTCTCCGTGAATCAAATTCTAGGTAGGTTAAAGAGTCGTAAATTGTATTTATAAGTTGAATTGATTGCTTTTGGGAAAATTGGCTGAGATACTGTAATCACATAGTTGTTGAAAGAATCATTTTTCAAGGCACATTTTTAATTCTGACTTTGTTGACTCAGTTTTTTTAAAAAGATTTTACTAAATTTCTCATCTATAAGCATATCTGGCTCTTTTTATAGAAGAACATTTTTTCCAGAGCATCTGGGGGCTTGGTGGGTTAAGTGGCCGACTCTTGATTTCCGCTCAGGTCATGATCTCACAGTTGGTGAGTTCGAGCTGTGAATTGGGCTCTGTGCCAACAGCGTGGAACCTGCTTGGGATTCTCTCTCTCTCTCTCTCTCTCTCTCTCTCTCTCTCTCTCTCTCTCTGTCAAAAATAAATACATAAACTTTAAAAATTTAAGAACCGTTTTTTCTTTTTAACTTACTTTGTGAATTGCTGCCAATTTGGTTGCCTATTATGTGATCAAGAGTTCATTCAAAGGAGATGGACAAAACACATGTCACCTTGAATAGTGTGTGGATTTTTTGTTCCTGTTGCCTCAGGGAGATATTAATTGAAGCGATTACATCATCTGTGTAAGCTTACGTTTGGTTATTCTGTACTTCCGATACAGGAGCATTGTATGTCTTCTGGTTACCACATTTTTAAAAATTCCAAAATTTGGATTCAGGACCAAAGACTAAATCATATTGGTTCCATATTGATTTGAAAGGTTTTTTTTTTTTCCTCCCCCAGCGTTTTTCAGCTATTCAGAAATTCAGATTCACTGAATATGTTATTATTTGCATTGGTGATTTGATAAGCATACACACACCTACACACACAGTAATCCATAATATATGGAGTACTTAAGTGAATTTTTATATATAGAAATGAGGATATGCATTCTTTATATATTTAAATAATACCTTTTCATTGTAGTTTAGTTAATGAGATGTGCCCCTGAAGAATCCCAGAAAGTGATCTGAACTGTAATTTTTTTATAAAACCTGTATTTCAGCCTTCAGCTCCAGCACCATGAGACTGTCCACGAAGCAGCCACTTACGGTTCCATGAGGCCTTACAGAGAGAGTCCTTTGTTAGCAAGAGCAAGGAGGACTGAGAGCTTTCACAGTTATAGGGACTTCCAGACTGTTAACTTGAACAGAAATGTAGAACGAGCTGTCCCTGAAAATGGTAACTTGGGTCCAATACAAGCCGAAGTAAAGCGGGCAACGGGGGAATGTAGTGTATCGGAGAGAAAGTCTCCTGGAACAGAAGTAAAAAGTTTGAGAGAATCAGATAGTGGATTGGAAGTGCATAAAGTAGCTGAAGGTCTGGAATCTAAGAAAAGGTCATCAGAAGAAGAAAATGAAAATAAAATGGAGTTAAGGAAGAAAGGGGGATTTGAAGGAGGAGGATTCCTTGGAAGAAAGAAAGTTCCGTATCTGGCATCATCACCAAGTACTTCCGATGGAGGAACTGACTCACCTGGTACCGCGTCCCCATCTCCTACAAAGACCACGCCGTCTCCTCGGCACAAAAAAAGTGATTCCTCAGGTCAAGAGTACAGCTTGTGAGAACTCACCAAAATGAATAGTAGTTTTGTTAATTTAGACAAAAGTTGAACACTTTACTGGATTTCAGTACATTAGCTTTTACACCAAAACTTTGCAAATTAAAACTGGAGTTCATTCAATATCTTTTTAAACAGAATTACCTGGAGTAAGGAGAGAAAATAATTATATCTCTTTTGACCTTTTGGAAAGTTTTTTTAGTTTTACAAGTACATTTAACAGATTGTTTGTAAAAAAAAAAAAAGAAAGAAAAAAGCAAGAGTCCATGTCAATATTTCGTTACTCTCCAGATTTTGGAAGCAAAGTACCAAGTTTTACTAAGATAGTGCCCACAATAGGTGAGCATCCTTTGAGGGCACGGGGACCAACAGTGCGTTCCTAACCTTGATAATGCTTGAGATTTGTCTTGCAATGTTATGTTAAGTGAATCACGTTAATTCTCTTTGGAATTTAGTCTCCCAACACTTACTGTGATTGCCAAGTGTTTACCAGATATTTAATGAGGTGCTATGTTTGTGAAAAAATATCATCTAATTCAAAAAACACTATTGAACACCAGATAACACTATAGTAGTCAGTCCCTTAGGGTATTTTTTTTTTAATTGTGGGTCATTATCTGATTCTCATTTTTGGAGTTCTTAAGTTTTACCAAGCATCATCCATGTTAAATACCGAACATCCATTTAAACTTCCTTTAAAGTTGGAGCAGTTGTCTGTGTTTGAACAGGTGAAGTAAAAATAATAATCCAGGATCGAGCTTTTGAGTGCCCAGAAGGGAAGCTGTACTAGTTGTTAGCCTGCCTTGTTTTATTTAGGATACACCATATTTCCCCCCACTGTTAATAACAAAGATAATCAAGTTAGAATGTGGCCATTTTGTTAAGCTTATGAAATCGCAGTTCTCAATTTTTGGTTAAAGGTTTTGGCTGCTGTAAAAGTATTATTTTAAAATATACTTTGAATTGTAAGAACGAAAGACAAATTTTTGTACTTTTTTCTTTTAATTGGAATCATTTTCAAGTTTCTGCAAATAGGGTAATTGTAAATTTAAAGCATTAAGCATTTATTGATGAATAATGTATATATTCCCATTCCAAGAAATACAAGTGAGTGAAGCTGAAATAAATTCTTTAAAGTTTATTGCTCGTGATTTCACAACAGTTCTCTTGTATTTATTTATCAATTAAGTCTAATAAAAACGATTAAATAAGACTATGCGTTCTTGGTTATTTAGGGAATAGAAGGCCTGTTTGAAGTACACCTGCATGTGGTTGTTCATGTCTTCTTCCTGCAGTAAGAAAGGGGGAGGGAACCTGCGTGGAAGCTAATGTACGTTATCGTGGAGGGAAAATGTTTGGCCGAGCATAATTTCCATATTACCAAGGATTTGTAATTCTCTCCATACCCTTCTTTCTCATTATCACTGTCCTGTAAAAGTTGTGGAGGCAAGTGAGAAAATGAAAGAAAAATTTTTGAGGATTTACCCAGCCTTTTCCATTAATAAAAGGCCGGGGATGGGGGCGCCTGGGTGGCTCAGTCCATTAAGCATCTGACTCCAGCTCAGGTCGTGATCTTGCAGTTTGTGAGCTCGAGGCCCATGTCAGGCTCTGCTGAGAGGTCAGAGCCCGGAGCCTGCTTCAGATTCTGTGTCTCCCTCTCTCTCTGCCCCTCTCCTGCTCATGCTGTGTCTCTCAAATAAATGTTAAAAATGTTAAAAAAGGCCGGGGGGGGGGGGGGGGGGCGTAGGGGAGACTATTCTATAGTAAAATCCCATAAATAGGCAACTCACTATACCACGGGTTGCAGTATACTATGAGTCAGATCTTTTTGATCTCTTTCAGTTACGGGAATTTGAACCTTCATGTTAGGACATGGGTTTTGAGTCTATTCTGACACTTTGTGACCTTGAGCAGATGATCCCTGCTATGCGTGTTTTCCTTGTACCTACCTCATTATGGTTTTTGTGACCCAAAGGAAAAAAAAAGTTGAGATGAATCTATATACTTTGTGTTCAATGACAAATGAGAACAATTCTAATTCTCATGATGAGAGTATTTCAAGTAATTCTGTACTTCAAAGCAGTACTCAGAAGTGCCATCATACCGGTTGGGTAGGTATTGCTGTCCTCATTTCGTAGAGGAGACCACTGAGGAGAAATAACTTTGCCACAAAGCTTGTGAGCTACTGAGCCAACTTTGAACCCGGGCTGCCTGTTTCAGGAGCCTGTGGTCTTGTCTGGCTTTCTCATCTAGGCTTATACACCAGGATGACCTCAGGTTATACGTGCACACCTGCCCAGGCCTCCCTCCAATCTGGTGGGGGGACTCTTGCTTTGGGAAAAGTACCACAGTTGATTCTTATGTACAATTAGGAGTTGAGATTATCCGGAGCATCCTGTTTTCTTAAATGGGTTCAGCTTTATAATTGTTATTTATGTGTTAGTTGTAAATATAACTCAGAGCTGTTAGAGTGGTTTTTTCACTAATAAACTTGGTTTACTTTTTAAAATTAAACAAACCAACTTTTAGACAAGTTTACATGATATCTGTGCGATGGAAATAAACTACTCGTGATATAATTAAGTTCCTTATCACCGAATTATTCCATTTGGCCTATGTTTTATTTATAGGTTGTTCAAGTTGAATTATATTGATGTTAACATGAGTTTTGGATCAGCATAAAATACACTGACATATTTAGGTTTTCCATTTAGTGGAAATGACAACAGATCATCTATAGATACAATTTTTAATAGAGCTTATAAATACAGCTACAGACTCTTATCAAAGAGTTAGTATTAGGAATAACCGTAGTTCTGAACCCGAGAATGTGGCCTGTACTAGTGGTAAGACCTGAGTTCAGGAGATTTAGAACCTATTTAAAGGGATCCATAAAGAACTGGTCATTGTTCGCTCTAAAGGAGAAACGGTGTGCCAAGGATTATAGTCCCTGTGCATAGCGCCAGCCGCATGAGTTCTTCCAGGTGGCTTTACATCACTGGCTTTCAAACTAGAACACTGGAAAGCTTTTAAAAGTACTGATGCCTCAGGGGTGGCTCAGTTTAAGCAACTAATTTCGGCTCAGTTGATGATCTCGCGATTCACGAGTTCCAGCCCCGCAAGATGTCAGGCTCTTGTGCTGACATCTCAGAGCCTGGATGGATCCTGTTTCAGATTCTGTCTCCTTCTCTCTCTGCAGCTGCTCCCCCCACGCCCCCCCCCCCCGACCCTGCGCTCTGCCTCTCTCTCAAAAACATTAAAAATACTGATGCCTTAGCCTCATGGCAGACAATTGAATCAATCTCTAGGGATGAGTCTACACTGTGAAATGAAAGTTGGCCCACAATACGCCTTAAAATAAAATCTTGGGCTGCTTCTCTGAACAACGTAAAAGGTTTGGAATGTTGCAGGGGGCAGTGTTCTTGGTGGGAGCCATACAGGCTTCTGTCCATTCCGAGCTATGGGATCAAAATGTAAATGTTACAGCTAAATGAATTCATGTAATAGCTAAATGTCTAGATTAAATGGATAATGATTTAATATAAAAATCCCCTGCAGTTCTCTATTTGTGTCTAATTTTAAACTGTGATAAAGGTATCTGGTTAATTTTTCAAAAATGGGGAAGAGCTCAATGTAAATCCACCAAATTATATTTGCAGAAGAGTAGACCAAGGATAGAGTGCAAGTTCACAACTGGAGAAGAGCTCTTCTTCCCTATGTACCTGAAGTAGCTCATGTGATCAGAAACTCAACCTTGGTTGAGGCTCACTTGGGCCAGCTTTAAACAACCACTTGACCCAGAATCATCAAATGCAATTAAAACCAGTAAACTAGCCAATCCTGTGTTTCCATTTTAGAAAGTTAAAAAAAAAAAAAAAGGTTAAAGAAAAGAATCTTATAATTTGTACATCCACTGCAAGGGTGCACAATTGTTGCAGATTTGTCTGCTTAACAGTTCTCACGAGGGAGCAGAAGTGCTGTTTAACACTGGCCTGTGCTTTTGACAGAGTTGGCGAGATTTGTCAGGAGTTGGTCAGTCTGAGGATCTGTTCTTCCACAGACTGAGTTAAAGCCTCAATACCCCCAAAGTCCACAATCTGACTTGTTTTGAGGCAGAACAAGGGTATCCCTTAAGTTATAAATTTTTGCCACTTTAGCCTTGGGAAAATCCACCTACCTCTGGATTAACTCACAAAATATTGTCTGACAATTGTGTATGCGACCTATAGACACAAAATAACTTTCCGGAATCATTACATAGCCCTTTTAAGAATAAGAAAGACAGTATTTTTTAGTGTGTTCCATGAAGAACAAATACCTTTAATTTAATGTTGATGACTTGGAAAAAAATGTTTCTTGGTCTAGGACTTTCACCAATGACTTCGTACTCCAACTAGAGCAGATGCCAGAAGCTGTTGACCCATGGCAATTGGTACTGGGGAATATCATCTGCTCTTAGTGATTCTAGGGCTAAAATAGTTCTTTGAAATGAAGGGCTATAGTACCGAGTAATAGACACATACGCGTATGTACATATGACATATATGCTCGTGTATCATCTTGTGTTTACATACAAATGTTAAGTGAAACACTTCCAAAGCTGGGAGGAGCACAAAACTTCTTTTTGAATTCTACAGGCTAATTAAATGTTGCAAATAGAACAGTGGTTTCCATGTGAAAGGTGCAACGCTGACGATGTCAGTATGCCTAGGGATGCAATTGACAGAATTTTATGGAAAGTATTGATTGGAGTTTCAAAACTATATAAAATATGTGGGAAATAGTTCTTTAGTCCTTAGACTTTCAGAAGATTCATAAATCAAGAACAGATTTGTAAGTTCATGTGGTGCTCTGCCAAAATTTGGTGTGTACTTTTTTAAAAAAAAACTAAGTTTGGTGAGTACTTATTAAACACTGTAATTACATTGAACCTTCCGCTCAGTGTGTATCCACCACTGCAGTCTGTTTTTCTCTGATTCAGCTTGGCCTGAAACTGGGATTTTATTTTGTAGCTGTGATCATTAGAATTGCTGTTTCTTCCAGGATCGTGTCACTTCATGGGAATAAAGGATTGAAAGGAGCAGCAGTGACGTCCTCTCAGAAGAACTGCTTAGTTCCTCACTTGTAACCACCGTGGGCCGATTTGAAATTGTCCCTGATTATCCACTTAACCAATGGAGTCACTGTCTGGGCCAAGTGAAAATCACAGGCTCGTTTAGCTTCCTCAAAGTAAGTAGAGCAAAATAAGTTTTTTCATATCGGTGGTACCCCTTATTTCAGACCACCTGAAAAACAGACCTCTATCACAGAAGAACAATTTCAAAAACAAGCCTTGTTTTTGTTTGGTTTTCTAAAGGATTACAGAATAACCAGCAATGACTCTTTCTGGCATATACGGTGCGTCTGTCTGTGATAACCCAGCGGGGACGGGGCACGGGGCCTGCCTTTCAGCTTTATGTCTTGCAAGTTACCATCCTTCACAGGTGGGTGTCGGTGAACGTGGTGTGTTCCTTAGTCACAGAGCTGAAACCCTTGATGGCATTCATCAGGTCCTCTTCATCCACATACTGAAAAATAAGCCAGTCATCAGTTAGGACATTCGCTATCAGTAGTATTTGCCATTGATTGATAGTGGTATCAATTTAGTATAAAAAGTACTCTGTAAGTATTTTGTTAAAGGCTAGTATTATGCTCAAATCCTTAAGGCATCGTTTGAGATTGTCCTGCCTTAAGTTTACCTAATTGAAAGGATCACATGTACACATGAACTACGGACTAATCCAAAATGTCATTTGAGTGTTATTAAGTGCCGTATTTTAACTTTCTAAGCCTCAGTTTCCTCATCTGTCAAGTGAGGAGATTATATTTTATTTGATATTTATATTCATGGATGTTATACACACATCCACACACACACACACACATATGTATATACATTTATATACTTAAGATTTGGTTCAGGGGTATCTGGGTGGCTCAGTTGGTTAAACGTCCGACTTTAACTCAGGTCACGATCTCATGGCTTGTGAGTTCGAGCCTCACGTCGGGCTCTGTGCTCAGAACCTGGAGCCTCCTTCAGATTCTGTGACTCCCTCTCTCTCTGCCCCTCTCTTGGTCATGCTCTCTCTCTCTCTCTCTCTCAAAAATAAACAAACATTAAAAAAAAAGATTTGATTCAAACTGTAAGCAGAAGAGACAGAATGCATGCTGTTGTGCTTCCCACTCTCTTACTGTATTTTGTATTTATTGAATAGGGCTAGTAACATTGTTTGTAAGGTTATAACGAACAGATTATTTTCCAGGTTTTGCATCTTCGAAAACTTTCATTAAATTGCTTTGCATATTGTCTATTGCTAGTACTGTCAAAAGCAAGCAAAACTGGCAATAGAGCATAAGAGTGAAGAATGGGGCTTCTGTAACCAAATGATGGTTTTAAGATCCCAATTCCATCGAAAAACCACTGTGTATCCTTAGGTAAGGGCACACATGCATCTTAAGCCCTCTGTATGTTATGTTGTCCCCTATAAACTTGTCCTTTTCCATGTCAGATATCATCAATTAACAATTCTTTAGGTTTCAGCCCGATGTAATTATTCCTGCCATTTAGAATCTTTAGATCTGGAATGGAATCATGGAATTCGAGAGTCATAACGATGTCAAGCAGGCCCACAATTTTAAAAGCACATTGTAGATCATTGTCCTGAACAAGCCAACACTGTGCATTTTTCATTGTGATTAGAACCTGGAACCAGGAAACTTGCCCTATTCCTTGCCATTAGTTAAGAAAGTCTTCATGGAAGTCCTCAACTTTTCAGCAAAGGAAAATTGAGTACTTAGATGAGAGGAAGACTCTAAAGGCAGAAATAGACGGTTGGAAGACATGGAAGTGAATCAGTCTGCTCTGCAGAGCAGGTGAGTTCTTAGCTGGCGATCTTTCCTAGCTAACTACCCCAAAGGAACAGTTCTCCAGCAGTTGTCTAGGTAGTCGGCATAATGCAGAAGGTTGATTGTTGGTAAAAACTATAGGGTTTTAGTCATTTCAGCCACTAGGGACTTATACAAAATATTAGATATTAATGAGGTTAACTTTCCAAGAGTCAGTTATTTGTATCCACTGGACTGAAATTATGAAAGATGAAGTTCATAAACAGTAATACCTTTATTTATCATGATTTTCTGAGTTTCTTGGAAAAGAACCATTGAGCCTATTGAAAGAAAGATTTTCTCCTCTAACCATAAACCCAAAGGAAAAAGGTGATGTACTTTTTTTTTTTTTTTGGTTGTTTCTCTTGTAGACCAGTTCCAATGTTCCTAGTCGCCTTCTGCCCAAGTTAATAGAGTATAGCCTGTTTGTCTCTCCACCTACTTGATGAATTCATTTTTTTGAGCATCTGATGTTTGCAAAAAGAATGAGACAAAGTTTCTACCCTGCTCATCAAACAATTTTAGTTAACACTAATAAGTAGGTCATTATAAAATACTTGAGCAAATGGTCGGAGAGATGCAAAGTGCTGGGAGGCAGCATTCAATGAGGACAGGACGCTCCATGCCATCCATTTACCAATGTTCTTTCGGGAGGTTGATCAAAGGCTCTGGATAAGGAAACCCACTCACCAATCCACTATCGTGGCCCATGATGGTTTCCCACAATGAGTCATCGATCAAGACTTTCTTGTCCTGAAAGTCCATGAGTTGGCTGACACTGCGGTGGAGAGAGCCTTGGGAATAAGTTTGGCTTATTTGGCTCTGACTTGGGATCCGAAGTACAGATATGCTGCGGTTGCTCCTGATACTGATGGGTGTTCCAGACCGGGGAATTTTGGTATCAGCTAATCCCTGAAAAGAAAGTTGCTGTTGGTGATTACTGTCTAAAGAAAATGGATTTGCAATGGGACAGAAAATGTGTGTCACACATCGTCAATGAAGGGAACACTCCATTTCCTCCTACAGAACAGCTTGTCTGGAATACCGTGGACCCTGGGTTTTTGGTAAGGGTGAGATGATAAACTAATAGTTGTATTAGACATCAGTGTTCTTAGCACCTACAGAATGTATGCGCTAACGCTTTGGCTCTTGTTTCCTGGAGACAAGGGCTGGCTGCATTGCAAAGTGGTGAGGTGAAGGAGATAGAGGTTCGGTTAACAAAGTAATCCCTTCGTGAGTGTCACCACTGAGCCTGTGTCTTGAGATCACCGCTTTTCCCAGAGCAAAGTTAACAATGGTCTCTTATGGCTGCCAAGTGAACACAGTTGGATTATATTTTAAAATCCCTGGATTTGTGTAGGAAAATGGACTCTCCCCACCCTCTCTTCTCATTCATATTGTTCTATTTGTTATAAGACTCAGCCATCAAAATAGGTCTGTGGGGCGCCTGGGTGGCTCAGTCAGTTAGGCATCCAACTTTGGCTCAGGTCATGCTCTCACGGTTCGTGAGGTCGAGCCCTGCATTGGGCTCTCTGCAGTCAGCGCAGAGCCCACTTCGGATCCTCTGTCCCCCTTCTCTCTGCCCCTCCCCACTCTCTCTTTCTAAAAAAATAAACATTAAAAAATTTAGTAATTAATAAATCACCAGGCACCTGTGTGGCTCACTTGGTTAAGTATCTGACTCGGTGCTGACAGAGCCTGGAGCCTACTTCGGATTCTGTCTCTTCTCTCTGCCTCTTTCCCACTTGCACCCTATAACTCTCTCAAAAGTAAGTAAACATTAAAAATTAAAAAAATATGATTTAAAAAATTAATAAATCAGGTCTGGTATTAACATCAGAAAGACAAAGGCACTATGTGATTAGAACCTAGAATGTGCCATAAGAAAATCTAGCTGCTCTAAACATCTGAGGTTTGATTTAGCTGTTCCAATCAATGAAATGTTCCTGCTTTTCATTGTGTGTGCAGTCAACGCATCATGCACAAGATCATGCATTCACGCAGCACACGAGGTACCTCCAAGTGCATGGTGTAACTTTTTAGGGTAACATTGCTTGACACATCAGATATATCAGCCACAGAGTCAAACTGAGAACAGAGAGGGAGGCATCAGTCAGCATTTAGAACAAACAAAATTACCATCAAACAAATTCTTTGTGTTTCTCCAACAATGACATAATCATACAATCATTCTGAGATGCATCTCAGGGTGTGTATGTGTGTGTGTGTGTGTGTGTGTGTGTGTGTGTATTTCTGCCATTAAAATTGCATGGTGAGTGGAACGCAATGGCTTAGTGTTTCAAGTGAGTTCTACTGGAGTTATTTGTTTAGTGTTGCAGAGCATGAGAGGATCTTCAGGCAAGTAAGTAAACTGTAAGTCAAACCTGCACTTAAACTTAGCTATACTTTATGCTATGTGGTCTTGAAAATGTTAACAAATCATAAAAGCCTCTCTCATTCCCTGGTATCTCTGTCCCCGTCTCCTCTGTGAAGTCAGATTGGAGCGTAACATCCTTTGCCAGTATGTGTCTTGTGTCAAAAGGTTTCTTACCTATTCAGAGGACAGGAGTGCCCGGGATAGGAGCTTGTCGTGTGTGTGTGTGTGTGTGTGTGTGTGTGTGTGTTTCAGGGGTAGCTCTCATCGAGCTACCCAAGTGTACAGGTGGGTCTGAGACCCTGAGCAGGTAACTCCAGCTTGATCCTGTTCAGAATCTTACCCATTTATTCTGGGGCCCATAGATAACAACACCGGCTCTTTATTTGGTTCTGATAATGCAAATTATCCTCTCTTTAGTGTGGTTAACCTTCACTAATATTCTTCTATGTGCCCAACTTCGTGACACCAGCTTATGTTCAAAAATGTTTTTTAAAAGCAACAGAAGGAGGCCTGCAAGTACCCAGTTATTACCCGGGTAGGATTAACTTAGGATACAGTGGGTTCCGGGAACACTGCCCAGGGCTGTGGGACACTCCAGATTCCACTTCTGCTAACCCTCTGGGCCCTGTGACTAATACCCTCAATGCTGAAGAGCCAATGTGGGAGCCCCGAGCCCCTGGTAGCCAGCCAGTCCCCACCACCCCTGCCTCTCCTCACACCTCGCTTGGCCACTTCGCAAAAGTAACCAGTTGGGAGCCACTCTGCTTTCCCCTGACGGTAAGGGGTATATGAGAGTAGGGTGTTTCCACTCTTTTGCCTGCCTGTCCCAGTGGACTTCTGGCCTCAGAAGCAGCTTGGCTTGGGTTTGGCAGGAACTGTAAGGGCTAATCAGCACCCCTTACCTCTTTTGTGTTTTGTGTTTTGTTTCTTACTGTGGTAAGTACACTAATACGAGATCTACTCTCTTAACAGACTGGGTGACAATACAGCATTGTTATTAGGTACAATGTTGTACAGTGCATCTCCAGAACGTCTTCACCTTGCATCACTGACATTTTATGCCTGGTAATTAGCGGTTCCCCATTTCCTCCTCCCCCAGCCTGGCAGTCACTCTATTTTGCTTCCGTGAATTGGACTATTTTAGATACCTCACATAAGTGCAATCATGCAATGTGTCCCACCTGTTTTTATTGGTTATAGGACTGCACCCACTGCTTACGGGAATTGTATTATATGTATTACATTTTTAATTCGTTTATGGCTATTCTCAGAGTATTGTGTGTCCAACTTCCCGAGTGCTGGTTGGAATGGCAGATTCTTTGGTTTCTTCCTCACGAGATTCAGGTCCTGCTCCTATGTGATGCTGATACTGATAGTCCATGGGCCTCACTTTGACAAAACAAAGCTTGACAAGACTCGAGAGGACCATGAGCAATGGTGCCATCTGAGTACCTTCCATTTGGAATGATGTGATTGCTTCTTGACCCCTCAGTTAGCCAACTGGGCAAAACTCGATTCCTCCTCGGCAAGGATTATGAGACACTGATGCCTGCCTGTAGGATATGGGTCAAGAGACAGGATACTTGACCCCTGAAACGAGTTACAGACACTAATGATATGCGGTAGGTTTTCCTGGAAGCACACTTCATGTTACAGAGTAGATGCACCCGCAGAGCTCTGGAAATTTCCTCCCACGTTCTCCATGCACTCTGTATACCCCAGGGTTGATTTAGCTGATGTTGCCAGGCTAGATATGTCTCAGGTCTTCTTGGCCTTTCCATGCACTTCTGAATTCCAGAAGTGGGGGTCCATCTTTTGTCTAAGAACATGGTTTCCATGGGGCACCTGGGTGGCACCGTCACTTAAGTGTCTGACTTCGGCTCAGGTCATGATCTCATGGCTTGTGAGTTTGAGCCCTGTGTCGGGCTCTGTGCTGACAGTTCAGAGCCTGGAGCCTGCTCCGGATTCTTGTATCTCTGTCTCTTTCTCTGCCCCTTCCCTGCTCATGCTCTCTCTCTGTGTCTCTCAAAAATAAATAACCATTAAAAAATAAACAGAAGAACAAGGCTTCCTCAGAGAGAGAAAGTTACTCTTCAACAAGGGCAAACTTCAGAGTGTCTGCTCTTCAGGGAGAATCTTCTCATGACTATACCCTGAACATAAGCGAATTGCTGATGGTTTGAACTGGCCACTCAATGTTCATTCATTTCACAAATATTTGATGCGAGGCACTGTTCTGGGTGTTGAGGTGCAGCAGTAAACGGCCCACAAAATCCCTGCCCTCGGGGAGCTTCCATTCTATTCCAGGAGTCGGACAAGCATGTCTGCCACCGTGTCATGTGATGGCTGCCTGGAAAAGGACTAGTGGACAAGAAGCCAGGGAATTCTATCTCTCACGGAGGGGAGGTGACATCTCTGCAGAGACCTGAATGAAGTGAGAGTGTGAGCCACCCAAGAGGAGAGCAGCAGCGATGGCCCAGCCAGAGGAGCTTGATGTGCTCGGGGAGGAAGGAGGCTGGAGGGCCAGAGAGCAAGGAGAGGGGGATGAGGTGTGGTTGGTGAGAGCTGAGGCCCAGGCCATGGGAGACATTGTCTCCACTTCTCCACCACCAAGTCACTGTCCCCTGGCTGCTCCCCACCCCACACACAAACCATGGGCATCAGAGGGGTGACTCCCCCTCTGTGCCCCCCATTGTCACTACTTGGGCATCACGATACACCTTTGTCAGTGCCTTCGACACTGTTCGTGGCTGTGTCCTGCACAAATGAAGAGATCTGGATGGAACACAATGCTCTTTGGTTGACTTTCCTCTATTGTTTGAAGTGTTAGAACTCAAGCAGTTTGATCAGGCTTCTGTGCATAATTTGGTGCCGCTGTGATACTGTGATTTATAATAAATATATATTTGGCCTTCAGCCCAATTTCTGGCACAGGACTACTGAAACCCTTGGAATTTCTTAAGAGATGAGAGCCACAAAGGTGTCTTTTGTCATGCTAATGAGGTGATTTTCCAGGAACTACCTAAAGTTGGGGGCTGGTTATCAGTAGAACCAACCCTGTGATAAGGGTGTGGAAATTTCGGTCCCTGCTCAACCTCAGCTCACCCCCCACCTCTAAGGAGGGGAGAGACTGGAGGTTGAATCAGTAGCCAATGGCCAGTGTTGACCAAGTGCAGCTAAGTGATAAAGGCTCCATTACACTCTGTCCTATCCATCTCTTCCATCTGCCTGTTCCTGGGTTCTCTCCTTTTATAATAAACTGGCGATCCAATAAGCAAAATGTTTCCCTGAGTTCTGTGAACCGCGCTAGCAGATGAACTGAACCCCAGGAGGGGTCACTGGAAACTCTAACCCGTAACTCAGACCCGTAGGGTCTGTCAGAACCCCGGGTGACAGCCTGGACTTGTGACCCGGTGTCTGCAGCTGGGGAGAGGGGACCGTCCTGTGGAACTGAACCCTTACCTCATGAAATACCTCTGACGCCATCTCTCCCCGTAGGTAGTGTCAGAACTGAGTTGAATTGCAGGACACCCACCAGGTGTCAGAGAATTGCTTGCTGTGGGAAACTCCGCCCACATTGGAACTGGTAATCACAGTTTTAGCTGCACAGGGTGGCTACTAGCTCATGTGGAACCTTTGTGCAAACTGCAGCGAAGGTGGATTTCTCAGGCAGAGGTAGCCCTTTGGACACATGGCTTGGAGAAGAGACTGGTGCCTGGTGGGAGTTAGAACTTGCAGTCTTTCCTCCTCCGAGTAGACACAGCCCCACACCGCACAGGGGACCTTCAGAGTCAGTCACGTTTCCCCCTTCAGCGAGTGCTCTGGGCCTCGATCTCCCTGCACCACCATTTGTGTGACCTCACCCCCTAGACCTCTGACCTCCTATCTTGGGACTGGGTGGTCGGGAGCTCTGAGGAGCCATCCATTCTCGGTGGCCCAGAGTGTCACAGCCAGGGGACAAACTGAGCACTGCGAGGACTTTACTCTCTCCCTAGACCCCCTGTTTATTTCTAATCCCCACAAGTGGCACAGTTATATAATCTGTAAATTCCCCCGTTGATTTCAACATACCACCCTTCTCCACCAGCCCCTGATTGACAACGTTAGAACAGAAATATTCATCCCTGGCTGCACCTTAGGATCACTTTTGGAGTTAAAAAAGGAGATTACCAATCCCCAGGCCCCACCCAAAAGTGATGAAATCAGACTTTCTGGGAGAAGGCCCAGGCAATGGCATTTTAAGAAGCTTTCCCAGGTGTCTTCATCCACTCGGGCTGCTTTAATAGAATCTCATAGACTGGGTGGCTTCTAAACAACAAATTATTTCTCAAGTTCTGGAGGCTGGGAAGTCCAAGATCAAGGTGCTGGCAGATTGAGTGTCTGTCAGGTGCCTGCTTTCTGGTTCACAGGTGGGGGTCTAGTCTTCCTGCTGTGTCCTCACATGGAGGAAGGGACAAGAAAGCTCTGGGGGCCTCTTTTAATAAGGTCACTGTTGGCCTCCCGTGGTCCCCATATTTTGTCAAACATAACTGTCATCTAGTCCCTTGTTATTATGACTCTGGAGACATTTCCCTTTACATAAACGCACAAGCCCAGGGAGAGGGAAATGGGGCCCGCCTTCAGAGACCTACCCCATGGGTTTCCCCCGGTGGATAGACACTCAGTGGAGACATTCTCTTCTGAAGAGGTACTAAGGGAGGTCTCTCTCTGATATATGGTTCTTTGTGGATTTTTCTTTGTAGTATCAGAGACAGAAAAATGGCCAACAAGATCAAGCCCAGCATTGCCATTAACACGATGAACCATAACTGGCTGTAGAACTCGGTGTTTTTCCTCCCCGATCCTCTCTTTTCTCCAGGAGTTGTCAGAACCAGGCCTGCAAAACCCAGGGGCAGAAAAGGGAGATGTTATTTCAGAAGGCAATTTTGTGATCCCTTGCCCTGTCGTTTGGTAGTAAATTGGAAAGGAGTTTAAAGCAGTTTGTCTCATGGTGCTGGTTTGTACTTGTGTTCAGGCCGGGAAGCGGTGCCGTGCGTCTTCAGGGGCGGGCTTACAGCCCTCAGGAGACCTCGCCGACACTCCTCAGGCTAGAAATCACTGCTGCCTTTGCAAGTTTCCTGGGAGAGACAGGGGGAAGGGGAGGAGGAGGGGACTTTTAAAAGGGGTTACCAAGTAACCTTGAGGAATGCCTGCTTCACCGCCGTGGGCCCTGAGAGCCAAGTGTTTTCCTGGGCGACGGATTCTGGTGAGGGGCCAGCCTGACCACTGCTGCAGAGACCCTACTGGACACACAGTGCCGAGGAGATCCGGGGTCCCCTCACTTCATGCAACAGCCCGGTGCCTGAGAAGTTCTGTGCAAACCGGATTTGAAACATTAGATCCTACTTTCTATTGTGATGGAAACAGCCTGTGCTTGCCATCTTGTTGTCTTTATATTTCTGGCACCCTGGCCTCTCTGTGACCTTGTCAGGCTCTGCGAGTCGCCACTCAAGTGCCCTCAGAGCCTCCCCTGGGAAGAGGTCCTTTGGCAATAGGACCACTCACGCTTGACTCCTGCGTACGGGGGACAGTCCTGTGCGTGTGATTCCCTGCACGTGAGGCTAATCACAGGAGCTCATATTTACGGAGCACTCATCGGCCCTGTGCCTTACAGGACGAGGGCTGGGGAGTCCCACGACTATCAAGTCTGGGGGTGTGGGGGAAGCTGGGATGAGCCGGGCCAGACAAGAGAAGGGCTCATGGGGGACGCTGCAGGGCAGCGTGAAGCAGCGAAGTCAAACCCACGGAGCAGTGGTGGGTGTCAGAGCCCCTCTCCAAAGGGCCGAACACGGTGGGCAGAAAGGAGGAGGAGAGGGACGAAAGCGGGGAAGAAATGTGTTTTGTTTTGCAGAACGAACAGCCCCGGCCCAGGAAACAGCCAACTGGGTGTTTTGCCCGAGAGCCCCTCACTAGGTGCTGACAGCCCTTGACGTGAGCAGCTTTGAGCAGGACTGGATGAGGACCTAGACCAGAAGCCCCCGGCGTCTTCTCGAACTTATCTTTAGCTCATTATAATACCAAGAGCTCCTCCTGTGGGTGTTTTCTGCCATTTTTTGAACGCACCGTATTTGCCCTGGCATGTTGACATGGTAGGCACGTACAATTGAACCAAAAATGCCTCTGTAAGCTCCCTGTCCCCACCCCTTAATATACTCAGTAAACGCTTCCTGCACTAACCCCCTGGGGAGACAGAGCGATCTCCCTGTCTCCTTTCTTGTAACAACAACAACACAATTCTTTCCAACACGTCCTCTGGTTGTGTTCAATTTGATGTAGCCCAAGCAGCGAACCCTGGAGCTGGGCTCCGGGGCCGGGCTGCAGACGTGCAGGCTGGTGTGCAGCTGGGAGCCAGGGAGCTGCTCTTCCAAAGCAAAGGCCTGCAGCCAGGAGGAAGGCATGCCAACAGACACAGTCACGAGTGCGTCTTTACTCCTTGGACAAACTCCGCCTTTCCACAACCCCAAGGACTGGCTGGGCCTGTGGGACACTTAAAACCCACATTTTCAGTGGAAGGGAGTGGAGAGGGGGCTTCAGAATTGGAGTAGGAGGGTTTAAGAGAGGGCGAGAAGGTGACTAAGACTACATTTCAAGCTCCGTAAGAGGAGCAACCCTACTTTGCTAACCCTGACTCGACTTCTCATAGCTCTGAGGTTAAAAACCTCGCTCTGCCTCTCTGCGCCTCAGCTTCCCCATCTCTAAAATGAAGGGTTGGGGTCAAAGCTCTGCCAAGTTCCAGCAGGCAGGAATACCTCTAATTAGGAATCCAGGTGTGTTATTTGGACGAAGAAAACAAACCCAACCCCCCCCCCCCCCCCCCAAACAACCTTGGTTATTCACTGGAAGGGTTGAATTTCCTCTGGGTGGCACAGGGTTGTAACTCCAGAAACCGATCTGATGGGCCCGGTGGACCCCTTGCTTGGGAGGACACCAGGGAAGGTAGGGCAGCCTGCCTGAGGGAAGTCTCAAAAAGAAAACAGCTCTCAGATCAGGAGGAGGGAAATGAGGATTGGGAGACTTTCATGCTTCAAGGCTGCCTCAGGCAAGGGAACAGGAACATTTTAAAAGTTACATCATAAAATTAAAACTGACTATGGAAATTAGGTGGACAATACATCTTGGAATTTTCCATATCTTCTCAGGTCCTCAGTGTTCCTTCTCTCATCAGTGGAAACCTCACTTTGTATTCAGGAACCAAATACAGGTTTCCCCTGTTTTGTGGAGAGCTTACAATCAGGTAAAATCAGGACCATGTATCTTTATCCCTTCTCTTTTTTTCTTTTCAAAGTCCCTTTAATTTTAAGGGACTCCACCCAAGTGGGAGCTTCAAGGTTGGGATAGGGGACTCCAGAGGCTGAGCCTGAACTTCAAAGAAAATCCCAAACCAGAACTAGTGTCAGAGGTCATTCCTCCCGTGGAAGGATACTTCCCACTGACCTAGGAGACCGGACTGGCTGGATTTAGAGGTGGGTCAATCTAGGTTATGTGGTTTTTATTCAACTTGTGATCCTAATGCCTTACATCAGAATCATTGGGTGGGGCTTGTTTATATCTATTAAAAAATTTTTTTTAGTGTTTATTTTTCAGAGGGGGAGAGCCAGAGTGCAAGCAGGGAAGGGGCAGAGAGAAGGAGACACAAAATTTGAAGCAAGCTCCTGGCTGCCAGCTGTCAGCACAGAGCCCGAAGCGGGGCTTGAACTCACGAGCTGCGAGATCATGACCTGAGCCGAAGTCAGACTCTCAACCGACTGAGCCACGCAGGCGCCCCTATTTTTATTTAGTTTTTAATTTTTCAAATCTGATGGCAGTTGACACACAATGTTATGGGCAGGGCTTGTTGAAAGAGCAGACTCCTGGGCCCTACTGACTCTGAATCTCTGCTGGGGGCCTGGGAAACTATATAATAAGCAAGCACACTGAGAGGATCCGAGCGCACACTTACATTTGAGAATCACTGCTAAAGAGAAAGGATGGGGCCAGGAGTCAACAGAAAAACCACGTTCAGATTCTCATCTTAGCCGGGAGCTTGCGGGGTGTTCTTGGGTGAGTTCTGGTGTCCCTTAGGACTCCAGTGGTGCACTTCACTTGTGGACACATTAGAGTTGCTAAAAGAATACCGAATGAGGTCTATCCCACGGCTGCTATGGCATGAAATGAGATGAACTTTGTGGAAGGGACCGTTAGGTGTTGTAAAAAGTTTCACATGGCATCCAGACACATGACGTCTGGAAATAGAGAATCCTATTTGTTTTTGTTTTTGTTTTTTTTAGCAGTTGAAATTATCCTTGATAACAATATATATATATATTTTTTTCAACGCTTTTTATTTATTTTTGGGACAGAGAGAGACAGAGCATGAACGGGGGAGGGGCAGAGAGAGAGGGAGACACAGAATCGGAAACAGGCTCCAGGCTCCGAGCCATCAGCCCAGGGCCTGACGCGGGGCTCGAACTCACGGGCTGTGAGATCGTGACCTGGCTGAAGTCGGACGCTTAACCAACTGCGCCACCCAGGCGCCCCAACAATATATATATTTACCTGTGTTTCAGAATTTTTGGACCTTTGTATTTTAAAAAAACCTACGCATGCATACCAATTTGATATAACATTCGTTACTGGAATTTAAAATAGGGTATCAGTCCCAATTCTGTTCAAATGGAAAAAAATCTGGCATTTCTCTAACTCGCCCTTTGAAATTATAAAGTATTGCATGTGTTAGATTCAAAGATTGTGGGTAGAAGTCAATTTAAAAGATGCTCCATAAAAATTACAATTTCATCTCTTCAGCTAAATTACTTGGTAATGGCAATCAATCATCATCTTTTACAGAGAATGCAAGAGAAAAATCTCTCAAATTCACCATTTTAGGCTCTGAATCTGCAATATTATCACTATGATCAACACAAATTGGCATTAGAGTATTTTCTCTTCCTCTGATCTCTTTTTTCTGACGTCCTCTATAAATCACTCTTTTTTTTTTTTTTTTAACAAAGTCATATAGCTCTTTATTGAGAGAGCATTTGTGACTAGGAGAGAATTTAGTCATATCTCTGTGTCTACAATTCAATGACTTGGTATATTTTTTAAATTTTTTAATGTTTATTTTTAAGAGAGACAGAGCATGAACTGGGGAGGGGCAGAGAGAGAGGGAGACACAGAATCCGAAGCAGACTCCAGGCTCTGAGCTGTCAGCACAGAGCCAGATGCAAGGCTCAAACTCACAAACCATGAAATCATGACCTGAGCTGAAGTTGGACACTTAACCAACTGAGACACCCAGGCACCCCTGACTTGGTATTTAAGATGACTGTATACCTGGGGCACCTGGGTGGCTCAGGCTGTTGGGTGTCTGACTTTCATGCAGGTCATGATCTCATGGTTTGTGAGTTCAATCCCCATGTCAGGCTCTCCCTCTCTCTCTGCTCTCTCTCCCTCTCTGTCTCAAAAATAAACATTAAAAAAAATTTTTTTAAAAGAGTACTATATACCCTAACTCTTTGCCAAAATAATTTCCATGAGAACTTAAAAAAAAATTGTCATGGAACAGTTCCTTCCATGCAGTCTGTGAACTTATTAGTACAAAGATACAAGAAACAAACATATGCTTGTTTCTTTCCCAAAATGAATAGGTTCTATACTAAGTATAATATGAGTTAAACATTTACCAAATCCGGTGGAGGTATCATATTGGACCAAGGGTGACTTAACACTTCCTTCATCTGTAGTGCAGATGACCTGGAGAAAGAAGGCTAGAAAAAAGATACAAGACTCGGTCATTCAACACCTACAAATAGTGGGCAGACTTTTAGAAGAGCAATATATCATAGCATGGGAAATCTGAGAACAGGTTTCCAGCGCAAGTTGTGAGGTTTTATCTTATATACACACTTATTTCTAATTTTCAAATTACCAAGAAAATAGCTATAATTAGCGTAATACTAGTATACATTTATAAGTAACAGAACTGAAGAAGAAGCTTAGAGGTTATATAGCAAAGAAAAAGAATGATCGGAAGAGTAAAGGAGACTACAGTGTATCTTATACTTCATATTGGTCTAAACCTGTTCTGGTAAAACTTACAGGTGCACTTTGCACTATGTGATCCAAAGTTTCTTTCTAAACAGGAGAGTTCAGGAAATTGAATGGTCTAAATACTTCTCTCAGTAGCCAGGAACCTGAGAGAAGCAACTCTTACAGGGCCACACAGGTGGTTCGGTAGAGGCCTGCCCAGGAGTAGAACCCAGATCTCCCGACTATGGGTCATCTCATCTGCTTATCACAACGGCTGCCTAGGTAACCAAGAACTGTGACCAGGAGAATGTATAGCTGGATTGTAAAAATGCTTTGGATAAGTTTCAGATACTCTAAATGCAATCCTGGATCTCATTGTGTATCTATCTGCACCTTTTAACCAACGTAAGTAGCATTTTCAAGGAAATTTAAAGAACCAAAAAGGCCACTAATGAATTCATTGCAGAAATCCAGAGTGCTTAAAATGGCTTTACATCTATTGGTCCTGTGGTCATATTGATCATTAGAAAATAGTACCCTGTAAAGCTTTTTCTCATTTCAGTTTAAAAATCAAACAGGAGAAGAACATGTAATTAAACAGGGAGAAACAGTTCAGTTTTCGAAGGAAAAGTGTAGTTTGAGGAATGGATACCAAGGTTGGTTGAGGAAAGCCCTCAATCAAGGACTAAGAGTTGGAGATGGTCATTGCCTGGTCTGTCTCTATTTGGATGTATCGAGAAAAATCTCTCAAGTCCCTGCAAGTGTACTATTTCAGGAAACCCAGACTACCCGTGGGTGCCATTTGTCTTGTGGACACAGCCTGTCCTGCAGTCTTGTCCCTTTGTGGGGCCATCACACAAAGGCACATAATGGCGCTCATGCAGAAAACGGGAAGGGGAATCTTATTTTCTGGGAGCCACAACATTTCCTCAAGAAGTGGCCACTTCCACCAGGACATTTTAATGAGTAGCATCTGCTGGTCACATTTCAGACTGAATATCTCATAGAGCCGGGAAGCGGAGTTCCTGACACCCTACGAAATAGGAGTCAGAAACTAACTTTTGTCTGCCGTCCTTGGTATGTAGAGGGTGGTGTCGAAGCCACTGTATACACGCTGGCCTCCATCGGTCACCACGAACTCCTTCAGCGGGCCATTCAGAAGGAAGGAGCCACTCCAGTCTACACGCACCATAGACAAATTGCTGTCCACCAAAAACGGCACTCGGTACTGGGGCACTGTTGGGAGAAAGTTGTATATTCTAAAAATGGTAACCTCAGGGCTTGGCCCCTGGGTGGCTCAGTTGGTTAAGCGGCTGACTTTTGGCTTCAGCTCAGGCCATGATCTCATGGTTCATGAGTTCGATTCCTGCATTGGGCTCTGTGCTGACAGTGCAGACCTGCTTGGGATTCTTTCTCCTTTTCTCTCTGCCCCTTCTGAGCTCCTTCTCTCTTTCTCTTTCTGGAATAAACAAACTTAAAAAAAAATTAAAAATGGTTATCTCAGAGTGTGTGTGTATCTTTTTTTTTAATTTTATTTTTTCAAGTAATCTCTATACCCGATGTGGGGCTCAAACTTACAACCCCAAGATCAAGAGTCACACACTCTACTGACTGAACTGGCCTGTATATATACATATATATATATATATATATATATATATATATATATTTAAGTATAACACCTCCCCCCAAAATTGGCATTGCTGAAACCCTTCATATTTTCCTCTGTGTTAAAAAAAAACCTGGCATTGGGGGTGAAAAGAAAACCAATGGGAACATGTATGAGATGCTTTCTCAGCAACGTTGCACCTGCTTCCCCCCCCCAAAAAAAAAATCAATGAAAAGCAGTGTTTTATGAAATAAAACTATTAACATACAATAGTTGTGCTTACCAACATAAGCCTGGAGCTCATATTTTGTTGCATTTTCCTTCTTTTAACGGGTGAAGTATCCTTAACACTATTAACTACAGTAGATTGCTATTTTTCATATCAAATCAATATTTATTGCTACAAAGCCCCAAGGACTAGATGAAGTTAATATATTTTTTTTCTCCAAACTAAACTGCTTAGATGGTGAATTATGTCCTTTTGGCACCCATTTATTTTTAAAGCTTTTTCTTGAACCGTTAGTTTGTTTTCTAAGATAGTTAAAAAGCCTTGCAAATAGCAATTCGAGTATAATAATTCATTGCCCTGACTAATCAATCAATAGCATAGTACATTAGTATATAATCAAGTTCAGGTCTCCTAAGTATTATATCAGATATAGAAGCAACTTGGTGTGCATTTTACAGGCATGTTCTTTTTTCATTTTTCAGCTCCTTACTAAAACGAAGGAAAAACAATCCTTAACTGAGGCTCATCTTTTAAATGAATAATTTTTGCAGAAACAAATGAAGGGTTACCATATCATCTTGTCAAGTCAGAAGAGATTTATTTCATGAGATCTCGTTTTCTCCAAAATAATCAATACATTTGTAACAGCATTAAGATCCATCCATATACTAAATTGGCTTTTAAGAAAAGAAAAAAGTGAGTGGTGGAAATAAATTGGATATCCTTTTTTTCTTTAGAAATTAAACCCATCTGTTGCTGATGTTAGGAAATATAACAAAATAAGGAATAATTATACTTTTGTGATCATAAGATTTAACCACAAAGACAACTTTGATTCTTATCTTTCAAAGCAAGACCTTTTCATAAAGCCATAAGAAAGTATTTCTGCAAATACCAAAACCATAGCTATCAAAATCTCTTTTATTTATTTATTTTATTATTTTTTTAAGTTTATCTGTTTTTGAAGGAGAGAGCATGCATGCACACACACAAACACACAAACACACACAGGATAGACAGAGGGGCAGAGAGTCAGGGAAAAAGAAAATCCCGAGCAGGCTCCACACTGTTAGTGCAGGGCCCGCTGCAGAGCTCGATCCCATGGACCTTGAGATCCAGACCTAAGCAGAAATCAAGAGTTGGATGCTCAACCAACTGAGCCATCCAGGTGCCCCTCAAACCCTCTTTTATTTTATTTTTTTAATATTTATTTATTTTTGAGACAGAGAGAGAGCATGAACGGGGGAGGGTCAGAGAGACTGAGACACAGAATCTGAAACAGGCTCCAGGCTCCGAGCTGTCAGCACAGAGCCCGACGCGGGGCTCGAACTCACGGAGCGTGAGATCATGACCTGAGCTGAAGTCGGCCGCTTAACCAACTGAGCCACCCAGGCGCCCCTCAAACCCTCTTTTAATATGTTTTTCCAATACAAACTTCACAATGGAATATACTGTTGTATCTGTCTGTGGGTTCCCTCTGCCACTTAATTCAAAAGATTTCCACATCTCCCCTCCATCATAACAGCACAGATAAAGACAAGGTTTGTAAATAGTATAAAAATAGAAAGATAGGAGCTCTGAGGAAAGAGTGATTGAACAATCAAAATAACCAAGAATAATGAATTTGGAGACAGGAAATGGGAACAGTTACTATGCCCCCTGCACTTGATATGTTTTATCTCATTTAGTCTTCAAAACAATCTTGTAAGAGTTCCTAATTTTTCAGGTCAGGAAACTCAGGTTCAGAGAAGCCAAATTACTTGCTTAACCTCAGTGGCTTGTAAGAGGCCGAGGGTCTGAACCCAGACCTGCTAACCATAAAGCCCATGTTGTTTTGTTACAATCAATACACATCTATTCAAAGGAGCACAGTTTACTAATTCAGTTTATGGGTGCACTGAATCATCCTGGCTCATCCTGACTGATACATATTTAGGAATTTTGTGAGCTGATTAAACCCACCATTATTAAAATATGTAAGCTAAAATAAATGATACTAAAACTAAGGTAATAAACACTCAACGTTCATAAATCCTTCGTGATTTGCTCCATTGTATTATTATCTATGCTCTTGAGGTGGTTTATGTCTATTATGTCTGGATGGTGGAAATATTGCAGAGGAGGGCACCACTAGTCACCTCCTGCCAGCTCTGTGTTCCTTGGAAAATCGAAATTAGCCACGGTGGGAGTATTTACACCACGGAAGTTGGCAAGCACTTCCAATCAGACATTTTCTCTCAAGAAGCCCAGCAGTTAAACTATGCCTCACTTTGTTCTTGCCCTGAAGGTGTAGTTAAGGCAGAGGGGGCTGAATGCATTGCTAACACCTCTCCAGACCCACGTTACTATAAAATTACAAACACTACTTTCAAAGTACTTTATGATTTGTATTTCTGATCCATATTTTTTCTCTTAAAAGTAGCATGAATGGTATTTGAAAACCCATATGATAGAGGCGCCTGGCTGGCTCAGCCTGTTGAGCACCTGACTCTTGGTTTCAGCTCAGGTCATGATCTCACGGTTTGTGAGTTCGAGCCCCACATTAGGCTCAATGCTGCTGGTGCGGAGTTTGTTTGGTATTCTCTCTCTCTCCCTCTCACTCTGCCCCTCCCCTGCTCTCTGTCTCTCTCTCAAAATAAATAAACTAAAAAAAAAAAAGAAAACTTATATGATAGCCATTTATTGTATTTTTCCATGTCTGTGGATCCAGTAAAGTGGATTGAGTGAGCCCTTTCTTCCCTTGGTGCTACTCCAATTTGGAGTCACTTCTTCTATGTAAAGGAAGAAGAGAAAACAAAGAAACCTTTTTTTTTTTTTTTTTTTTTTTTAATGTTTATTGTGTGTGTGAGAGAGAGAGCAAGCAGGGGAGGGGCAGAGAGAGACAGAGAATCTCAAGCAGGCTGCTGTGTGCTATCAGCACAGAGTCTGATGTGGGGCGCAAACTAAAAAAAAAAAAAAAATCATGACCTGACCCGAAATCAAGAATCATGACCTTAACCAACTGAGTGCCCCAGGAGCCCCAAGACAGCAAGGAAATCTTATATCTGTTCACTGTGGGGTTTTTTTTTTTTTTTTTGAGCCTAAGGAAAAAAAATCTGGCAAAACTAAGCTCGATGACTAAAAAGAGAATTGGTTAACAAAACTGCAAACCTCACAGAGCTGTTTTGGCCAGGCCTTCTGGCCAGTAAACACACACACACACACACACACACACACACAATGGGCTTATGGATA
Organism: Neofelis nebulosa; assembly: GCF_028018385.1. Lineage (NCBI taxonomy): Eukaryota > Metazoa > Chordata > Mammalia > Carnivora > Felidae > Neofelis > Neofelis nebulosa. The sequence goes on from NC_080796.1 coordinate 59,792,565, forward strand.
TATTATGAAGAGGAACTGCTTCTGAAGGGTGGCGATTATGTTTCGTCTCTCTCCTTGTAGAGAGTAGTGTTGTGTTTTGTTTTAAATTTTTTTAATGTTTATTTATTTTTGAGACAGAGAGAGACAGAGCATGAACGGGGGAGGGGCAGAGAGAGAGGGAGACACAGAATCGGAAGCAGCTCCAGGCCCTGAGCTGTCAGCACAGAGCCGGACACGATGCTCGAACCCACGAACTGTGAGATCATGACCTGAGCCGAAGTCGGACGCTCAACCGACTGAGCCACCCAGATGCCCCCAGAGTAGCATGTTTTATTAGTAGACCAGAATTCCTTTTACTGTGCCTTCACGTCGGGCATAAGTATTTCTCACGGTTCCTTTTGGGTTTGAGAAGGGCAGAGAGTGAGAGGAACAGGCAGAAAGATGAAGGAGGGTGCACACTAGGAAAGAGGACTTCAACTACCTCCATTTTGACTTCAGTCTGTACTCTCTAATTGATTAAATTCTTCCCAGCTTATCTCTCAACTCAGGCAAAAGGCGAGGCAAAGCACCCTGTGGTAAGAACCAAACCATCCCCTCCAGCAATAAGGCCTCCCCCCCCCCCCCCAGAGCCGGCAAGACCTCGCTTGACCCCAAGACAATGGTCGACCTGACCTGTATTGCCACCTGCATGTCCCCACCAACCTCTGTCCCACATTTTCCTTACATGAGCCTGGAAGTGTTTTCAGCGCTTTGGAGACAGGCTTCCAATGCGTGGCGGCCTCACTGAAATAAATCCCTTTCCTGTTTCGCCCCCTCCCTCGACTCTCTGCTTCCGGACTGTGTCAGTGGCTGGTGGCCCGATGTGCTCTGTTTGGGACCCCTGGAGCCAGATGTTCTTGCACCCCCACGCCACGATTATGGTTACACAGCAGACATTACTGAGAGTCATTGCACTTTGGATTATGGTGCAAATGGCAAAGAATGCAGATAGTGTGGCAGCAACAATAAACGCGAGAAGTTTGGGCGCGTTCACTCACCCATAGAGCCACACACGTTGGGTGTTCAGACCTGCGGCCCAGGGCTGGAGTAACGTAGAGAAAGTGAGGCCTGAACGGAAAGCGGATTACAGGCAAGATGCCAGCTGTGTCTGGGGCTGTCGCACGTGGGCGGAGGTGAGGAAGCGGGGTGTGGGTGTGAGGGGGGGCTGGGCTTCAAAGCAAAGGACTCGGGGAGCAGGTGGCCTTCTGGGAGTTGGCCTTCGGAGCTGAAGCCTGGGAGAAGATGAACTCACTTCCTGAGGAGGGAAGACAAGAGGAGGGAAAGGGTAGAGAGGAAAGTTTAGGACTGAGATCGGAAGGGACCTGGTTGGTGTAAGATCAACCAACAGACTGACACTGAACAGCCACAGAGGCAGGAAGGAGGACAGGAGACACTCATGGAAACTAGGGGGACTGGTTTTTTTTAATGTTTATTTATTTTTTGGGAGAGAGAGAGAGAGAGAGAGTAGTGGAGGGGCAGGGAGAGAGGGAGACAGAGAATCCAAAGCAGGCTCCACATTGTCACCACAGAGCCTGACATGGGGCTCAACCCATGAACTCCTAGATCATGACCTGAGCAGAAACCAAGTCAGAGGCTTAACTGAGCCACTCAGGCGCCCCAGGGGGACTGCTTTTTAAAAAAGGACTGAGGGCCCCACTGCCTTGAATGTTCCTCGGAAGTCAGTAAGAGTGACTGCTGCTAAAAAATATCCCCTAGATGATCACTGTGGTGGTCAAGGGCAAACCTAGGAAGAGATTTTCACAAAGTGACGAGGTGAAAATCACTCTGGAGAACTTTAAAGGGTAAGTGGGAAGAAGGAAAATGGGCAAAGCCCTCGGAGAGCATCCTTCAGACAAGTTTTACTATGAAGGGAGGAGTGCGGGAGGGGAAATGAGGGAGAGAATCAACTGTGACTCTAATGTTTATTTATTTTTTTTTATTATTTTGAGGGAGAGTGAGCGTGTGCGGGATAGGGGCAGAAAGATAGGGAAAGAGACTCCCAAGCAGGCTCAGCTTGGAGCCCAACGCGGGGCTCAAACTCATGGCCATGAGATCATGACCTGGGCCGAAATCAAGGGTCGGATATTCAACCGACTGAAACATTCAGGCACTGGAAAAAAGTGTGACTCTATCCAGGGTACACTGAAGATTGCAGAGAGGAGGCCGTGGTCAGCAGGGAAGGGGGTGGGATTCAAAGCACAGGAGGTGGGATTTTTTCGGGGAGAAGGACCACCCTTCCTTGTTGCAGACAGAAATGAAGCCGATTGCAGGTGGGTGGGAAGGGAGCAAATTACCGACCGGTGACCTCTCTTTTCCTGGTGAGTGTGGAAGCAGGGAGTTCTGTAGATCATACAGGGAGAGGTGGGTGAGGACAGGAGGGGTGTGCAGTGGGGAAGGGTGGGAGGAAGTGGGAGGTTTGGGGAGGGAGGAGAAGGTCTGAAATCTTCATGACAGACCAGGGTAACATAGTGGTACTTAGCTGAGCGGGGTGATGATGAATTCAGAGGAATACCTCTACTTTCTAGATATGGAAACCGGCAGGTGACTCTAGCTCTGGCCTTACTTTGGGGCCACCTCATTGTACAGCTCCCAGAGCCTCAGTTCAGATTCCGGTCTATGTGAACGGCATCTTGGAATTGTAATGCACGGTCCACAGTCCTGCTTCAGTTCTGTCTTCCGTAAATTTAGATAACAGCATTTCCTTCATCGTCTTGTGCTGAAGACTATTTGTAAAATCCCTCAACAATGCCACGAACAAGCAAGTTCTCTCTAAGAGTGACCTGTTGCTCACATCTCCCGTGTTGTTGTTTAGACACATTAAGTTCTTTGTAGGAGGCATTGGCCTTTCATGAATATATAACTCTTACTTTAAAAAATGCCAATGCCATATACTGAAGATGAGATTATAATTTGACACAGTGTGGCTGGAAATTCAACTTGCAGTAAGTATCCAAAGACTTAAAATATTCACATTCTTGATGTAGTAAATTCCATGTGTCAAAATTTAATTTGAAGAAAACCAGACATTCGAAGATTGGTACTTTTTACCGACTTTTGAACAAGGGGCACCATACCTTTTCTTTCCACTGAGCCCTGCAAACGATGCAGCAGTCTCTAACTATAAGTACTTATTTTATTCTCAATACTTTTGGTATTATTTCATTTTTGAAATGTTTATTTACTTAGGGAATCTCTACACCTAACATGGGGCTCAAATTCATGACCCCTGAGATCAGAAGTCACCTGCTCTTCCGACTGAGCCAGCCAGGCACCTTGTTTTCATTTTTGTCATTTTTAAACAGTAGACATATATGCCTTATAAATTCCGAAAAGGAATTATTTTACAGAAATGTAAGGAGGCCCCAATTAACTAGTGAATTGCCCTTCTGCTTTTCTTGATGGTGCCTTCCATATCTCAATGCTTTCCGGAAATGCCTTCTGGATTATGCCAAGTAACTTGAAAAGAAAAGGAGTGGCAAACTAAAAAACACACAAACAAATAAATATCATCCCAAGTTTCCAGCGTTTGTCTATGTTCATCCTTGTTTGATTTCCTCTAAATTGGTTTTCACCCCACCACTACATGAAAACTCTTCCTAAATTTGTACTTAATCTTTATGTTATTAAACCCAAAGGGCATTTGTTCCCCCCCAATAGTCATCTTCATCGACGTCTCAGCGGTATTCGGGCACCTGAACACTCACCTAACCCTTTCCAAAGGCCAGCTGCCCTACTTTTCGTGGCAGGGCTCCTACCTCCCTCTCTGGCTGATGGGGGCACAGCCACTTCTACTCACATTCTCTTTGGGTGACAAAGCTGATCCATTCGGAAGCCGTGCTGCCCACCTCACTGTGGGCCACCACCCTCAGCTTGTAGGTGGTGTAAGGCTGGAGGCCCTCAAGGCTGGCTGTCTGCCCGGGCCCCACGAACTTCGTCTCTGTTTGGCTGGGAGTGCACGCAGTGGCTGAATCCGGGGGACAAGCCACGTAGAGCTGAAGCTCATAGCTAGAACGAGAGAGCAGGCAATCAGCTTAGTTTAACTTTCGTCTCAAACGGGGTATATCTTGTGAGGAGACGTTTGGTTTTCGCGGAACTACAAGCTCTTTCCGATTTCCGTTTGAGGGAAACTGCGCTCAGACACAGTTTATTTAATGCCGTTGGAAATGAGCGGCGGATGTAACCGGAGAAGTGATAAGAAAAGTCACATGTGTACACGTGTTGCTGTCCAGCCAGCAACTAGCAATCCTTGTTGGTAGAGATAAGAGATTTGTCTCTTTTCAGGGAAGAGCGATAAAAGCGTTCTCCTCTGCTGAAAAGAAGGAATATCTTTTTTTCAAACAAACAAACAAGCAAATAAACACCGAACAAACAGTATCTTTTGTTCCAGATTATTTTGAGTAAAATCCCTCCTTTGTTTTTTCAAGCGGTGGTTCCTTACGGCATTTTAAATTAGATCAGGCAAATTCTGATTTACCACAGAAGTTTCTTATGTTCCAGCCGAGGCCCATAGAATGAATAATTCCAGGGAACCCTGAAGAGCGTACTCTTTCAATGAACGCAAACACATTGCCTAGTCTTTCTTATTTAAAGACAATGTGGTTGTTCACCTTTCTGTCGTTAGCTGATTTTATGATTTAAACACTTTTCAGGGAACATAAGTCAATTTATTTGTCTATTTCGCTATAGGTATTTGTTCAATAAGCACGCCTTCCTTGGGCAGGGCCGGGTAGATGTACGTCTGTATGCGTGTCTTATGTTGGCTTATTCATCCTTCTGTCTGGCCCACTACCTTTGAATGACACCATTGGGGAACAGAGGAGGACTCCACTGGAAGGCAGCTGTCCGTGAGGACAGTGTCTGGATTTGGGGAGAGGACAGTCCTGAGGGTGGAGCAGGATGAGTTCTCAGCTCTGCCGTTGGCCCTTTGCTGCAACAATTGAAGCAAGTGCAGGCCTCCACCCCGATGGAGTACGTAGTGAAGGGCTGCAGGCCGTGAAGAGTCTGCTGGGTGGCCATGCCTTCCGACAGCTGTAGGAAGAAAGGATACGAGGTGAGGCGGCGTCGCAGAGCACAGACAACGGACAAATGTTTATCGTGCATCCCACCTCCTATGAAGGGAGTGCCACGCCGGGTCACCTGGGAGGCACGCTATGGCATCTCGCGTAGTATTTACCCTCAAGGAATTGCCAATCCAGTTGGAGAGGCATATCTTAAACATGCGAAAAATGTAATGGTGTAATAGTTAGAAGTTTGAGGTAACAGGATAGAGATCACGAGGCACAATATTATTTAGCACCATAGAAAGATGTTAGAATATGGCACAGAACACACAACATGTATTTTCTTAAGTTTTTATGAGAATTCCAGTAAGTTCACATATAGTGTAATATTAGTTTCAGGTGTATAATTTAGTGATTCAACACTTCCATATATTACCTGGTGCTCACCACAAGCACCCTCCTTAATCCCCATCACCTATTTAACCCATCCCCCCACCCACCTCCTCTCTGGTAACCATCAGTTTGTTTTCTATTGTTAAGAGTCTGTTTCGGGGCGCCTGGGTGGCTCAGTCGGTTGAGCGTCCGACTTCGGCTCAGGTCATGATCTCACAGTTCGTGGGTTCAAGCCCCGCATGGGGCTCTGTGCTGACAGCTTGGAGCCTGGAGCCTGTTTCAGATTCTGTGTCTCCCTCTCTCTCTGACCTTCCCCCCATCCATGCTCTGTCTCTCTCTGTCTCAAAAATGAATAAACATTAAAAAAAAAAAAAAAGAGTCTCTTTCTTGGTTTGCCTCTCTCCTTCTTCCCCCCATGATCATTTGCTTTGTTTCTCAAATTCTACATTAAGTGAAATCATACGGTATTTGTCTTTCTCTAACTGATTTATTTTGCTCAGCATAATACTCTCTGGCTCCATCTACTGCCTATGGCAAGACTTCATTCCTTTTTACGACCAAGTAATATTCCATTGTAAATATAAACCACATCTTTATCCATTCATCAGTTGATGGACATTTGGGCTTTTTCCATAATTTAGCTATTGTTGATAATGCTGCTATAAACATCAGGGTGCGTATATCTCTTTGAATGAGTATTTTTGTATCCTTTGGGTAAATACCTAGTAGTGCAATTGCTGGACCGTAGGATAGTTCTATTTTTAACTTTTTGAGTAACTTCCATACTGTTTTCCAGGGTGGCTGTACCACCTCACATTCCCACTAACAGAAAACACACAAAATATTAATCAAATTCTGTGGCCTTCAGAACAATGCCTTTCCAATACCAAAATCTGTATTTGAATTATATTTCTGGAGAGTATTCACTAAGGTCCATATTCTGCCATTGTTCCGTGCATGTAATTGGGGGGCCAAAAATCCCTCAGATCCATGTTCGAGTGGGTGTTTAAGAGCTTGAAAGTCTATCTCTTCCTGGGAGCATGTTGGTTTATATGACATATGAAAGCCTTTCCCTCAACCAACTTTGTTGCATTATGAACTTTTTGGTTTATTTGGAGCACGTATTTTACCTCATTGTGGTTTCATTAAGAACTCTGGAACAGGGGCGCCTGGGTGGCGCAGTCGGTTAAGCGTCCGACTTCAGCCAGGTCACGATCTCGCGGTCCGTGAGTTCGAGCCCCGCGTCAGGCTCTGGGCTGATGGCTCGGAGCCTGGAGCCTGTTTCCGATTCTGTGTCTCCCTCTCTCTCTCTGCCCCTCCCCCGTTCATGCTCTGTCTCTCTCTGTCCCCAAAATAAATAAAAAACGTTGAAAAAAAAAATTAAAAAAAAAAAAAAAAAAAAAAAAAAGAACTCTGGAACAAAAGAGTTCAGAAACTGGAAAACGAATTTCCAGTGACATAGCAACATATAATTAAGAAGAGTTATCTGCTATTTAAAAAATGCATACAATGCACTCCAAATATAAATTATTTTAGTTTATTAATATTATCATTTTATAACCGTGGATAATCAAGGGTTGATTGTATTTACATCATCTATATTTATTGAATACGAGGCCCTGTAGAAAATATGCTAATACTTCTTTAACATTCAATACGAGACCTCTTTCCTTGCAAGTTATTTTCTGAAATTGTGTTTTAATACCTGGCACTCTGGATTCAGAGGATTTCTCCACACTTACCCAAATTGTTCCCTACATTGGTCTAAATAATTTATAATATCATAGTGGGATCTGCACAACTTGTCCATGAGGGTTTTTTTTATGAACAAAGTGTTATAATCTATACTTATTCACGAAAAACGCAAGAGTGGTAATGCACTGGGCAGCAGAGAAGGGGCTTCATCTTACTGGCTCTTGGTGTCTTTGTATAAATAATGGAGGAACTGGTCTAATTAGTTATTAGGGTCCCTTCAGCCAGTGGCTTTGCTAAAACACAGTGGGAGAGATGATTTCTTCCCATTGTCCGCTGTGTTTCCCCGATGTGCACCAAACGTGCCAAGAAAAAAACAGCGGAGCAAGAGTTGTGCTGGCCAAGCTGTTCTCTCTCCCAAAGCGCTGGAACTTTCTCGAAGTCACCAAAAGAAAGTGTGAGCTTTCACTGTGTTATCAGACATTTGCTTGTGCCAAAATGGGGTTCCGAGGATAGTCTTTGCTCTACTTTTTCTTTCTCATATTAACATTTACACCACCAATAACAGCCGATTTTCGACCCATTACCATATGCCACGACTTGATATTGTTTTCTGATTAAATTAATTGTTGCTAAAGTCTTGGGCTTCTTTTAAAAAAAATTTTTTTTAATGTTTATTTTTTGAGAGAGGGAGAGAGAGCACAAGCAGGGGACGGGCAGAGAGACAGGGAGACACAGAATCTAAGGCAGGCTCCAGGCTCTGAGCTGTCAGCACAGAGCCCGACGTGGGACTCAAACCCACGAACCGTGAAATCATGACGTGAGCCGAAGTCAGACGCATAACTGACTGAGCCACCCAGGTGCCCCTAAAGTCTTGGGTTTCTTATATTTGTGGAGTCTTTAATACTTTTAGCACTTCTCTCCTTGAATATTTACATATTTTCTGTATGTTTCCTAACACTTTTTCTCAGACAGATCTTTGTGCTAAGTTCATCATGGGCAATTGAGAACAGATGGGTAAGAAAGAAGGATCAAGGAGATGAAAAGGCAAGGGCACCATAGTTTATTCGTAAAGAATCAACCAGCCCTGGAATTTTGTTCTGAGTGCTCTGCTACTCACCACGGTCTCTGCTCCGCTGGTGTTGGAGAACAATCTGTAGAGACTGACGATTCCGTTGGGCTTCCCAGGGGCACTGATGTTGACCACTGCTTGGGTGGCAGAGATTGTATGGAACCTGGGGGCGCCAAGACCTTCTGGGGGGGCAGGCCCGGTTCTACACCAAGTCCAGCTACTGGGGGCTTTTCCTGCTGAATTCACTGCCCAGACCTCCAAAGAGAAATCAGTAAGATCACTCAAAAGCAAAGTAGCCTCAGGCTGAAACAAAAGTTGGCAACCAAAAGCAACCAAACACAACAGAATGTGATAAACTTTGATCTTGCACCTTTGTAATCACAGAGGAGATCAGCTCCTTCCTCTTTTTTGCCTTTGACCATTTGAACACAAAGGGGGCCGATTAGGAGCCCTCATTTCAGAATGCAGCAGGCTGGTTTAAGCCTAATGAGAAGCCGCTCATTTCTGTATATGGGGTGTCAGCTCCTGCAACCTGAATGGATCTGCAGACTACATAAAACTCAGCAATTCTTAAACACCGTCCCCACCAAATCTGCATGAAAATTAAATTTTCCTTTCATCAAGGAGGGAATAAACATATGGAAGGATGTATAATCTTATTTATCAAGAACCATTTGTATAATTAAACACGAATATCCTAAAAGGTTGCCTTAGGTCGTCATTTGCATGAGTAAGTAATTTGTAGAATGTCAGGTACAATAGACAGAGTAGATGGATGTGTGAGTGTATAGGGTTAAATTAGGCCCAATAACAGCCAACTACACAGTGATCAATCAGAATGATAGATCTAAATGGCAATACAAGAAGACTATCTGCGTGTTTAGGAGTAAGAGTATTCCTTAGTAAGCTTTCACGTTGTGCAAATCTAACTTCAGGAAATTTCTTTCTCATTCAGTGTCTCCTACAATAGATAGATTATCTATTATATCTATCATCTATCTATCTATCTATCTGTCACCTATCTATCATCCATCTATCCATGTATCTATCTAATATATTTGCTCTGAGCTTTTAAAGTCTAAAAAAAAACTTGTTTGATTCTATAGTAGACACGTTCCAGGTATGCAGTGTTAAAAAAAAAAAAAAGCATGCAGAACATTTGAAATAGGAGATGCTTAGAAACAAACCGTTTTTGTTTCTTTTATTTTTGCATCGAGAGATGCTTCAAGAGAATAAATACGGGAGAGGTTTTTAGCAGTTAGGCCAAATCTTACTGATGTTTCCATACTTTTGTTTTGTTTTGGTTTTGGTGGTTTCCTTTGGAAAAGTAAAATTTCTGATGTTGAACTGCTCTCTGATTTGCTGTCAAATGCAAATCTGCAGCCCCTTGCTGAGAGGATTGCCAGAAGCCCCATTTTTATTTTTATGTTTTTTAATTGTTATTTTTTTATTTCAAATTTTTATTTAAATTGTAGTTAGTTAACATATATGGTAAAACTGGTTTCAGGGGCAGAATTTAGTGATTCGTCACTTACATATAACACCCAGTGTTCATCCCAACAAGTGCCCCATATTTTAAGAGACAACTAACCTCCTTACATAGCAGAATCTGCCCTTGTTAGACACATTCTCTCACTGTATAATAATCACTCACATTTGTATAAACCCTACACTTTACAAAGCACTTTAATGTGTGATCTGACTTCGTCCTCATAATACACCTTTGTAGGGTGGCTGGAGAATGTATTATTAGCCCCCTTTACTGGTGAGAAAATTAAGCCTCTGAAAATGTCACTCTCTTACTCTAGGTGAGAGAAGTTACAAGAGCTGAGACAAGAATTCTGCTCTCCAATAAACTTTTTTTTTTTTGAATGTTTCTGTATTTATTTTGAGAGAGACAGAGACCGTGTGATTGGGGGAGGGGCAGAGAGAGAGGGAAACAGAGTATCCCAAGTGGTCCCTGTACTGTCAGCACAGAGCCAGATGTGGGCCTCAAACTCACGAAACTGAGATCATGACCTGAGCCGAATCCAAGAGTAGAATGCTTAACCGACTGAGCCACTTAGAGGCCTCTCCAATAAACTCTTTTATTGCTCTTTCCAATAAACTGTGTTTTGATTCTGCATGTCGTCCATATGCATAAGTATGACACTCAGGGTCATGAAAATCAAATGGCTCGTCCATAGACAAATATGTGCAGTCCTGGGTGAGGTAACGTTAGCTTGTAAGGATGGATAGACGGGCCCAGATTGTCTTAGGGGATGGAGGTTTGTTTTCACAGGCACAGGGAGGTAGGGAGCAGCACGCTGTGTTAGCAATGGGAGAACCACTTCATGGGAACCAGACTCCAACAGCAGCTGCTCTTGTAGTCCCCTCTGAAGTGGCTCAGGTCAGACTTAGCAGAGGGAGAGTAGGTATAGAGGTTATTGATGAAGAGGTCACATTTGAGAGCAGATGAGAGAGTCCTCCACTCCTCAGTCAGCTCCAGACCAACCTCTTTAATGCAAATGCCTGTCCAGGAGATAGGCGAGAACATTTCTTACTACACAAGGAGTGACAAAGTTTGAAAAGAAAGTATTCTTGGGAAAGGGCTGCAAAACAAGGTGTACATATTGATATCAAGTTCTTTGCCAAGAGTACGGCTCCTGTTGGTGAGTTAAGGTGTTAAGAGATAAACTGAGGCATGTTAAAAATTTTAAGAGTTTATTTGAGCAAAAAACAATTCTAATGGGGGCACTGCCAAACTGGAAGTGGTTAGGAGCAGTTGGCCAACACAGGGAATGTGCAGAAGCAAAGAGAGGAGAGTATTTAATTAGCTATAGCCATTGTTCTCTGTGTTTTGATTTTGTAATCTTGAAGCATTTACCGGCTTAGATTTCAGTTTGTTTACATAGACCTTCAAAGCATTAGAGCCACCATAGACTAATGGTCTCCTTGCTTAATTAAGTAAAGGGCATATAGAATTTTGATACAGGCCACAATGGATGGGAAAGGAAACAAGGAGGAAAATAAAAGTAGTGTAATAAAATAAAAATTCAGCAAGTTGCCAATTAATTACTGAGCACCAATAGGAGACCAGCAACAGGGCAGGTATGAGGATGTTGAAAAAAATGACATAAGTATCATAAGTGCTCAGCACGGGGTCTGGCCTCGGATTATGAACATTCACTTTGCTTTCATTTTTGATGTAGATGCAGCATTATAAATACTATGAAGGCTTTTTAATGCTGGTGTCGTCAGATAAAAACTAAACCTCGTTCCTTCCTGTGTTAGGTGAGTTTTTGTCAGGTAGAGTCCTATTTCCAAAATGTGATTTAATCTATGGCATTTTTAAAACACTTGAGCCTCAGTATTATGGTGTTTCTGTGTATTTCTATGGCAATATTCTGGTCTGAAAAGAAGGCAATTCAAAATTCTCCATCACTAACTGGGAATGTGTGTAGGACTTAGTGTCTTTTGTCTTTGACAGGAGACCTTCATAATATAGTGCTCTTTTTCTTAGTCTTTCTTTTTAGTATTCAATCAATTTGAGATCAAAATAGCATTCATATAAATCAACGTGTTTATGCAAAGCAGGATCAGCCTATTTACATGAGCTACTCTGAAAATGAAAGCAGTTACGACGAAGAGAAAGCTGACTGAAATAATGAAGAATTATGGATTTCACAAAATTTGTACCATGAGGCAGTGTTTCTGTGATACAAAACCACCAGAAGAAGAGTAAAGAGGAAACTGTCCGTGGTATCCTCTCTGTCTGTTGAAGTAAAAAGTCTTTTAGCCAAAAATTGCTGTGGCTTTCTGCCAATGCCCAGTGAAGCAGGAAACAAAGGAACTGAAGTGTAATAGTTCAGGGTTCAGAATAAAAATAGTAGCAGATATGCTTCTGATTTCTACTGACAAAACAGGACCCCAGGATTTGGGTTCATCTTTATATGGTGTGAAAAAAGAAGCAGAGATCTTGCATGGGAGATTTTGAGCAATATGCTCTGATCTTTTGATTTTAATGAACCGATATAAAAATCAAGAAATAAAATAGCTTGTGAACATGGAATTGCCTGCCATATCTATCTCTGTCTATCATATCTACCTATCATTTACCTAATCCATCCATCCATCCATCCATTCATCCATTACCACCTAGTTACCTACTTTTTACCTAACTGACAAGCCAGTCCATCTGGTTTGTGTCCCAAGATTTCCTGACACGATCATAGGGTACAGAAACGTGGGCTTTTACTGTGTGGGCTGCTCATAGAAAAGAAGGGACATATTTATGGGATGAGAGCAAGTAAGGCTTTTGAATTACAAGGCCAAGTGACAAAAAGTAAGGATAGTCTTGGGGCGCCTGAGTGGCTCAGTTGGTTAAGCAGCTGACCCTTGGTTTGGGCTCAGGTCATGATCTCACAGTTGATGAGTTCGAGCCCCACAACGTGCTCCGCACCGACAACATGGAGCCCGCTTGGGATTCTCTCTCTCCCTCTCTCTCTGCCCCTCCCCGCTCATGCTCTCTGTCTCTCTCAAAATAAATAAATACACTTAAAAAAAAAAGTAAGGATACTCTTCATTTTTTATTTATTCAGAATATCTTTATCCCTACAGTATCCAGCTGAACATATTTATTATTTTATAATTAAAAAAAGATGAGGGGCGCCTAGGTGGTTCAGTCGGTTAAAGTTCTGACTTGATTTCGGCTCAGGTCATGATCTCGTGGTTCCTGAGTTCGAGCCCCACAACGGGCTCTGTACGGACAGCATAGAGCCTACTTAGTATTCCGTCTCCCTCCGCCTCTGCCCCGTCGCCACTTGTTCTATCTCTCTCAATATCAATAAAAAATAAGCTAAAAAAAGATTATTAAAGTTTTCACTAAAACAGTTGGTTATTTGTGTTTAGTGAGCACTTGCACGCACACACACGCACACACACACACTCAACTGTAAGAGTTAGGAACCTCCCAACGAATAGCTGTGAAAACTGAGAGCAAGTTTGGACTGGCTAAATTGGGGTGTTCTCTTCTCTAAGGTTTTGGTTGTGACCATGACAAGAGTTATAATGTAAATTAACTATTTGAATAAAAACAAAATAAAGCCATTTAACCACAAATTCTATCATTGACTGCAAAAGTAGTAGATATTTCTGTTTATATTTCCATTTTCGATCTAATTTAAAAAATCTAACTAGTTACTATTACCATCTTTATGTTAGTATTCATTAAATAAATGAAATTGTTCTTTTATTTACTCCCCTCAACCAGTACTAATGACTGTATTTTGCCTTAAAAAATTTCAGTTACCTAAAGTGCCACCATACTGCCAAGATCCCACTGCTGTGGAAACGATGGGTTTAATCATTTCTTCTCTATTTAAAACTGCCTCCTAGAAATCTTCCATCAGAGAAGTCTTTGTCAAAATGTGTTCCTGGGCCGTGATCATCAAAATCATTTTGGAGCACCTATATTAGTGTTTGTGGTGAAAGGACCTTGGAACCTACCTTTCCGACACATCTCCAATGTGATTCTTGTGCCCAGTCTTGTTTGAGAAACACAGATGGCTATTCTTTATAGAACCAGGAATATACATGTAGATGCTATATACATTCTTTTGTTGTTGCTGTTGATTTATTTTTGTGAGAGAGTGAGACAGAGCATGAGCAGGGGAGGGGCAGAGAGAGAGGGAGACACAGAACCTGAAGCGGGCTTCAGTCTCTGAGCTGTCAGCACAGAGCCTGATGCAGGGCTCGAACTCATGAACCACAAGATCATGACCTGAGCCAAAGTCAGACGCTTAACTGGCTGAGCCACGCAGGCGCCCCAGCACTACATGCATTCTTAAACTTCTATTCATCGAAGTCAGTTTAGAATTGTACTTTGCATTTCTGTTGTCATTACCTTCAGCCATTCAAAAAAGCATGAAGCATGTATCTGTTTGAATATGTTACAGCTGCAATCATCATTACAGAGTTTATTACAGCGGTCATGGTTTCAAACAGAACCAGAGTTCATTAGCTTTCGAGAAGGAACATTTGCTACCTAGTTTTCAATCCAGGTGTACATTTCTTGAAACCCCGATATTTCTGGAGCTTGTTGGATCTACTTTTCCCTTGCAGCCCAGATGAATATTATTCTAAATGCTCCCAATTCCTCTCAACACATTATTCCTTTAGTTTGATTCCAGAAGGGAGGGAAGAATCTGTGAACAGAAGCGTTTGTAATAATTTTTGTAAAAGAGACAGAGAAGGGGCCATGACTCTGCAGAGGACAGGGGAAATGCAAGATAGATCTGAAATTTCGCCAGAGTGGTAGCTGTTGGGTGCTTACATTATAGTGCTATTCTTCAGCCTTATTTCTATACTTAACTGTAAAGTCGTTTTCATCTTAGTGCTTTGTCTTACCCAATGGTTCATAGCTTTCTGAAGTAACATTCTTTAGGACTGATGTTTTCCTAGTCTTTTTCTTTAATGTTATTTCTGAGAGAAAGCACGAGGGGGGAGGCAGAGAGAGAGAGAGGGACAGAGGATCCGAAGTGGGTCTGCGCTGACATCAGTGAGCATGACACAGGGCTTGCACCCACGGACCATGAGATCATAACCTGCACCAAAGACGGATGCTCAACCGACTGAGCCCCCCAGTCGCTCCTCCAAGTATAGTCTTTATGCAAAGAGAAATTCTTAGTGTCAATCTCCAGGGATTTCCTGATGTGTTTTTCCTTTATCACATCATAAGGACTTTCCTTAGTTGTAAAAGTATTTTATGATTCTTTTGGCTAAGAGACCAGCATGCTACAAGTGTTGTGAAAGCCAAGAGAACAGCTTAGTGATATTGACGATACTGTTAGCACCCACTCGATGTCGATTCGTTCTTGTATTCACTATCAACTTCCATACAAAAATGGAAGGCAGAGATAACCATATTCAGCCAGTGATCTTTCACAAAGAACTTCTAATCTGTTGACTCCTCATGTAAGTGACAGTGACCGTCCTAGCCCTTAGAGCAATTTGAGATTCTGCTCTTTTTCCAGGCTGCTTAGTTGTATTGCTAGAGATGTATTATAACTGCTACTCTCAAAGGATTCAGATATGGAGGGATTTTTGAGTTCTCTGCAACTTCTGTGATATCCTGTAACATGCTTCTTGTGGACTAATGACCATTTTTGATAAGACAAAAGCATTTCAACACTAGTGATGATATATTCCTATTGAACAGCACTAGAGAAGCAACATCATTCTTTATAAAACTAGAGAGTATGGATATATCTTTGTGACAATTCATATCAGAAATAAAACAAAAACCTGACATGAATGGCCATGCCAGTAATTAATAAGTTGAGTAAATAGGTTGCATGTTAACAGACAAACAATTAAATTATTTGTTTCCTAGGGGCATGTAATGAGATTGTGATCACATTCCCATGAGGGAGACAAATAGATATTAAAAAGGTCTTTCCAACACCTGTATTGGCTAAACCAACGGCTAATTCAATAGATTCGATCAAAACCACCACTTCCTTCACTGCTTCTGATTTATGACTTTGGCTGTAGTGAGTCATCACTCATTGCAGTTTGTTCTCTACTGCTCATAAATTATGCCTCATAAATAAAAAGATACAATCAAGGAAATCATATCAATTCATCTACAACCTTGGAGTCTATTTTCCCAGGGCACTTAACACTAATGCCTTTTTAAAGGGTAACCTGTCGTGGGTTTTGAATATGTTTGAATAGCAATGTGCCAAAATAGGCTTTGCCAGAACTGTGGTTAGAGAGACTCGTGGTGAAAAAAAGAAGGCAATAAATCTGAAATTACATGATTACACGATTATTTTATTTCACAAGCAGTCCTGCAGGCTATAGTCATAAAGGAACAGCTTGCTGGAAAGCTCCGTGTAGCTATCTATTTAACTCTCTATCTATCTGATTTTCTTTCATCATCAAATGGACTTTTTCAGCATCTCTGTTTGCATGAGACTTTACCGGCTACATTAGAGTTATACTTTTACAGATATTGTCTCTGCATTCCAGGATCCTTTCATCTAAAACACTTTGGATCAGGCAAGATGGAACATGATTTTAATTGAATTCTGGGACCCAGGGGAGCAAGGGTACCACAAGACATTGTCTTCCTTTCCACTGCTACTTTTGAAATTCAGAGATGTGAAGCTACTAAAGAAATTATAAGACATTTTCCTTGCTAGAAAGGGGTGCTTTCTGTCGCTGCCGCTTAGCATACTGCCTTGTTCTTTGGAGCCACCCAATAAATATGAACACGAGGGATGGAAAACTGGCTTCAGTGATAGTGGGAAATCCTAAAATTAGCCTCAGTTTGATTTTAGTAATAAGAAGGAGAATTTGGAATTTATCACACACTACTTTTTATTGCTTCTATCTGTTCTCCCTGAGAGAAGATAGGAACCCAGTTCTGTCCAGCTCTCACGGAGGACACATAAAATAATTAATGGGTTCATTGAGCACTTGCACTTTTAGAATTGTATTATATATGCTGCTTTATTTCACCCTCCCAACAATCCTATCGAGTGAGTATTATTATTATCACTGTTTTGCGTGAGGAAACAGAGGCACAGAAAAGTTTCTGCAACTTGGAAGTGGTAAGGCCGGGTTTCCGAGATGGGTATGTGCCGTAAAAGCTCAAGCTCCTGACCTTTTTCTACATAAGGCCATGGAAGGAAGACCTGGGCACATCTTCCCGGCTCTGGAACTGTTGTAGAGCCCCGCAGTTTCGGAGACTGGCCGTTTCTGTGGAGAGCAGCCGCAAAGTGAGATGGTGGGAATTACCACAAACGTCGTAGTGTCCATCCCGGCTGCCACTTATCACGTCTTAACACTATCGCATGTTAGAGGCAAACGATATTCACATACTTTCCATCCTGCTCCAAATGTGTGTAAAGGTAGTGAAATTCCAGTACGTTAACTAAAATAATAACCATGCCCTACTGATATAACATTGGAAACATATACGTTCTGCACAATAGTTGCTACAGTAAGCTAAGATCACAACCACCAATTGGGAATCACGTTTTTGGTAATAACAGTCTAGTTAACTGGGTGAGATAATTTAATCATCCATTAATCCAACAGATACTGTCTGAGCCATTCTACGTGCCAAACACTGTTCTAGGAGTTAGGGATACAATGTGAACACGGTTGGAGTCGACATCTTGGTGGGGAAAGGCAGCAAGTACACAACACAAAAGGAACAGGTATTATGTGCTAGAAAGGAAACAACCTATAGAATAAATTATATAAGCTATAACAATATAGCGGAGAATAGCACCAGGAGGGGCTCTCGGGAGAAGATAATCAAGCTGGGATGCTAATGGCAAGAAGGAGGTCACCATGGGAAGGAAGGGAAAACACTCTGGGCAAAAGAAGAGCAAGTGCAAAGTCCCTGAGGCTGGATTCTCTAGAAGGTTGGTGTGGCCGGGCTTAGTGAGTAAGAGCCAGAGAGCAAGCAATGAGATGCGGAAAGTGGATAAATAAAAGCACCCGTTGAACCCAGGAGGACTTTGCGTTCTATGCGAAGCCAAGGGAGCATTCCCAGCAGGGATCTGACTTTATCTGATTTACATTTTATAGCAATAACTGAGTATTTATTACCTTTTATGAATTTGTCTGTTAAATTTTAATTTTACGTGTGAGTGACAATGCCCTGGCCTTTAAATTAACTTGTTCAAAGTTTATAGCCACCCTACTAAGGTAGGTCCTTTCACCCAATTTTATGGGTAAGGAAACAAAGGCTTAGGTTTTATTTATTTAAAAAAAACTTTTAGTGTTTCTTTATTTCTGAGAGAGAGAGAGTGAATAGGGGCATGGGAGGGACACAGAGAGAGGGAGACACAGAACTTGAAGCAGGCTCCAGGCTCCGAGCTGTCAGCACAGAGCCCGATGTGGGGCTCAAACTCACAAACCAGAAGATCATGACCTGAACGAAAGTCATACACTTAACAGACTGAGCCACCCAGGCTCTCCAGGTTTAGAGGTTTTAAATTCCTTGCTGAGACTACAGAGCCAGTGAATCCTGCAGCCCAGATTACAATCTGAGTCAGTTTATCTTTGCAAGGTCATGAGTTCATGCCCCTGATGGGGGTGACTTGAAGAAGCTGTGGATCAGCAGAACAATTACCGGACTTGGGTCTGAGTTCTGACCCTGTCATGTTTCTAGGTAACTTGCACGGTCCTTCAGACTCCTGATTATACCGAAGCATGAGCAATATCTATCTCACAGGACTACTGAGATTGATGTGCAAGAATGTTTTTATAGGGTTCCAAGGAATGGGTTGGTGGTAAGTACATTTATAAATATCAAGATTTTGAAAGCCCCAGAGCTGTTTACAAATGCAGTTTGGAGCAACAACGGGGTGAGTTTAGGGACACAGTCTTTGGAACCTGAATCTCAAGTTCAAATTCAAGTTCTTCGACTTACCTACTATACCTTGGGGCGTGGTAACTAATCACACAATGCATCAGATTTCTAAATGTTCTTATTAGTAATAGCCTTTATTTCAAATGGTTGTTATGAGTTAATACATGTAAAGTTCTTAACATAGCACATAGCAAGCACTAAAAATATTAATGGTTCTTATATTCTTTGTGTGAAAATTTAGGAGAGAGGGACTCAATGACTTGGAAGAGAAAGTGGGACTAAGTAGCAATCCTGTAACTCACTTCTGGGTTCCATTTAGCTGGGGTGGAGCAACCATAGATCTGAAAACACTTTCTGGCATTATGAGCTCAGGCTGCATGTGTGTGTCTTTTTCCAGGTACTTCTCTTTTCTAAAATGTTGTGGGTTAGAGCAAATTAAAGCCTGGCTTTTGAGAAATATTGTTCCGAGATAAAAATTTGCTTATTGGATAGTGTTCTCTACTTTGCGTTATTATCAATTAAAATTTCTTGGGGCGCCTGGGTGGCGCAGTCGGTTAAGCGTCCGACTTCAGCCAGGTCACGATCTCGCGGTCCGTGAGTTCGAGCCCCGCGTCAGGCTCTGGGCTGATGGCTCGGAGCCTGGAGCCTGTTTCCGATTCTGTGTCTCCCTCTCTCTCTGCCCCTCCCCCGTTCATGCTCTGTCTCTCTCTGTCCCAAAAATAAATAAAAAATGTTGAAAAAAAAAAAATTAAAAAAAAAAATAATAAAATAAAATAAAATAAAATTTCTTAAAAGCATCCCCGAATCTAAGCAAAAGGAAACAATGGAGCAATTCACTGGATTCTTCAGAGAAAAGAATTTTATCTCCGGTTCCCATTACAAACATGCCATAGGCATCAAGGAGAGAACTGCACAGTGTCCAAGATGCTTTTAGGCATCTTAGTAATGATCAGATCCATCAGCAGATAAATCAATTCACAAGAGAGAGTCTCAACCATTGTCTTAAAGATTTCAATTGAAGGCATGTGATTTACTGAAGCGTCTTAACGTCTTGGTTTCTACCTGTAGATTTGATTGCTTCATATAGACCAAGACATTTATTTAGAATTTAATGGAAATATACCATCAGTCCAAGTACTTAAGTGCAATCCTCCTTAAGCCTTCAGATTTACTTAGTGTTTTATCAATAATCATGGAGTGGCGAGCCAAAGCTTGCCAGGTGATCCTCTAGCGTGGAAAGGATTCTTCGTCACATATTGAGTGAGAGGCAGCACCAATCTGAAGAATGGGGGATATGCTAAATTGCCTCCAGATCCATTGTCTGCCCTGCTCTGTGCACTGGGGAGTGACTCTGCAGACTGCCTTAGGGATCTTCTCCTCCCTCTGGCTTCTTTCCAGTCGGATTTGACCAAAGGAAGGAGAGAGTTCAGTTTTTTAATTTCTCCTGATCCCTGTCTTTGGCATCCCGGTTTGGCAAGCCTGCACTCTTTCTCTATGATCTCAGTTTCTACGGGGGCAGCCCCGCCTCACTGGCTATAGCATTTGCTGGGTTCCGGGAACAGCTTCTTCCCCTTAGGTCTAGAAGGTAATAGCTTCTGGCTTTTGCTAGTCCCTGGGTACTTTAACATCCCTTGTTGATTCTCTTAATCCTGCCTACACCTCCATAAATAGCCTTTTCATTTAATTCTCTTCAAAGGCCCCTTTGAGTATGCCATCTGTTTCCTGCTGAGATCCTGACACCGGGGAAAACATTTCCAAATCTGACACAGGCACCAATAACAACGGGTGGGCTGAGATTGGCATTTGATCATAATGAGCATGGAGAGATTGGAAATAATTTTTTGAGAGACAGAAGAAATAGAGGAATAGTGCCTCCTCATGTCCGCATGGAATGATTTCAGTCAAGTACCACCTGTGCTCCTCAAGCCTGTCTGGCCAGTGAGTGGGATCGGAGGGGCCATGAGACTTTGGTGTGGAAGTTTTGCTGTCCTGAAGATAAGGCATTCTCGGTTTCTCCCTCTTTCTGCTGCACCACCACTCAGATCTTTCAAATATCTCTCTTCATAGCTTATATTACCAGCTGTATATACATTTTTAAATGTTTATTCATTTATTTTGAGAGAGAAAAAGAGAGAGTGTGAGGGAGGGCAGAGAGAGAGAGGGAGAGAGAGAACTCCAAGCAGGCTCTGTGCTGTCCGTGCAGAGCCTGATGTGGAGCTCAATCTCAAGAATCGAGAGATTACGACCTGAGCCAAAATCAAGAGTCAGACTCTTAACTGACTGAGCCACCCAGGCGCCCCATCCCTATATTTTTATGGATACATTATTCATGGGTGTGTTTGTCTTATCAACTAAATGATAAGCTCCTGAGGAACAGAGTTCATGGTTTCTACCCTCCTGCCCCAGTCCTAGCAACTAGACATCCATTTTGAACATGGCAGGTGCTTAATAATACATTATTATGTATTCAAGTAACAGGATAAAGTAATGGGTATTTTTCTTTCCTGGATATTTTTATAGAACCTACACTTCAGATGAATGTGGGGAGCCTTGATTTTCACACTGAACAGGAACTGTCAGTGAAGAGCCATGGGGTGGTTGAAATTACACATTTTCTGCCTTCAGCAGGAGAAAATTTGGTCGCATTGAACATTTCATGTCCAGCAAACAAGCTTCCAACACAAAGATATGAGGATCAATATTGGCTTAAGTGAAATATACATCTGAATTGCATCAGCATGAGGGTGAGAACCAACACACCCTCAGATGAATAACCTGTCTCAAAGGCAATGTAAAGATTGCCAACAATCGAGTTTAAGAATAGAGTCCTAAGGGATGCCATGAGAGAGAAAAAGAACAAAAAGACATGCACACATGTGAACTAGAGCATGCTCCTGAGTGTGCTCACACACACGTAGGTAGAAATGATCTCCAGCTGGAACCAAAAGCCGGATGGCAAAAAATGACACGGTCCCTGGTCTCGTGGCAGAATTCAGACTTTTATTCATGGAAGTGTCCTGATGGCCTTCAGTCTGAGCTATAGCACTTCAGCGCTAAAGTTTTAGAACGAATTCACTGTTTGAGACAGACAATATCAATAAATCATTTAATACCTTGAGCTGTGGGAGCTGGGGGTGGAAGCAGCTTAGTTCTTGTGGGAAAGACTAACCAAACAAAAGCCTCCATGCTGGTCAGAAATACGTTAGCGAGATTAATACCTAATTAAATGCAAGTCCAAAACCAAACAGAAAACATGCTCAATAAGTTTTCCCTAAAAGTGGTATGGAAAATGCTTAGGAACACGATAGGATAAAGGCGATAGCAACAGAAAACGAGCCATCTGAATCGCATAGCTAGTCACAGAAGTGTAGACTCAGACTCAAAGTTGGACGGAATCTTAGTCACGGGTATGTGGGTAAGGTATTCTTGTCCTGAGAAGAGAAGTGGCAAGGACAAAGAAGATTGGACCACTTCACTGAAGGGGCATCACACCTTCAGAGCCAATTGTGCTCTTGGTTGGAGATTTTTTATTCTAGCAATTCATTAATGACTCACTGATAGAGACATAAGAGGTTTTTTTTTTTGTTTTGTTTTGTTTTGTTTTGTTTTGTTTTGTTTTGTTTTTTAACCTGGATCTTTTCTGTCTCAGAAGAAAGTATCTTCTACTTTTAAATAGTAGGGGCTGAGGGTAGAGTGGGGAGATGCAGCAGTCATCCCGTTAGGTATATAAGATCTCTTAGTTCTTCTAACACACCCATTTTGTTTTTTTAAAGTGAGACTATGGGAAATTAAGTATCTTGTCCAAGCTGTGTTATTTCACTCAATTTCTTGATCTGGAAAACAGAATGGCTATGAGCTTCTAATGGGGAAGAGCCTGGGAATTGTAACTATTTTACAGTAGCATGGTGGGTGTGTGCAGTGTGCTGGGAAAGCCCTTGTTTCTGGCTGAGAGTGTTTCCCACATATTCATAAAGCCCTGGCTGTAGGAGAGGGGCCCTATGACTAGGCCTATTAGATCAAAGTCCTCCATTCTTGGTCACAGGAAGGCATATGGCGCTAGGGGGTCAGTGAAAGTCTGGCTCTTGGTTGACTTATGCATACTGAGAAAGAGAAGTCCTCTTTCTACTCTGAGGTGGGAGGGCAATAATACTAATAGCTATCATAATTGTATTGGGTGAGTAGTTCCTATGTATGAGACATTGTGCTAACCACATCCATTTATCAACTTGTTCAATCCCAAAGCAAGTTCATGAGTTCAATGCTGCTCCAATCAACATTTTAAGGACAAAGAAACCAAGGCATAAAGAACGTTTGAATCAGACAGTGTCAGGGGTGATTTTCTCCAATGCCTGGAGAGAGTCTGGTGTTGGATGAGGCCAAAAGGAGACAATCTGAGATGCAGGAAGAAGAGAAGGAACGAATCTGACAGCTTTGAGTTCTGTACCCCAGGCCCCTGTGGAGGTCTGGTGTTTGCACCTTACTCTTGGTTTCAAGGAATTTCTTTGGTCCCTTTCCCAAATGGGTGAAAAGAAACAATATCTTTATGTTTAAGTTAAAGGTGGCTTTCTATCACTTGTAGTAAAATAATCAAGATACATTAATGATGATGTAAGTTTTCTCAAGAACCTAATGGGACTCTTATATGCGGTAAATGAAATAAATTGTTATTTATTTACATTTATATTTTATAATATATTTATAATTTATTAAATACATTTACTAGTAAAGAAATACATTGGGTTTCATTAGGAAACACCTCACCTCTACTGGTGTTTCCACATGTCCATTTTGGTGGTAGAGAACCATACAACTATTGATTGTCTGAAGCGGGTCTCATGAAAGCACTTGCTTTGATACAACTTAAACACTATTAGAAAATGAAATTGTTTAGGATCAGAATATATTCTGTCCTGTTTTACTAACTATAGATTAAATCAAAAAACGATAAAATTTGATTTGGAGTTTTTAAAGTGTATGGTTATAAATTCCCGCCTCTTAGGCTGCTAGAATTTAGAACTGGGGAGAACTATTAAACATAGGGGAGGGGTGCCTGGGTGGTTCAGTCAGATGAACGCCCAACTCTTGATTTTGGCTCAAGTCAAGATCCCAGGGTCATGGGATTGAGGTCCCTGTGGGGCTCTTTACTGGGCATGGAGCCTGCTTGGGATTCTCTGTCTCTGTCTCTGTCTCTACCTCTCTTCTGCACCTTTCCTCTGCTTGAGCTCACTCTGTCTCTCTCTAAAATAAAAATTATAATTATTATTTTAACTCAGGGGAAAATCACTGGGAAAGGTTAATTTGCTCCAGGATCCAGAAATAGAGAAGGGCTAGAAGCTGCTGTCCTTTCTGTCCTCCCTTCCAGGTGTCACCCACACCTTGTGGGAGTGAAAAGAGAGGGCCTCACTAGCTGCTTCCCCTGTCTCCCTTCCAGCTGTCACCCGCACCTTGTGGGGGTGCACAGAGAGGGCCTCACTAGCCCCCCCTGCAGCCTTCAGACAGATGTTTCTGGTGGGAACAGTGAGAGTCCCCTAGTATGTCTCCTCCTCAGCCCTTCCATCCTCTTCGGCATAAATTTTTGGACAGAATTTTTTGGAGGCAGGGTCGGTCTGTTAGAAAACAGCAGCCTGCCATCCCGTGTGGCCTTCCTCAGCACCGGCCCTATCAGACCCACACTTAGTGAGTCATAGAGTTTCCTCTGAGGCTGACCTGTCACTTCTCAGTCACCCAGTTACGAGGCACCGGAGGCCTTGGAGATCGTGCGAGTGTAGGTGCTTATTGCAAAAAGCTGTCAAAGTGGGGAAGTTTCAGGAAAACTAATTAAGTCACTGACAGCATGATTCGGTGAAAGGGGGAGCCATGGCAGGCCCTAGCAAATCCATGGTGAGTCATTGCCTTAAGCGAGAGTATGAATATGAATGCACAATTACCGGGAACTGCTCATTGGCCCCAGCTCACTCCCCGCAGGTCAAAATTGAAGCTGCTTATGGAGTAGACTCACACACGGGTCCCTCTCCAAAGCCTGTGCAGAGACTACCGTCTTAATTTGCTTGCTGAACAATTAAGAGCTTCCCCACAGAGAATGTGGAGGTTTATACCATATATGTCAGTACAGCCTAATTTGAAAAAGTTGAAGACAGAAATGAGTATTGCCCGTGAAAAGTATCACTTTGCGTTCGTAAATATTCCGTGGAACAGGAAGCCTGTAATCTCCATTCAAGGAAAAGGTCTGTGCATTGAAGAATTTTGTTCAGTAAAGATGCATTTCATTTATGTATGAATCACACATTTTACAGAGTTTTTGAGAATTAGGTTTTGGTAAACTAAATTGTATTTGAAATTCAGTGAGAATGCTTGTTCTCTAAAGAGACTCTGTGCTGTGTGGTTCTGCAAAGACACCCCATCCATCTTGTGACATAGAAAAAACCACTTCCAAATTTCTATGATTCATTTTTTTTTTTTTTAATTTTTTTTTCAACGTTTTTTATTTATTTTTGGGACAGAGAGAGACAGAGCATGAACGGGGGAGGGGCAGAGAGAGAGGGAGACACAGAATCGGAAACAGGCTCCAGGCTCCGAGCCATCAGCCCAGAGCCTGACGCGGGGCTCGAACTCACGGACTGCGAGATCGTGACCTGGCTGAAGTTGGACGCTTAACCGACTGCGCCACCCAGGCGCCCCACCAAATTTCTATGATTCATATTTCAGATCTTACAGTTTTTATTAAAGCTGATCCTTCAGAATCTCTGGAAGCTGTATCGAAATGAATCAAATTAGGAAAATGCCATTTTATTTATTTATTTATTTCAACGTTTTTTTTTTTATTTATTTTTGGGACAGAGAGAGACAGAGCATGAATGGGGGAGGGGCAGAGAGAGAGGGAGACACAGAATCGGAAACAGGCTCCAGGCTCCGAGCCATCAGCCCAGATCCTGATGCGGGGCTCGAACTCACAGACCGCGAGATCGTGACCTGGCTGAAGTCGGACGCTTAGCCGACTGCGCCACCCAGGCGCTCCGGAAAATGCCATTTTAAAGGTGCTGAATGTTCTCTTACTACCAAAGACCAGGTCTCCCAAATGAGAAACAAAACAAAGTAAAACAACAAACATCAAACAAAACCCATGAGCAAGACTAAAAGAAATTATATGATTAATTGAAACATGAACTTTGCAGATAATATATTCTGCCCCCTTTCTGGCTTCATACCACAACAGTAGGACTCTTGTTTGGGAAAGTCATGGATAGACCAAGATGACCATGATAGACTGAGGTAACTAGGTTGGTCATCAATTATCATCACGTAAATTCGGCACTTGTGGAGAGCTGGCTTCACTTATTTAGGCAATCGGTTTATGATGGTTTAGGACTATGATTCTCAGCCCTGGCTGCACATTAGAATCACCTGGGGACCTTTTGAAACGCACTGATGCCTGGACCCATCCCAGAATCAGAACTACAGACGGATGGGGCCAGGGCATCGGGAACGTGGTTAAAGTTCCCCAGGTGATTCTAATGTGCAGTCAGGGCTCAGAGCCACTGAATTAGGAAATCACCACTTGAAGATCTGGCTTAAGTAGCATAGCAACAATGCTGTACCCTCTGGGGTAGTATTTCTCCTTCTCTCTCTCAAAAAAAAAAAAAAATAGAGTTATGGGCCATCTACGCTGCTTGTTAAAAATACAAATTCTGGAAATCCCCACCCTAACCCCTTAGAATCTGCACTTTGAACATGCTTCTTGGGTGATCCTTTTGTACTAGAAACACTGGGAACCACTTCTTTAAGATGTTCAATATTGAAGTATCACTGAAAACTTAGAAAGTGCCTGTAATATCACATGACTTTTGCCCACCTTCAAATGCAACAGTTATCAAGCTGGTTATGTGAATTGTTGTAAGGTAAGTGACATTGGCTGGTTCTCACTCTTCAGAGTTTCCTGGAGTGAGGGAATCCCCTTTCTCTAAGTAAGAACATAGTTTCTGTCCCTTCTGTCCATCAAAACTCATCCATTCTATATTCTTTTCTCCCAGAACTCAAACACTGGTCAACTGATTGGTGAATTTATTCTAGTCAGTGCTGTCTTGTTTTTCCCACATAATAAATTTTGTCAGATACCAAAACAGAAAAGAGTACAATGGTGTAGGGTCATATAGGAGGGTGGGCAATGGCATCAGACACCCTCCTGGTATACCAAGTGGAAGGTTACCTACCCAATTACAGATCATCACCACCCTTTTGATGAGTAGGTCTATATCTCTGGGCAGTTTCTCAGTTCTTTGGTTTTATACCATACCAATACAAATCACCTCACAAATACAATCCTCTGCAGAAGGGTCAAATCATTGACAGATGTTGGGTGAACTGATGTCTCTAGGGCAATGAAGGTGTTTTCTGAAAGGCAGCTTGCAGATGAAGTAACCCTCAGACAAATTTGAGAGCAATGCAAATTCATCTCAACGGCAAAACGTTCTTTTGTAAAAGGGAAATCAATTCTTGTAGTACATTACATCCTAAATAGCTTCTGTGAGATTACTCAGGGTCTATATAGACTCAGCAGTTACACAGGCTAAATAAATCCAATATTTTAGTTCATTTATTCCAGCATTTAATCTATATTTTTCAAAATATTTCCTGTGAGGACTGAGTTTGGGGCAGATAGTCTAGATTTTACCCTCCTGCTCTCTATCCTTATGTTGTAACAAGGTAGGATTAGCTAGTAAATGAAAATTTGAGACCAGTTTGTTATGAAAAACCAATGAAATGCACCCATTTGGGTGGAAAGAGTAAGGAGGAGGAACATGACACAGAGCTGACAGGAAGGGTTACAAAAGGAACAGCATAGTCTGAGTCCACTTTCCTCTGAACTATGGGTCCCTTGGCTCCTGCTTGTCCTTAGGTCCTTTCCTGTTAAGAAAACTCACGAGAGCTAAGATACATGCATGGGGTTTACCATTCCTTAAAAAAACTAGCATAAGACTTCTATGGATCACGAGGCCAGTTATTGAACCCGATGACACAACATAATGCCAAAGAAGCTATAATCACTGGTTTACTTTCAGTATCTATGGGTCGTTTTTTGTTTTTGTTTTTGTTTTGGTTAATGTTTATTTATTTTGAGAGAGCGAGAAAGAGAGAGAGAAGGAGAGAGCATGAATAGAGGACGGGCAGAGAGAAAGGGAGAGAGAGGATCCCAAGCAGGCTCTGCACTGTCAGCCTGTAGCCTGACATGGGGCTCGATCCCATGAACTGTGAGATCATGACTGAGCTGAAATTAAGAGTCAGATGCCTAACCGACTGCCCAGGTGCCCCACAATGGGATATTTAGTTTCGTCTAATTAGAGGCTGAAGATTTCATGCTGATTCCATTCAGCTCTGTCATAAAGGTGTGCTTTTATTTATAAAGGAGACTAGAGAACTGAGAATAAAAGAGTCTTTGATAACTTGACACTTTTTAGTAAAGATATAGAGAAAAGAACAAAAGGATGGCCAGCCACAGAGACTCTGGCTGTTTTCAACTCTGGTATCACTAGGTATTTTGTTCCTTCATAATATAAACCATAATCCTCACCCTAAACCCTTGGGGCCTGATGTGTTTTTAAATATTTTTTTTTCAGATTTTGGAAAGGTAATACAATACATATATTGCATATTTTGTAATATCCTCAGAATGATCTGGTAATGAAACACAATATTTCTGTAGCAAACATATAAATATTCACATTAGATGGGATAAATGCTGCAAACAGTCTCAAGTTTGTTCAGACTGAGTTTTGCTGCCAAATGAGTTGTGCCAAACCTAGGAAAAAACTCTCATTTTTAAGCGAGTTTTAGATTTGGAAATGAAAACAAGGGATTAGGGATATATACCCGTGTATGTCTCCAAAGCATTCAAGAATCTACTTACATTTTCAATGTTCACTAAGTTCATTGGGTAACTAATCTCATACATTATTGGCCAAAAATACACTCTCCTCACACTAAAATATTACCTCTAATTACTACCCTCACTGATTTGCTCCACATATTTCTAGTGACTTAGTGATTTTATTACTTCTGGGTATGGTAAGCCATTCAAGGCTCAGTTTCCTCTTTTAACAACTTGCATTTGGCATTGTGCCTGGCACTGAGTGCTTGCAGCTTGCATCAACCAGCGAGCTTCGGACTCCAAGTGAGAAAATGATTCTGACTTAAGCAAAAGGGAGTTTCTTGGGAGAATCTGGAATTAAAAGAACAGTTGAATGATTGAGCCTGCAAATCGCAGGGATAAAAAAGAAAAACTTTTGGATTGAGATTGGGGATATTTTATCAGGACTTCTCACCTCTGCCTTTTAAAATTGTGAGTCATCGTGCTGAGGATCAAGCCCCAGACGAATCTGAGGGGCTGAGCATGGCCCCAGTGCCCATCACTTGGTTAGGAGACAGCCTGACACATTCAGGGAATGATACTCCCACCAAACCTGGGCAAGGGGTGGGGCGGGGGGGATCATCCTCCCGGGGAAGTGGGGTGCTATCATAAGAGGAATCAAAACCTCTGGTAGCATGACAAAGTAAACCTAACAGAAGTCCTCTATAGATTTCAAAACGCTTTCCGAATATTTTTCTCAATTCTCAACTTTTTAGGGATATGCAAAGTCCGATTTTTTAGGCTGCTCTCATACAAAACTTGATTCGTCCCCATGAGCAGGTTAGCTGTTTTCCTCTAGACATTCCTCAACATTCCACATCTTTCTTGAGCACAGAGGGTGAAGGTACTTGCCACTGGGTTTTGCTTGTTCTTGGTACAATGAATGAGTTACTTTCAAAGTGATTTTTTAACAAGGAGTGTTTCCTGCCAAGGCAATACTGACAGAGGGAAGCTTAATAGTAGAAATTACTTCATTAATAAGAAATGCAAATACCTCACCTGAAATTTACATAGGAATAACAAGCACATAGCACATGGATCAAGAACCAAGGAAATTAAGAAGGCAAATGAATATGGTCTTTCCCCACTCATTTACTGCTTACAAATTTTTAAAGGACCTTATTAAATTCCTTAAGCCCCATGTCTCTTTAAGTGGCTTTTCATATTGCAAGTGATTTTTACAGGCAGGTGCTGAAGTGCGCCTACAATCTCAGTGTGGATTGGTGATAATACACATTTCTTACCTGATACTCATATTCTGTGAAAGGCGACAGTTCAAAGTCCGTGAAAGAGGTTGAGCTTCCGTTATAGGTTAGCACTGGATTCGATTTTCCGGGCTGAGTTGCTATTTGTCTTCTGTACAACTCATAATGTAAAACGTTTCCATTTGGCTGAAGCGGTCCTGTCCATAAAAGGGAAACCAGGGGCTGGAACCCCCCTGGTGCCATCCGTACCTCGACATGTGGAGGCGGTTGCACCTGGGGTGCGACCTCAGGGGTCTGTGTGGATGTCCAGTCACTTGATGCACACCCCAGCATGGTGCAGGCTTGAATTCGTACTTCATACCTTCAGGACACAAGGCAGAAACTGCCCATTATTGGCAAAATAGATTTTCACAGAAAGGATCTTTAAAAGACTGTTTTTCGAAGAGAAAAAGACAACTAAGTTCATGTTTATTCTTATCCACAGCTAGCCTTTTTAAAGAACGACAAAGTTCTATTTCCATGAAAATTTTAGAACATGTTAAATCATCCTGGCTTTCCAAACTAAAACAGATTCTCATCTGTCCGGAAAGGGGTGAGCACAATTCTTCCCTAAACAGGAATGTAAGGAATAAATGAACTTTCAAGATTCTCTCCAACATAAAAAAAATTCTGGTATGCTGCAGAATTACTTAACACAGTGATGACGAATGTGCATCTTGGGGGGTATGAACCAGTTTTCAGTAGCCTTGGGCTTCTTCTACATCTGCAGCTGGGGCTGAATGATTCCCCAGGAATGTTTCCAGGTCATGAAGGAACATCATGGAGTTAAAGTCTCCGTGGTAATAAATCCCCTCACCTGATACCTGACATCTTAAAACAGGCTCTCTTACACCACAGAAAGACCTTTTGGGGCCAAAGTTAACCCAGCTACACGCTAGATTATCAATCATGGAGACACCTTATCACCATCCAGTTAAACTCAACCAATCAATTATGTTTTGCCTCGTAGTTGGTCTGCTGCTGCCTAGAAAGTTCTATTTACATAGCTGGGGCTTTCCCTTTCCAACAAGAGGGGCTTTTGTTAGTATTAAGTGCCTATGGCTGCACATAAGTGCTCTTTTCCCTCTGTTCCCATGCCCTGCTGATTTTACGACATCCTTGGTTTTCCCTCAAGCCACAGCCACCTTTCTTTCCATCTTTGTTTCCTTTGTCTCCTACCTTTTCCTCTTCTCTTCTCTGCTTTCTCTCCTCTTACCACTGCTTTCTGTTCTCTTCCTTGCTTTTTTTCTATTTCTCCTTCCCTCTTCTTTTTCCCACTTTCCCTTCTCCATTACACTTCTTTTTCCTTCTTTTGTGACATCTTTCATTCCCGCTTTCTGCTTCTCCTTCCTGTCTGCTCCTCCCATGCTTATCTCCACCGTGATGAGACTACTGGTTTATGGGCGCATCAGTTCGTGGGTGCATATGGCAGATCTGACTCCAAAACAATTCTGTGAAGTCAATTGTCCACACATGGATCGTTTTCCAGATTATCTGTGGCAGTTTTAAAATTCTGGCTCATGTGCCTTTTGCTACTTAGAGGATTCCCAGGCTCCTTCTTCCTACTGATCAGCTGGAGGTGCCCAGGAGGACACGCTAATTTGCAGTATTCAGTAGACATTAAGCTGCTAGAAAAACCACAAACTACATGAAGTCCAACTTCATCTACAAGTGAGAGGCTGTTTTAAGTCATTTACTGTCACTTACATCTTCAATTAGAGTGGAGAGTAAAGAGGACATCTCTTATCCCCTTAAATATCATCGTTAGGCTTATGAGGCTATCAAGCTTTTTTCCCCCTCCCCAGCCTGTGAGAAGTGCTCCTCTCACCTCTGGAAACTTTATTCTTCTCTAGAAATCTTGCTGAGTAAGAGTTTCAAAGGGGAGCAACTTGATACGATTTTTAAAACTTGCAGGTACCAGTCAGGTAAAAAAAGAAGTCAGAATAAAATGTATAGCTGTGCAGCTAACCTGGGTCTCTTTAATGCCCTGAATCAGAGTCAGATAAAAGGCAACTCACACAGCATGTGGATTAGCTATGAAAGATACCTACGGAAGTTTTAATTACTGTTTAATATTTAATGCGACCTTAAATAATTGTCATGAGTAGATGCATAAGACCATGAATGTTTCATTTAAACAGCACTATATATCAGAGATAATTATAGGAGGGATCTAATCTACACATCAGTAGATTACAATAATAGCTGAATTTTAGCAGTGGTGGTTGGAAATCAACACTCTTTCAGCCTTTAATTTTTTTTAAGTGGTTCTGTTCATTTTACTAAATTTTAAGCATAAAATGTCTTTTATTACTCTTCTCCTTGGGGATGTAAGTTACTTAAAATGTGATGGGGAAAGATGCCAAGTAATTCTTTAAGCTATAGGAAAAGGGCCAGTGGGAAGGTTCCTTCGTGTAGAGAGAGACATACATCCATGCACGTCAGAGAGCCCAGAGTAGGATCAGTGAGACACATGAGCTTGCAAAGTGGCACCGTCCTCGGAAGTCATGAGATCAGAGCTGGGGAAACCCTAAGGGGATGACGGTATAGAGTCAGATGAGTCTCATTATCCCTGGCACAAGTGCTGGATTCGGTAGAAAAGGCTCTCCCCAAAACAAAATTTGGGTCAGTCCAACTCTGGCTGGTAATAACTCTCACTGGCACCTTTTTGATCTTTAAAATAATACCCAATTTTTTTCACAGCCTGGGTCAGATAACCCCATTTGGGCTCTCAGAACTGTCTAGGGGCCTGTGCGTTTTCAGGAGGGTCTAAACTCAGGGAAGGGGTCCCATCTCTGTATCACTTGTCCCAGACATTGTGGTGAATTGCAAACATTTCTGAAAAAAACGGACTCTCAAGGTACCACCTGCAAGCATTTTGCTCTCTAGAAGTTATGCAAACAAGCTTTGGCTGGATGAGGATGTTGTTAGTCCACTGTCAGTGCTTACATGATCAGGGGTTGGGGACATCCTACATCTTGTTTTAGAGTTTTCATTTACACTGTGTAAGGGCTTACACTATAGAAAGGACAGTGTTGCTCTTAGAAAACCTGGAGACGACCACCTACCTGTGAAATGGCTTCAGCTGGTCTACTACGAGTGACTGTGTGTCAAAAGACTTATGAGTTGTGTTTATGTGTATGGTTTTTGTTTCTTTATCAAATAGCTCTCGGAGAAAGAGGGTGTAGTTGACGATATCGCCATTTGTCCTCACTGGGGCATCCCAGTTGACTGAAATCTCTTGAGGGCCCTTAGCCTTCAATTTTGGGGGTTCTATCCCTGAAGGCGCTGAGGGGTTGGTTCTGTCTTTGACGAGTGGACTCAAAACCCCACCTTGGCTGTTGTTGGCGGCCACTGTGTAGCCATACTCCACACCTGGGGTGAGAGTGAAATCATGATAGCGCGTTTCCAGGCCAGTGTAGACAATGGTTCCATCCCGTCTAAGTTCATAACTTCTGATCTGGCCATTTGAGTTTCTAGGAGGTTTCCAGGTGATCTCTATTGACTCTGAGCCTGTGACTTGCAGTTTTGGAGGGTCCATGTTCTGCGGTGGGGCCTCCATTGTCCAGGCAGATTTTGATGCGCTAGCTGTACAACCTCCTTTTGTGCAGGCCACCAGGGAGAAATCATACTGAGTATAAGGCTGCAGGTGGGAAACCAGCAGGGACAGGCCCTGCCCAGCAAGGTACTCCTTCCCGTCCAATCTCAGCAAATATTTAGTGATTTTTCCATTTTGAATTGATGGTGGTGACCACGATACATTTATTTGGGTAGCACTGATGACCCAGAGAGCTGGAGGGCTGACCCCGGCTGGAGCTGCCTCGAGGGTGGTAATGCTGGTGGGTTTGCTCGAGGAGCAGCCTCCACTTGAACAGGCGATGACCGCATAACTGTATGTGGAGAACGGAAGCAGCTCTTCATCGGTATAATTGAAAGTCACGGAATCAAAGCTGAAAGGATAGAGCACTCCGTTCCTTTGAAGTTTATACGACTGGATAATACCATTAGGCTGTTCTGGCGGGATCCAGGAAATCAGCAGTTTTGGGGGATTCGTAGATGCATAGGCTATTTCAGGGGGAGAGACGCCTTCTGGGGGTGCCTGCATTGTCTTTACCACACTCCAAGAGCTCCAGGTGTGACCTGCCGAATTCCAAGTGTGGATTTTATATTCACACTGCGTCCATGGTTGCAAACCAGTGTCAGTATACATAAATGTATTCCTTCCTGTATTATATTCCGTGAAAACAATTTTCTCATCGGCCTCGATTGTCTGATTTCCCCAAGCTTTTCCCTCAAAGCACCTGCGAATCACTTCATAACGAATTATCTTTCCATTTGGGTGTATAGGCTCAGACCAGCTCAGCTCAATGCTTGCGGGTCCCACGGACTGGATGGTAGGAGCCAGCTGAGAGTGGGGAGGAGCTTCATCTGTCCACAGAGGCTGGGGCACTGAGTGTGTACAACCAGCCCTGGTACAGGCCTCCAGGGTCAGTGTGTAGAGAGTGAAAGGGTCCAGGCGTCGGAAGAGAAACTCACGATTCAGGCCCGCGTACTCGAGGATACCCTCACTGAAGACGTTGTATGCCTGTAGGAAGAAGAGAAGCAGAGGGAAAATAATGTGTAACCTATGATTTCTTGGTGTAGCTATTTTGTCCCTTTTACCCTTCTCACCCTCCAATTTTTCCTTTTGATGATCCCAATCCAGATGAAGCATTCTGATATTAGTTTCGGGAATGTGCTCTTTTCCAGTTACTGTAACACAAAAAGTCCACAAAAAGTCCACAAAAAGAGGAACAATAGTTTTCTTTGCCTTTTTTTTTAAACGTTGGATATCATGTAAGCACATATCTAAAAGCTAAGGACTATTGAAGCTGATTCTTTGGCTTAAAAAGTGCTCATAGGGTTTCCTCTTATTTTTGTTTTTTAAAAAGGAACAGTATTCAAATACCCTGTTTTATAGATGACAAGCACTTTGGGTCTCATTCTGAGTGGGGTAAGTAAGAACTATCTACATTGTCTCCTACGGCATTTACTGGGAAATGGAATTATAATGCTTAATCATTTGTACCAGGGTGCCAAGCCTGAAGATGTCTGTGTATCCATGTGTGGGCACACATACATGCACATATATACATATGGATGTTATACATATATACACAAATGTAGATGCAGACTTTGATGAGTAGAAGGTGGAGAACCCCTCTCTCCCCCTCCCCATATTCTCTCGCATGCCTTGGAAGAATTGACTGCTCCTTTGGAGCAAAGTGTTCTTTTGTTGGGGAAAATCCTCTGAGCACTCATTACAAATGTAGAGCAAATTTTCATTCCATATTATTCATTGTTCTTTGG
Source organism: Neofelis nebulosa (assembly GCF_028018385.1). Taxonomy (NCBI): domain Eukaryota; kingdom Metazoa; phylum Chordata; class Mammalia; order Carnivora; family Felidae; genus Neofelis; species Neofelis nebulosa. The sequence goes on from NC_080796.1 coordinate 59,827,606, forward strand.
GAAAGATGGGAAGTAACTCAACTTGAATATAGATGTTTTTGTATAGTGATTTCCTACCCTCTTCCAGCCTCAGTGCACCTGAGAGATACGATACATTCTTGGGGATGGTGGTGACTCCCTAGGGTGGCGTCCCTCAAGTGGGGCTGGGACGTATATCAGAATCTCTTGGGGGGCAAATCTAGTTTGAAACATTCTCACGGGGAAACTTAACTTCGACTGGACTGTTGATATACTTTAATGTTATTTAAGATGAAATAGCATAGACTTTTGGAAATCTGTTTATGTTGGACTCCCATATTTCAGTGTGATTTTTTTTTTCTAGTTGGGATCCTAGTGCAAGCTCACACCCCTGAGGGAAGAGAAATAGTATATTTTCTGAAGAAAGCTCAGCTTCCATAATCAAATTGAAAGCCTCTATGAGTCACTGAGCCCCTTCATATTCACCTAGCAAATCTCTATCTAGTATTAAATTTAGCTTTCCCTCTGTACCTTAGCTTCTCTCTGGGTTTGGGAGAAAACACTCAGATATGCTGACTGGTCTCACTTTAAATTTCTTACTATAAATGTTAAGTGGGTGATTCCCACTTGTAGTCCTGTTCTATTCCTCTGTATGTTTGCTCTTTCATTTTCCAAAGTGATGCTTTCATATCTTCTCTTTTCCCCAATACCTGCCAACACCCTCTTCCCTGTCTCACAGGTGGCTGTTGACAGAACCCTATATTTGATTGGGAAAACAGAAGCAGTCAGAAAGGAATATTCTCATGTTATATATGATCGTCACCGTATCCATGTGGATCTAGACTTACACTGTTCACCCTCCTTCCTCATTCTATGGATGAAGTATCTCTGCCCCTGTGTGGCCCACCTGAGCCCTGGATCCCATGTCTCCCTCTTCCTACAGCTCTCACTCCTGCCATCATTCTCATTATCTCTTGCATCACCGATTGATCTCCCTCTACTGGGCTATTTCCATTAGTGTTTAAATGTACTCTAGTATCTTTCATTGATTTTTAAATAAAACTTCTTGACACTATAGTCTGCCAGCTACTGCCCAGTTTCTCTGCTTTTCCCCTATACTCCTTTAAAGAGTTGTTTATCCTCAATTCCTTCTCTTCCCATTTTCTCCTCAGGCCATCCCAACCAGGTTTCTCATTTCACCACTTGATCTCCTTGTCAAGGTCAAAATGATTACGTCATTTCCTGATCCAGGGTGACTTCTCTGCCCTCATTCCACTTGATCTCTCAACAGCATTCAACAGACTCTTGCCACAGTTTTGAGATGCCCCACTCATCTACTTTTCCTTCTGCCTCACCTGCCTCTTCTCAATGTTCTTTGCTGGCCCCACTTCCTCCTCTAGACCTCCAAATTTTTGTATTCCCCAGAGCCTGAGCCTAGTCTCTCATCATCTTTAGTTATATTCTCTTATGCCTGATTTCCTCCAGGCACATGGATTTGCACACCACCCATATACTATAAATACCTATAAATATAGGTATATTTATGTTCGTGAAGAACTGCCTCGAGAATTCTAGATTTCTGCCTCCAACTGCCTACTTACCCCTTCAAACCTGTAGAATTTCCACCCTTACTTACCCAGTCAAGGACTCAGGGCCTGAACTATTCCTTTTCATTCATATTTCACATCCAGTCCATTAACAGATCTTGTGAACTTTGCTTTCTGGATGTATCTCCACTCCACCCATGTCCTGTACCCTCACAGCACCCACTCATTCTACCCTGAGTTTTTAATATCTCCTAAACTCAACTGGTCTTCTTAGAGTCCATTTTCTACATAGCAGCCAGAGTGATTTTGAAAAACATGAGTTTGATTATGCTACTCCTGTGCCTGAACCCTCCAGTAATTTTTCATTGCACTTAGAATAAATTCCAAACTCGTCACAGCCCACAAGGTTGGGCACAAAGATGCCAATCTCATCTTTCTCTCCCTCCCAATGCTTCAACCACAGTGGCTTTCTTCCCTTCATTTGAACACACCAAGTTCATTCCTGGCTTCAGGCCTTGCATTTGCTGTTCACTTTGTCTGAAACATTTTGCTCTCATATCTTCACATGACTGACTCGGTCTTGTCATTCAGGGCTCAGCTCAAATGTCAACTCAATTCAAATGATCATCCATTCTAAAATAGCCTGAGCAGGCATAATTATATTATTCTATTTAATTTTCTTTATAGTATTCATTCTGCTCTGAAATTCTCTTGTTTATTTGTGTACTAGCTTTTTGTTTGCCTCTCTGTACCCCCACCATTCATACACACACACACACACACACACATACAGGTAAGTTGTGTGATAGCAGGGATCTTGCCTGTTTTGTTCACTCCTGAATAAATGCCTGGTACTTAGTAGAAGCTCAATAAATATTTGGTGAAATGGAAATGAAGATAAAGGAGTAGATATTCCTATTGTCAATCATGCCAGGAAAAGGCAGACACCAGAATGGGAAACAAACACAAAGGGAGGTACTTTGATGAGTGTGAAAGGAGAGATTCTTTTCTCTGATGAAATCTTAGGGCTCTGGCTTGGATTTTAAGACCATGGATCCTCCGGGTTCAGCTTCCTGTACTAGAGTAGGGGAAGTCAGGCTCTGTCACATGTAGCAGGCTTGTAGAAAGCAGCCTACTTCTGCTGCCTGTGGCAGGCCTGGCACTCAGGTGAGAGGCGACCATTGGGCTAAGCAGCAAGGCTGTTACATGGAGGCCCACGAGGATGGGCCTGAGCCTGTGAGCTCGCATGACAGTTCTAAGTTTTTGCTGTAGGTAGTATCTGCTGTCATCTTCCTTACAGGGTTTTTAGAGAAGCTTTCAGCAAAGTTGCAGCTTAGTCTTAACTGTTCTGTGTGGAATTGACAGGGGACTCTTTGCCATCTTGAGAGGGAGTGGTAAAGGAAGGCAGAGGGTCTAGAGCAGCTGCGGGCTGGGGAATTCTGCAGAAATTAGGTGATGAGGGCCTAACTGCTGGTCCAAGACTAGAGGCAGTAATAGACTGACTGGTAAGTCCCCCTACCGTTGGAGAGGAACATTAGAGAGGGAGACAAAGGCTGCCTTTCACATGGGTGATTATTCAAAGTATCTAAATGCAGTCTGATAATGGAAATGCAACTTTCTTTGTGCTCATAGACCAGTGAAACGTGAGACATCTATGACATTAATAAGACGACTCCTCATGGTTCTGTATGGAGGTGGGGGAGTCAGCAGACGTGTAGGGCTTCCTGTCCTCTGCTTAGTGAGCTCTGCTCAAAGTGTAAGTTAGGCAAGTCTTGAGTAAATAACTGGGCAGGGTAATTCAGGAGGCAGTAAGAACAATCATTTAGGGTTCAGTTTTAGCGTGACTTCCTGACTTCAAATTGCAATTCAGTCATTTGCAATGTGGGCTTGGGCAATTATTTAGCCTTTATTATGCCTCATGAAGTTTAGTGGTAGCTACCTGGTAGTGTTGATGTGAAAATTAAATGAGATAATCCACAGAGTGCACTTAGCTCAGTGTTGGGTTCACAGCAAGCATAACACACGGGAGCCAGTTTTCTCTGATCTATGATTAAGTGCCTGGAGGAGCGATCAAGGAGAATTAAACCGACTGTGAAGGGTGTTTTCCCACAGTGACATGATGGCATGTCAGGGCTCATCTATTTATCTGGAGAACACCAAACATGCCTTCATATTCAGGGTAGACGTTACCTTAATCACACCATTGGTTTTTACAGGCTCTGACCACTGTAGCAACAATGCTCGGCCGTTCTCTTGCTGTTCCACTGTGAAGTTGCTCAGTCCACTTGGGGAAGATTCTAGGGTGTGAACCATAGTCCAAGGGCTTGAAACTTCTCCTGCCTGGTTTGTGGCCACAATTCCAATGTGATATGTTGTGAATGGTTCTAACCCAAACAGGTGGGCTTGATGGCTTGTACCCTGTAATGAAAATTAACAGGTTAGTTTTCTTTTAGGAACTGCTAATAATTGCTGGGAGGTCATTCTCTGACCAAGGTACATGAGCAATGGCAGCACAAGCATCACAACAGAGTTTTGAATTATTAAGAAAACAATGTGGGTTTTTTTTCTTGTTCTTCCCACCTGCATGTAATATCTAATGTGTGATTTCAGACATTTGCAATGCATAGATCAAATAGGATCCTTGCCTTTACAGAGCTGGCAACCCAAAGGATGTGATATATAACATAAAGAAAGAGTCTTGGGGCGCCTGGGTGGCTCAGTTGGTTAAGCGTCTAATTTCGGCTCAGGTTGTGATCTTGAGGTTTGTAGGTATGAGCCCCGCGTCGGGCTCTGTGCTGACAGCTCAGAGCCTGGAGCCTGCTTCGGATTCTGTGTCTCCTCTCTCTCTTCCCCTCCCCTGCTCATGCTCTGTCTCTCTCTTTTTCAAAAATAAATAAACATTAAAAAAATCTATAATGCTTCAGGTCAGTGCTGTATCTATCTCACAATGGAGACCTGTGGCACCAGGTTGCAGGACAAAGAATGGGATAATCCTAAGGGTTTGGAGAGTTAACTGAGACAGTCCTAATTCTTTTTCATTAATCTCTTATACTATTTGTTTATACCTCCCCAATCTCCCTCTTGCATTCTCTTGGTGCATATTTATATTTTACAAATGCAATAAAACAAACACAAGAAAACAAAAACAACAAGCTACCTGAACTATAAATGAACAAACACCTTAGAGAAGTCTACTAGTGATAAATATCTGAAGATATTCTCATTTGTTAAAAACACCATGACTAAAACTATAAAACTTACCAAAAGTAATTGTTAGTTAGGCTTTGAGAACTTGGTTTTTGTTGATTTAAAAGGAAAAAAAAAGGATAGCAGAATTAGGTTTTTTTTTTTTTTTTTTTTTTTTTTTCTGCTTGGGGAGAACATTTAACATATTTTACATCACTAAAAACCGGAACTAAAAGTCTTCATGTTTGAGAGAGCCCAGGGTGCTCTTTCTACATCTGGGCCAGATGGATATGTCTGTTTACAGATAGCAACTATGACTGCAAGTGGACCAGTAATGTGTCTATGGGTAAACACACACACATGCACCCAGACACACACACACACACACACACACACACAGATACCCAGAGACACACAGAAACACATACCCAGAGACACCCCCGCCACCCCCCCCCCCCACCGCCACACACACAGGACTTTCTGTTTTGTACAACACTCATTGAATGTAAATAATCATGAGGAAGTTTTGACTGGTTTAATGGGATATTCACACTTAACGGTGTGTGAGATCAGGTTCAGTTTGTTAGATGTTTAAATATGACAGATAGCTTTCAATTGTCCTTTCCTCTCTTGTTGCTGGGTACAGGAGGAAGAATGTGAGGTAGGGAAGAGGAAATTAGTTCTAAGAACAGGTACCAAAAGCATCGAATGAAGTTATGTGAATGGAAATTCTCCTTAATTTTGAGACACCCAAATATAATTTTGAATCTAAAACAAGTTGGTAAAATTGAACTGAAATATTTTCCAAAAACCTTGTTAGACAAAACCAAAACATCGTAGAGATAATTTTTGACACCCTTTCCTCACATTCTTGGTTATAAGTTTCAACTGTTTAATGTCTCTTCTTATGTGTTAAACACAAGCAAGAAAATATAATTGCCTGTATTTATCAAAAACTTGTAAGTTAATTTTCCGCTCTCAATAAGTCCCATTATGATATTACATGCTAACCTCTTGAAATCTTTTAATATTTAAACATTTGCTAAGCGACCAGACTCTGAAACAAATTTTATAGAAATACTAATTTCTCTTTTTTAAAATATTAAAAGTTAGATCATAAATATTTAAAACTTATTTCTCCACAACATTGGATTGGTCTTTTAGATAAATATAGCACAGAACTAGAATGTCCATAATGAATATTAAATCTGAAGATGCTACAAGTCCCGATTACAAACATTCTTTTCTGATAAATGATTCCTTTTCTGTAGAAATAGGGCAAACATGGGCAAGATTAATAATGCAAAAAAGAAAAACTCTTTGTTCAGAATATCCAGTAATAGATGCCAAAAAAGCATAAGCTCCAAAGCAAATAGTAATCACCTCTAACAGATTATATATAAAAAAGGTAGGCTGTTGGGGGACATTTAGAGATAGCTTTTGTCATAAGAAACATGAAAAGCATGTGGGCTATAAAGCAAAAACATATGTATATTGTCAATAGCAGCACCTGCTCAATTACAGTTTATTTCAGGGCTGAGAATTCCATTCAGCCCCTAGATGGCAATACTATCAAACACTTTTGGTAACATGAGTACTTAATGATTAACAACCGGCATTCAGTCATCCAACACACTCCAGGCAACCATTAAAAAAATAACAAAACTGATTTCATTATAGATCCTTTTAATAAACATTTATAGCTCAGATTCTCAGAAAGCAAAAGTATTCAAAATGAGCCAGACTCAAAACCTCCGCCATCTAATGTAGAAATATGACCGGCTGATCTCAAGTTGAAGTTCGTGCATGCCTGGCACCTAGATTACTCCTTCAAAAGGTGATTACAATAGTTGTGCTTACTTTGGTTTGTATCTTAAAAAGAAAAAAAGGAAAAGGAGAATCTCATGTTGTAAATGTAAAGGATAATTTTTATATCATAAATTTATGCTGAGAACAGGTTCCAATAATATGTTGTTACTCCTGAAGAGCTACAACACACACACACACACACACACACACACACACACACCTTAAATAAAGCTCATTAATAGCTGTGCTTTTTGTCAATGTTTAGTAAAGTCCACATGAAAAAAAATGAAGAAAATTTTAAAATGGCAAGACAATCCTTACCGGTATATTCTTCAACATTTAAGAAAATCATTTGTATTATTCTCTCTTGAATGGATTTCCAACACCAACGTTCACTATTTTAGAATCCTGCTATAAAATTTGGGCACAGTTAATTCTGTGGATTGGGTTGTATTTTGTTTATTCACTTACTTGTGTTTTTCCTTAGATTCAGAAGATTTGCTTGAGCACGTTCTATCTTAAGTGTTTAAGATTAAATTTCTTCCTTTGGAGGGGTGCCTGGGTGGCTCAGTCAGTTGAGCATCAATTTCAGCTCAGGTCATGATCTTGGTTGGTGAGATTAAGCCCCACATTGGGCTCTGTGCTGACAGCTTGGAGCCTGGAGCCTGCTTTGGATTCTGTATCTCTCTCTCTTTGCCCCTAGCCTGCTCATGGTCTGTCTTTCTCTCTCTCAAAGATAAACATTAAAACATAAAAATTAAAAAAAAAAAGTTAAAAAAATTCTTCCCTTGAAGAAGGAAGTCTCAGTAGTCTCCTACTGACTAGTAAAAGTCATCATTAAAAACCTTCTCTTATGTTTCATTCCTTTGCTCCCTGCCCTCCTTCCCTTCTCTATGGAAATGATCTTGATTCAATACTCTGACTCCTTCCTCTTCATTAGTTTGCTCCTTCTTTCCCTCACTCTTCCCTCTTACCGATTCTTAGGAGACAGATTTTTGCTATTGCTGATCTCTGGGCTATTGGCTTGTGCTAGCTTCCCACTTGTCCTTGTCCTTTCTGTGTTCACAACCACCTACTATTCATATTTTTATTCTAGAAGTATATTACCTACTTTCGTTAGGCAACAGATGGAAAGAATTATTCAACAGAGGAAAACAGGAATAATCCATTTTCTGCAATCTAATATTTCCAATGAAACTTTGCTTTTTTTTTTTTTTTTTTTTTTTTTTTAAAGAAACTCTTATGCATGAGTGTCAGAATCTGGATACAAATCAGTGCGTCCTTTTATGAGACATAAAGACAAGACTCTGGAACACTCTGCCAGTTGAGGTTCTGCTGGCAATTTGAACTACATTTTAACCTCTCAACTCTGCTCTGGGGGCACATGAAACTACTTGGAGTGTTCAGCAGTCTGACAATTTTACACTATCTCCTCTGATTATTTTTGACGACTTGAAGTGCCCCAAAGGTGGCCATGGGGTCAATAGGTTTATGTAGGTTGAAAATGATCAAAAATTACCATTGATCTGTAGCTGTCAATAAAAGGCTGCGTGGGGAGACTCCCTGCACAAATGTTTAAACTGCATAAGGCAACCTAACTTAGTCATCTTCGAGTCTATTGATCTGATGATCCAGCAGTTTCCAAAGCTTCCCCTCTGGTCTTTGTGGTGCATTTTCACTGAATGCACTTACCTTGGCACTTAGGAATCTTTTTACCCTGCTGCTGGTAATGAACCCAAATAGTGGTAAACAGGCACTGCTGTGCTCATAAACTGTATTATGTATGCTTATTGCATTTCAGAAGGGGCTAATCTTCCTGGTCACCATCAACTTCATTCCCAGCTGATGGAGTTTCTGCTGTCTATACTCCTCATCCTGGGGTCCTCATTTGTTTTAGGTTTATTTATTTATCTTTTTGAGAGATAGATGGAGAGTGGTGTGGGGCAGAGAGACAGAAAGAGAAAGAGAGAATTCCAAGCAGGGTCAGCACTGTTAGTGCAGAGCCTGATGCAGGGCTTGAACTCACCAACTGTGAGATCATGACTTGAGCCAAAACCAAGAGTCGAACGCTCAACCTACTGAGCCACCCCCAGGTGTACTCTGGGTCCTCATTTTAGCATGCATGACTTTTGGCTTATAAATCCTAACCCGGTTACAAGATTCCTCCTTCGCTTTGTTGGTTGTCATGAATGCCAAGACCCAGAGAATATGTCACATCAAAAGTTTGCTTTTTTTTTTGTACAAAGATAGCTTCAGAGAAAACTAAATTTAATTATATTAACCTCTGTTTAGTTTAACCACTTGGATGCTGCTTCTTGGTTTTATCATAAGTTATAGGTGCCTTGTCATAATGATATAATAAATAAATGGCTATAAGCAAGTTCTCAGTTTAGATTACAAATAAAACATGAGAAGTAGGAAAAGCTCTTATTTAGTCTTACATAAAAGTTATGGCTTTGGACAGTGCATCCAGTCAGTTGGGTGATTTACACATTTTAATGCTGACAAATCAACACCAAATATTTTTGTAGATTTCTGAAACCCAGATCATTTGAAGCATGGGTTCTGAAGATCTCTATCCCTTTCCATTTATAAAGTTAATTTTTAATTTCTCCAAAGTTGATGAACATATTTATATCTAGGATTCATTTTGTAAAGGTTACACCAGTCTCAGTACAGAAGTGATCTTTATTACCCATAGTCATATATCAGGCTTAAATACTTACGCATAGTTATTTAAGTATGAGACTCCCAAACCTGCAAACTGTTACTGTAGAAAATTTCCACTGATTTCACATATGTATTTACTCCACCAGTGCCATCTCTGCCTACATACCCCCTGGCTGGTGAGGCAAAGACATTTTTTGATGGTGTACACATACATGTAGAGTTGTTCCAGAATCAAAGTTTGACTCATAACACAAGAAAAGTAGAAGACACCCTTTAGGATCATAGTTTATTTTTTTACGTGCATGAAGGGTGTGCATGTACTAGGGTGCACTGCTAAGTGGCATGTCAGAGCTGCCAAATGGCCAGTAGAGACATCTAGTATTCTTGGTCAGTAGCTCCATTCAATTCTTTAAACACCTTGAAGCATTTGATAGGGACAAGATTCTACAAAGTTACTGTGGGGGATACAAAATGGTTAACACAGGTTCTTGACTCTTAGGAGCTTGGAATCTACTAGAGAAGGTCAATAATAAATATAGGTACGCGCAGTTTGGAGTGAGCTGAGTTGCCAGGGAAATACTGAAGGGACACTTCTAATTGGGAAGGAGAGAGGTTGAGGAGTGGGGGTATATTTACTTGGGAGGTGGAATCTGATATAAGTCAGAAAAGATGCAGAATTTGCATAGATGAAAACATCTGAGTGATTAAAAGAAAAAATACAGAAGGAAAAATGCAGGGTATGTTTGGGAACAAGCTGGGAGTTGCATAGGGCTGAATGTGTGGGGAATAGTGGGGATTAAAACTGGAAAAGAAATTGGTGGCAAGACTAAAGAGAGCTGTGAAAGTTACCCCACTTTTTAGGGATGAAATTGCTTGAGAAACACTGAGTAACATCAGGCAAACATTTTAAGAAACAATTTGGTATAAAGAGCTCTATCATGCAATTTGAGAGAATAAAGGGACTTTAAAATTTTGCCCTATCATGGTATAAGTCATAGTCAGTGACTGATGAAATAAAAAAATCTTCCAAGAATTAACGAATGAATTCATTTAAACATTATTCATCCAATAAGTATGGACTGTCATATATAAAAGGTAATAGGACAGTATTTTCCTAGGAATAAGATTTTCAAAATCTTTATTGAATATTTGCTCTGCCTCAAAAGGTGTAATTATTCTTTTAACACAAATGTTTGCATTTTGGTCACAATCAAAGTGGGGATTATAAAAATCGGGCTGAGTTGAAGCCAATTATATGGTCCTCTGTCTGGACCACTATCAGAATCACATGTACCTGGCATATGGGGCCACATGTTTGTGTAGGGACGTCCACACTCTTGCACCAGTCCCTTGTGCATATCAAACAGGTACACGGCAGCTGGAAAAGGTTAGGGACACTGTTGATGGCTACAACATAGAATGAAGCCAATTCAAATGTACACACAAGTGGTAAATCATTCCTAACTCTGAGTTCCAGCTAATGTTTAAAGGCTTCGTTTGAAAGATTTCAAGAAAGTATCAATGCATATCTTCCTTTTAAGTAATTATGATATGTATAAGTAAAAGTGATTACTCAGGGGCCCTTTGTTGTAGCAATTGTAAATTTCAAACTGAAAATGTTAAGTTTGGAGTATTCATGGGCTAGTGCCATGGCGCACTTTTATGCCTTTACTCCCCAAAATATCTACACTCAGAAAAGATATGTAAAAGAGGGGTTTTCATTTTTTCTCTCTCAGAATACATCATTAATTTTATAATGGGGGGGGGAGTGATGCAAAAAGAAGATTCAATTCACAGAGTTTTTTCTTCATAGACAAATGGGCTCTATCAATCTTATCTATAAAGCACAATCTAGAGTTCTTGCAAAATGAACGATGTTACCTCAGTTACCATAAAAACATTGGAGGAAAAAAAAGAATGGTTTCAAAATGGCTCATTTTTCAAAAGAGAAGAGGGGAAAAAATTAAATCTGCGATAATTAAATTTTAAAATGGCAAATCAGTCACACTAAATATTAAAAAGCAGTACTTCTGACCTATCAAAATTAAAAATGTGCATACTCTGTGACCCAGCAATTCTACTCTGGCCATCTATTTTATGGCAATACTAGTAAAACTTTACTAAAATATATTTAAAAGAATTTCATTCCAGCCATAGTCTTGTAGTAGTCAATCCTTGATTGAGCAAGCCTTGATATTTACTGAAGGTTTCCTGTGTAATAAGCAGCATCCTAAGCTCTGAGGACACAGCAGAAAGCAAAGGATACATGGACACTAACCTCTTGAGTTTTTACATTATAATGAGGAGAAATGGGCAATTGATAAGCCAAATAAAGAGAGAGAGAGAATTAGATATTGTGGTAAATTATGAAGGTAATAAGAGTGTTGAAATAGAGTTTGGGTTTGGGTGATGGGGAAGAGTGAGATTCTTGGTTTAAGAAGGGTGATTAAGATCCTTGAAGTTCCACTTAGGCAAGAATGCAGAAGAAACCAACCATGTGAAGAACCAGAGAAGCTTTCAGGTGAAAGGGAAGAGCTTGGTATTTTTGCTGACAGAGAGAAGCCAGTGTGAGTGAGGGGGGAATGGCACTGCATATGGTCAAAGTCATGGGCAGAAGCCAGGTGATGAAATCTTGTAGGCCAACATTAAAGAGTCTGATTCTAATTTCAGTGGAAAATTATTGAAGGCCTTTAAGCAAGGGAGTGACATGAATTAATTTAGGTTTTAAAGAAATAATTCTGGCTGCTCCGTGGAGAATATGTGTAGGGGTTGTATTAGTCTACTCAGGCTGCCAAAACAAAATATCATTGACTGGCTTAAAAAATTAGAAATTTCTATTCACCCAGTTCTAAAGGCCAGAAATCCAGATCAAGGTGTCATCAGGGTTGGTTTCTGGTGAGGCCTCGCTACCTGGTTGTAGAGAGTTGTCCTCTTATTCTGTCCTCTCACTGCCTCTCCCTGCATGCACTTGGAGAGAGGGAGAGATCTCTTGTGTCTCTCTTTCTTCTTATAAGGGCACCAGTCCTATCAACCATTCTTACAACCTCATTTAACCTTAATTGCTTCCAAAAGTATCTACCTCCAAATACAGTCACACTGGGGGTTAGGGATTCAACATATGCATTTTAGGGGAACACAATTCAGTCCATAATAAGAGTCAAGAGGAGTGGATTCTGTGTAAGTCCAAGGAGGGGTGATAGTGACTTGGTCTGGGGTGGTAATTGTAGAGATGGAACTAAGTGGATGGATTTATGTTTTGGAAGTAGAGCCAAGAGAATTATGACAGATTGAATGTAGAAGAAAAAAGGGAAAGAGAAGAATCAAAAAGGACTTGGGTTTGCCTTGAAAGCAAGGGTGGGTGGTGTACCATTTGATGAGATGTGAAGTTGAAAGAGTATCAGATTTGCAGAAGGAGGGAATAATTTGGGGCATATGAAGTTGACATGTCACATAGATCTATGAATCTCTATTGGGTTAGGAATATACATCTGAGAGTCATACAACTATCTCCAAATCCAACCTCCAATCCAATGGCCTTCTCAACGTCTCCACTTTTATTTCTAATACATCTCAAATTCAGCAAGCGATCTCTTGATTTTCCCTTCTGTACAGTTTGTATTATGTTAAGTTGGTTAAAGTGAAACTACATATCTCAGAATCCCCTTTCTATGGCAGCCACATCCTAAGGTGACTGTGAATTATACCCTGGTACAATTACACTCCCCTTGAGTTTAGGCAGGACCCCATAACTTACTTCTAAACAATGTAAAATGTGTCATGTACATGAATATAAGAGACACCATCTTAGTTGACTGAGAACAAAATTTTCCTGTTGGTCTTGAGGAAGCAAGCTGCCATGTTACAAGAGGGCTGTGAAGATCCCTGTAGCAGGGAACACTGGTGGCCTTTAGGGCCTGTCGGCCAATAGTCAAAATAACAATTCAGCACCCCCAGGCCTAAAATCATAAGGAAATGAATTCTGCCAACAACCTGAATGAGCTTGGAAGAAAATACCTCCTTAGTCTAGCCTCCAGATGAGAATGCAGCCCAGTGGACACATTGATTTCAGCCTTGTGAGACTATGAACAAAGGACCCAACTAAGCCATGTCTAGACTTCTGACCCATGGGACTGTGAGATGACAAATACGTATTCTTTTTAAGCCACTATGTTTGTGGTAATTTGTTATGCAGCAGTAGGAAACTTCTACACCATCCCTTTATGGTTCTGGGTTAAAGTTGGTGAGGATTTGGAGGATGAAGTCAAGCAGCAACCATTATTCCTTGAAGTTGATTGAGATGAGAAATGGGGATAAATAGGCACAGAGGTGTAGGTTTCAGCTTGTCCAAATTCTCTTCTGCTCCGTATCTGGCTGTCTCCAACTGCTGGCTCTGACCAAGAGTGGCCATGGGTCTATGATTTGATTCTTGGTATTGGCTTCATGGGGATGGTAGCTACCCAGAGGCACAGCTTCCCTTTTACATCTCCACAAATCTCCTCCTGACAGTCCCATGTAGATGGCCAGTCATGCCTGGCTGAGTGGCCAGTCATGCCTGGCTGAGCCAATCAGACTGGCTGAGTGGCAGCTCTTCTACCTATCCTCTTACTCCTCTTTCTGGATCTTCACTTTTCCAGCCCTTCCTACAGTTATGTGAGCCCTAATTCCTATAGGAAATCCCCTATCCCCATACCAATAGTGCTCAGATTCGTCAACGGAAATGTGTCTGATGCACCGACCAAAGCTGCTTCACCTGTAGTCTTATTTTCTAGGCAATAATTCGATCTTTCCAATTTCTTAGGCCCCAAACTTTGGATCCATCCTCTCTTTCCCTCATATCTACATTAGGTGATTAGGAAATAATATTGGGTTTATTTAACTACAAGATACATCCAGAATCCTACCAGTTCTTACCACCTTTGCTACAACCACCTTGCTCCAAGATATTCTCTTCCTCTTCCTTCACTGCCATAGTCAACTTGACTGGTCTCCCTGTTGTTGACCTTAATCTGGCCCCCACCCCCATCCACACAGCAATCAGAATAATATTTCTGAAACATGTCCAAACATAGGACCCCTTTGCTCAAAATCCTGTGGTAGCTCTCATGTCATCCAGGGTATAACCTGTTCTTGCCCACATTTCCCTTCTGACATCACCTCCCACCTTGCTCTCCACATGAAAGTTGCACTGTAACCACACTGGCCTTGTTGTGATTCCTCAAACACATTAAACAAGCTCCTGTCTTGAGGGCCCTGTACTGGCTGTTTCCTCTGCCTGCAGTCCAATTTATCCACAAGTCCTCTTAGGTAACTTCAGCTCATCTTCTCATTGAGCCACTTCTGTTTAAAATTGCAATCTGTTTAAATTGCATTTTCCTCTCCCACTCCTTCCATTTTGGAACCCCTTTTCTTGCTTCCTACTTTTCTGTTTTCCAAAGCACTCATCATTCCTTTCTGACATACCATGTAGTCCATTTATTTATTATGATTATTATTTATTCTTTTTTATCTTTTTACTAGAATGTAAACTCCACTGGGGCAGAGATCTGTATGTGTTTCATTCTCTGCTCCATCTCAAGTGTCTCTAATTGTGCCTCATAGAGAGCAAGTGCTCAAAAATATTTGTGCTATCATGAATGTGGACAGAATTCCAACTGAAGGGAAGGGGTGAAGAAGAGAGTGCAGAGTGGGACTAAGAGGAGTCTGGGAAGAGAGGGAGCATCGAGGAGGAGAGCATAGGTAGAGGAGAGGGCCCGACACCAAAGAGGGACAGAGACAGGGCGAGGATGAGAAGCACAAGCAGAAGAGGACGAGGCAGTAATGAAAACTAAGAAGGAACAGTGAAGTAGGAAGAAAACTAAGAGAGTGAGATTTCATAGACACCAAAGAAGAGGTGTCTGTTGCTTTGCAAACAGAGGTGTGGTCATCCGTGTCAAATGATGCTGAGATGTTAAAGAAGATACACACAAAAAGGCCTTTGGATTCACTGGCCAGTGGTCCTGATATAAGCTTTTTAGTGGAGTATAGAGACAGAACTCTGATTGAAGAAGGAGGAAGAGAACCAGATGTGTGGAAGGAGAAGCAGAGACTATTAGCATAACCTCTTTTGAGAAGTTGGCTCTAAAAGAGAACAGGGAAAGGGGGTGGTAGCTGGAGGGGCCTGTAGGGTCACATTCTTTTTTTTTTTTTTAAAGGAAGATACTAGAACATGTTTGTATATTGATAAGAAGTCTCCAATAATAAGGAAGAGATTGTTAATTCAGGACAGGAGATATATTTAAATATTAGGACTTCCTTCTCACTCTGCACGTAGAAACCAGGGTAGCCAGAATTCTGTGTATGGCAAAAGGATCTGGATGTGCTCAGATATCAGCCAATTAACTCGGCGTTTGCTTAGCATCTGCAGCAAGGCCGTGATTCATACTATGGCTGCCACTGCTGGTTGCTTAGCTCTTTTCATAGAGAAATCAGGGACATGAAGCTTCATCCAAAAATGAAGTGGTAAATAAGCTGCAAGTCCCGTTATCTGTTAGGAACAGGGTAATTTTTAAATTGCTTTTTAATTAAATTATTACTTTTGATAAATTGTACCTCCCAAGTGAAGAGTACACAACGAAAAGTTACCATTTTCTTGCCTATCCTCCCTAAGAGAAAGCGATTATAATTATTTTTGAGCAACGTTTTTGCCTTTTCGTGTCAAACCTGATGTCAAGTATTTCACAGGCATGATCTCATTTGATCTGCACCAAACAGCATGAGGCTGATAACATCACACATAAGGAAATGGAGGCTTAGATGAGTTAAGTAACTTGCCCAGAATCACACTGCCAGTAAGTGGCACAGTGACAATTTTATTCCCACCCTATCTCGAGTTCAAATGTTACTGTCAACTGCATTCGTGGTTCTGATGTCGGGGTCCTGGGACCTGTGTTTCTTAAAAACAATAAAGGATCCCCCAAAGCTTTCTGTGCTTATATCCACCAATATTTGCCGTATTAAAAATTAAAGCTGAGGATATTCTAAAAAAAAAAAAAAAAAAGGATGCAAAAGCACATATTCTATTAGCCAGCACAGTGATAACATCATCACACAACACGTAGCCTCTGGAAAACTCGATTGTACACTGTGAAGGGATGAGTGTGAAGACACACAATGTCTTAATATTAACATGAAAATATTTTCGACCCGGAAGATCCCTGGGAAAGGTTTCTGGGACTCTGAGGGGTTCACAGACTACACTTTGAGCAGCACATAACTCCATTATACCCCGCTTTAATTGGCAGCTCCACTGAAAGATTAATCAAAGATTTGTTTGAACTTTTATGCAGTGAAGAAAGGAATCTTATATTTCCAACTTTTGATAATACACTCATAATACTTGTGATTAAATATGAAATACCCATGTATACATAAATCCTATTAGTAAAACTTTTAATTAGATTTAAAGAGTCAAAGAATTATGAAACTCTACCCTGCTGCCTCACGTTATAGTTGAACCTAAAGTCCAAATAGTCCAAGTAACCTGTACAAGATCCCACAATCCATCAATAATAACTTTGCAATCGAATCTGAGATTCTCAATGCATGTATACACACTCTTTTTCAATTAAAATTAAAATTCTTTGTTTGAAACAAGGGTCTCAGATTTCTTTGTCATAAACATTGCTACCTGTGAGAGAGAACGGGTTTGAATTTACTCATTGATTGACCTTCTTTTTTAGTGGATTTTCTACTGTGTTACATTTGTTCATGTGTTTGTCCTCTCACTAAGAAGTGAACTTTTGTATTAAAACTATTTCTTAACCTCCCATCACCTCCTCATATGTAAAAAGGGAATAGTAATAGTACTTACCATTTTGAGTTTGTAAGCTTTAGTGAGTTAAGTCTTGGAATAGTGGCTGACATGTGGTAGGCATTAGATAGGTGCCAGAGTTTTTAAAAAAATGCTCATTTATTTATCTTGAGAGACAGGAGAGAAAGAGCATGAGTGGAGAAGGGGATAGAGAGACAGGAAAGAATGAGTCCCAAGCAGGCTCTGTGCTGAGGTAGGGCTGAACCTAGAAACCGTGAGAACATGACCCGAGCCCAAATCAAGAGTGAGAGCCAGATGTTTTCACCGACGGAGCCACTCAGGCACCCCATTAGGTGCTAGATTTTATTATTATTATCCTCAGCATCTAAGAGATGCTTCTACACATAAGATATTCAATAAACAGTTCTGGAAGATATGAATGAATAAATGGATGAGGCTAAAGCAATGAATAACTCATAAGGCATTTTTACTGCATAGCACACTGGCTTTTATGGAGAATATATGGAGAATGATATTTCGAAAATAGACATAGCATCTCATGAAAGTAAGCACATCTTTTAAGTTAAATTTAAACACTATCCTTCTAAATTTTTTTTTGAAGACCTAGTAGGTATTAGATAAATGTATATTAAATCATTGAGTAAATTGTAAATTCTTCCTTGTTACTGACTTCAATTGTTTGGTCTTTAAACATTTATTTACACATATGTATATATAAACTAGATTACATGATAATGAATATGATTTTCACTTTTATCTATAGGGAGTGCAATGTGATATAGTTTTTGTGTTCTTACATACACTGACATTGGGGGTGAGCTGAAAAAGATGACACCTCTCCCGTGGAGAATAAATAATACCATTAGGTGGCATAGGAAATTTTCATAGGAAAGTTGGTGCTATAAAATACAAAATGACATTTTCCAGAGGGTCTGGGGTATTGGGATGGTAGAAACTCATTCAGTCCCCATGAATCAGGTTATCCTTAGGAATAGGAAAATGTGAACAATTTTATGATAAATGTAAAAATGTACACAAAATGGGCAATTCTAGAAAAATAGAAAAAATTGAATAAAGACATTCAATAATAGATCAATCAGCTTTATAATAAAATAAAACAAAATCCTGACTCAGCCCCCTACTCCAAAAAGGCCCAGGAACAGAGAGTTTTACCAGTGAAGTTTTTTGTTATTGCTTTTAATTAAACCTGTGAGTAATAGGTAATTGACATTAGGTACAAAGCGTTTAACCAAAACTGGCTAAATGGGGCCAGATAACAAACTCATTATATGAAATTGGAATAACATCAAAATTGGACAATAACATAACAAGAAAAGTATGATATAGACTGAAATCACTTGAGATTAGATGAAAAAGTCTTTATACTAACAAATAGTGTCCAATAGTATATTTAAAAGAAATACGATTTTATAGGAGTTAGCCCTTAAAAATTGATTTATATATGATTACCTTAATTAGAATTAACAAAGCTCAACACCCACTCATGATAAAATCTCTTAGCCACATTAAAATAAAAGAAATTATCCCAAATATGATAAACAGCATTTACTTAAATCATATCACAAATCATATTTAATGATAAAGCCTTAGAAATCTTACCATTAATATAACAATCAAGAAAGACAAAATACCCTCTCCATAACAACATTTTTCCAGATATATCTCTTGAAGCAACAGAAACAAAAGCAAAATAAACTGTTGGGACTACATCAAAATAAAAAGCTTCTGCACAGCAAAGGAAACTATCAACAAAACTAAAAGACAACTTACTGAATAGGAGAATATATTTGCAAATGCCATATCTGATTAAGGGTTAGTATCCAAAATATATAAAGAATTTATACAACCCAACACTCCAAAACCAAATAATCCAATTAAAAAATGGGCAGAAGGAATGAACAGCCACTTCTCCAAAGGAAACATACAATGGCTAACAGACACATGAAAAGATGCTCAACATCACCCATCAACAGGGAAACGCAAATCAAAACTACAATGAGCTATCACCTCACAGCTGTCAGAACAGCTAACATCAACAACACAAGAAACAACAGGTGTTGGCGAGGATGTGGAGAAAAAGGAACCTTCTTGCACTGTTGGTGGGAATGCAAACTGGTGCAGCCACTGTGGAAGACAGTAGGGAGGGTCCTCCAAAAATTAAAAATAGAACTACCCTATGATCCAGAAATTTCACTATTGGGTATACACCCAAAGAATACAAAAGCACTAATTTGAAAGGATATATGCACCCGTATGTTTTTTGCAGAATTATTTCAAATAGCCAAATTATGGAAGCACCAAGTGTCCATCAATAGATGACTGAAAAGAGGCTGTATACATATACAACGGAATATTACTCAGCCATAAAAAGAATGAAATCTTACCATTTACAACAACATGGATGGTCTAGAGAATATAACGCTAAGTGAAATAAGTCAGTCAGAGAAAGAAAAATACCATATGACTTCACTCAAATGTGGGATTTAGGAAACAAAACAAATGAACAAAGAAAAAAAAAGAGAGAAACCAAAAAACAGACTCTTAATTATAGAGAACAAACAGATGGTTACCACAGGGAGGTGGGGGATGGGTGACATAGGTGAAGGGGATGAAAAGTACACTTACCACAATGAGCACTGAGTAATAAATGGAATTGCCGAATCGCTATGTCATCCATGTGAAACCAATTTAACACTATAAGTTAAGTATATTGGAATTAAAATTTAAAAAACTACTAAAAAAAGACAGGATGCCCTCTATTCATTACTGTACTGTTAATGTTAGACAATGCCAGACCTCCCCCAAAAAATGAGTGAGAGAGAGAAGATATGCAGCAGAGATTATTAGCGCTCATCAAACATTGTTTTATTGGTCCACATTCCTCAGCCTCCCTACACATATAAATGGAACTACATGACTGGTGGGACATGGAAAGAAGGGATGTTAGCCACTTTCAGTCCTGGACCTCAAACACATCTCATGGAGCCTCTGGCATGCTCTGACCCCATCATGGTCCCGGCATCATTACAAGATGGATCAGCCCGACCCACTATTGCTTTCCCCACTTTTATTGTGTTCAGCACTGATATTTAGAGTTTTATTTGTTACCACAGCATTTCCTATCCCAGTCTATCCAGACCAATACAAAGCATATGTGCTTGAATCGCCGAGAAATATGGATTTTTTTTTTTTTTAGTTTTTAAATGTTTTTATTATTTATTTTTGAGAGAGTGAGACAGAGTACAAGCAGGGGAAGTGCAGAGAGATTGGAGACACAGAATCCAAAGCAGGCTTGAAGCTCTGAGCTGTCAACACAGAGCCCGATGCAGGGCTCCAATTCATGAAACATGATGTCATGACCTGAGCTGAAGTCTGACGCTTAATGGACTGAGCCACCCAAGCACCCCGAGAAGTATGGATATTGACTACTTAAAAAGTCCAAAGCATGTAATAATAAATTAGGATCAAATCCAGAAATCAATCATACTTTTCAACAAGAGATATGACACCCAGATTTTAAAATTTACAATCTGTAGTTACAGAAAAGGTGGGACATGATCTAGTCTATATTACAGCCAAGAATATTTACTTACAGGCAACAGAAACACTTTTTGATTGGTTTAAGGAGAAAGAGAGAAAGCGAAAGAATAGAATCCAAGCAATACAGCTTTGTCTCTCTGAAATTGGAAATAGAAATACCATATGATCTAATAATTCCATTACTGGGCTTTTACCCCCCAAAAATTAAAATATGAATTCGAAAAGATATATGCACCTGCATATTTATTGCAGCATTGTTTACAATAACCAAGGTATGGAAGCAAAATCTAAGTGTCCACTGATAGATGAATGGAAAAAGAAGATGTGAGATATATATTATATATGTTATATATAATATTATAACATAAATATAAATTTATATATAATATATTGTATGTATAATATATAATATATAAATATATATAAGGGAATATTATGTAGCCATAAAAGAGGAGGAGATCTTACCATTTGTGACAACATGGATAGACCTAGAAGGTATTATGCTAAGTGAATTAAGTCAGACTGAGAAAGAAAAATGCCATATAATTGCACTCATATGCAGAATCTAAAAAACAAATCAAATTAATAATCAAACAAAAAGCAGAATCCGATCCGTAAACACAGAGAACAAACTGATGGTTGCCAGAGGGAAGGGGTTGAGGGGATGTGCAAAATGGGTGAAGGGGAGTGGAAGATACAGGCTTCCAGGTATGGAATGAATAAATCATGAGAATAAAAGCTACATCATAGGGAATGTAGTCAGTGATATTTTAATAGCATTGTAGAGGGATACAGACTAGCTACACTTGTGGTGAGCACAGTATAATATACAGAGATGTTGAATCACTGTGTTGTACATCTGAAGCTAATATAACATTGTGTGTCAACTATACTCATATAAAAACAAAATAAAATTTAAATCTGAGTGTCAGTGACCCCTCAGAGGCTTTTGAGCTGTTCCCTCTATTTTCTGTAACTTTGCTTCTTTTCTTTACTTCTGTCCATGTCCTGATTTCAGATTTTTTTTTCATCCCTGTTCACATAGCTTCAAGGAGAGGAGATCGTGGTACCTTCAGGTAGAAATAATTTTCTCCCTCCCCACTTCTGAGTGCTCTCCAGCATCACTTACTTGCTGTCCTAGATTCTAGTTCACTGCCATAGTAAAGTGGAGGAATCAAGTTCACACTTTTATCATTTGAAAGTGAGAAGGATGCCATAGCTTGGATCTGGTCAGGATCCAGATTTGCGGTTGGGACCACCAGCCCTCTTCGGCACGAACTTCTGTGGCTTCCTTCTCTAGGTGCACCCTCTGCCACTCCATGCTCTGCCCCTGTTCACCGACAGCCTGTCCTCGAGCCTCCTGACTGGGAGACCTGGTCACCACAGTCCTCAATGATTGCCGTAGCCTGTGATTTCCTCTTCGTTCAAACTGTGCTTCCATTACTGGCAGCTCCTAACCAGCTTTACAAACAAATTTAATGTCAACTTCATTTGGAAGAGTTTCTTGACACCCCAGGCAGTTTCTTTCTCCTCCTTTCTGCTCTTTATATTGTTCATGGCATTTTTACATTGCATTATGGTGATTTATTTACCTGCCTTCTCTCCCCACTAGACCTTGAACATAAAGGACAGGGACTGAGGAGATGAAATGCATTTGGTGCCTTCTGGATGCTCCATAAATTTCTGTTAAATGAATACAAGTTCAATTTTATTTAAATTTAGTTTGTTTTCATAAATACTAATGTATTATTAAGACATTATTAGCAATATGCTAGCTATTTAAAAAATTATTTTGCCATATACCTCATTTCTTTGAATGGAGGATTCCGTTTATTTCAAGACATGCTGCTATCTTATGTATCCCTAAGAAGAAAAACATGCTTCCAACTGAATGGAGGTAATTTTTTTTTATCACTTAGAATTTTTATTTGATATTTGTGGGAAGGCATCTTTAGACTTGTATGGACACAGGTTTGTTGTTGTTTAATTGTATATTAAGCTGCTGTTTCTGTGCTTTCCTAGGTTTACAATAACTTCCCATTTTGGTACGAAATGATAGTGTAATATTTTTAAAAACATTTTAAGTGGCAATTAAACTCAACGTGTGTAGTACCAACAGGACATATAACTCAGCTGAAGTGAGGGGAGTGTGAATGGCATTGATCAAGTTCTTGCAAGCACAGGAAATGACAAGTATCTAACAGCGGCCACCTACAGTGGTTGTAAAATTGTTAGATGCACGTGATTTCGGAGATGGAGAAATGTGATAAAACGCCCATCAAAAAAATTAGTGAGATTTCTGCTCTCTGTTTTCGGAGTATCCTTCCCAATAGAAAAGGACACACTATGGTAAAAATCCAGCGCATAACTTCTCGTCTATTGACTTTAGCAAAGTGACTCATTCTGGGTGACAGCAATGGCACCCGAAAGCTAAAGTTGGCCTGGTTAGAAAGCCGCCAAAACACGCTGCCACCGGGCTGTCGTGGGACTGGTGATGGCACACTGCCAAAACCAGATGTAAGAACTCGTGGATGATGTCATCAAGATGGTAACCAATGGACATCATGACTTTGGCCACGCACACGCAAGTGTTCTGAGAGACACCTCGGACCACCACAACCAGTGGCTGCTGCTGCTGCTGCTTCCAGTTATTCTTAGCACACGTTCTTTATGCCTTTCATTCTTTTCTGAGAGTTTCTCAAAAGGTTATAACAGTGAGCGCTTACTATATGGCAAGCACTTTCCAAGTGCTCTTTTCCTTTTAAGTCATTCAATCCTTAAACCAACCTCATGAAATAGACAGTTTTTACCCTCATTTTTCAGATAGAGAAATGCATGCAAAGATGGTTGAAGCACATTGTCCGTGGGGATAATTGTCATACAATTATAAACGGCAGAGCCAGAATTTGAGTGGAGGCATGCTGACTGAAGAGTCTGTTCTTTTAAACTTGGGGGTGTACTGATAGCATCATATTCTCCTCACCATCCCCGCCCCCCCCCCCCCCACCAGGCTTTAGAAGGTGGGAGCCGCCCTATACCATATCTTGATATAGATACGTTGTCATTTCTTTTTTCCAGGCAAACGGAAAAGGCTTCCTCTGCTCTTTGACCTAAGCCTGTTTGTGTAATTCTGTTCTCTGGGGAGTCAGGCTGAATGGTAATCTGAAGGACAATGGAGAGGTTGCTTTTCAAATAAACATAACTTTTTTTTTTGCCTATAAATCAGGAAAAGCAGATATAATGAGCCAAAAATGATTGCATTTGAGGCTGACAGAAAAGATATTATAAAGATAGATCACCGAGAAACTTCCACAACTTACTTGTATGAGGCTCCAAAGGGGGTCAACTGATTATCAACAATCAGAACTCAGGTGTTTTAGACAGATATTGGTGGCACATGTAAGCAGTTGTGGCATGATATTGAGTTGTTGCTTCAAAAACATTTTAATATAATAGGATTTAAATTTTCTTCTCCTCTTTGGGTTTTTCAGTTAATATTGGAATTAAATTAAGGCATTAATTCAACCAGCTTAGTGTAAAGAAAATTATGTCATGTTCACCTTTGAGGGCTTTGTTATGGGATATCTATTGACTCAAGCTTATTAACTTGTAAATCCTCTAGTTTTAGATGATTATCTATTGATTATCTGCTTTTATTTGAGTTTTAAATGAATAAACAAAAAGAAATGATCATGGTTTAGTCATTACACCTTAAGAGAAAATGTACTGAAGCTAAGCCTACTTAATGAAAAATAAAAACTTTTATTTTGTTCTGAGAGCTAGAAGTTGTGTTTCTTATTTTCATGTAGGCCAACCAAAGATTGATTTTAATTTTGCATAATTGTTTTTAATAGACATTTGAACAAAACTGGAAAAATGTTTATCACTGAGGATAGAAAGTGTTGAGAGTCTAGATGCTTTAAGCCGTCAACTTAGAATAAAAAGCCCTGAGTTCAAGTGTTGGCTCTGTTACTCCCACTAGGAAGACCTTAGGCAAATTATCTTGTTTCTGAGTCTTGGTTTCTAATAATTAGTATCTTTCTCATTGACTTAAAACAATTTTTTTTAACATTTATTTATCTTTGAGAGAGAGAGAGAGAGGTAGAGACAGAGCGTGAGGGAGGGAGGGGCAGAGAGAGAGGGAGACACAGAATCCCAAGCAGACTCCAGGCTCTGAGCTGTCAGCCCAGAGCCCGACACGGGGCTTGAACTCACGAACTGCGATATCATAACCTGAGCCAAAGTCAGACGCTTAACTGACTAAGCCACCCAGGTGCCCATCTCATTGATCAACTTTTGTGAGGATTAAACAGGATGGTTTTTCTGAAAGGGCCTCATACGTAGTTGGTACTCAAGAAAAGTGCTCTGAATCAGATTCTTGCTCATACAAACAGCTAAGGAAACATAGGCTTCTTTTGATTTCAAAGGGTAATTGTTTAAATTCAATTTTATGCTTTGTTTAAAGCTCTCACCAAAGAAAAGTGCTGAGGGTCACATCCACAGTCAAATATTTATGTACCATCTACTTTTTTTCTAGCATGGTGCTAGGCACCAAAAGGAGTGGAAAAGAAGTAGAAAGCATGCAAATCCTGGATTTCTGGAACTGCAACCCATTAGGAATGGAAGACTCACATTCATGAAACCACATAGAAAAACACGTGGAAACTAGCGCTAAAGGTGTATGCATAGGAAATCCTCAGGGGCTGAAGCAAAGGACTTCACAGAAAAGATGCACTTTAAATACCTAGTGATATATGCAGTTAGGGAGTAGCATTAGATCAGTCAATGCAAGATTTCAACAATTAAACATATTTAAAACTCATAGAATCTTAGAGTCAAAAGGAATTTCCAGTTAACTTTGACCTTCATATCTGGCAAAACTCCCAGAAAACACTGGGTAGAAAGACAAGGGAAGGGAGGCAACATTTCAACACCATAAGAACTAAAGACTAGTTTGCAAAAGTTTTATTTACTGTAACCAAGACTCTGGGATCTGCTGATTTAGAGATTTAGAAAAGAAATGTTTCCATAATAGTTTCACTGAATTGAAGGAAGAAAATGGTTGCCTTGCTATTTGGACTACCTTGTGCAACTAGACAAGGAAGAAAAAAAAAAGAGCTCAGACTGGTGGCTGGGGTGATTGACAAAACAAAAAAATAATAAACATAAATAAATAAATAAATAAATAAATAAATAAATAAATAAGGCTGCTATCACATGATGAAGGTTGGGAAGCTTAGGCATGAGCCTACGAATGTTTCCCCAGCTCCTTCCCTTTTTTTGACCATATTGCCAGGCTAGTGAAAGACCCTTGCAAGCTTATGAAGGCAAGACCATCTAGAACTCAAATCCTTCAAAAATGAGTTTGGTTGATCTCATGAACCAAATAGTCCCGATTAGGGAGAAAAGAAAGAGAAGTCACAAATATTACTGCTGGTCTCTTGATTTATTGTATAGAAATGCATTCTATAAATGATACTGTTTTTGTTTTTTGTTGTGTCATGCAAATAAAGATTCATTTTCTTCTTTTAGCCTACTCTTGTATATGTGATATGTTGGAGTGGTTACATTTACTGTTTAGCTTTGGGACTATAGATTATCAAAATTGGATTACGAAATAACTACAGAAAGATTAGAAACGTTATCAAGAGCTCCTGGGTTTAAAGACGGCTTTTGTAATTGCAAGAGACTTATCTGGTTTGTCTGGAATGTGGGGACATTTTGAAAGAATATGCAGGAAGAAATGAAGGATGTTAGATAGCCAGGGGATGGACTGGCATTCAAGTAAGACTTCATTACCAGTATGCGAATAATATAAAACCAAAGAACAGATTCAGAAACTGGGAAAATATGTTACACATCTGATAGTTGATACTTCTATTCCGAAGCAATGTGCATTGGTCTGTCCAAGACGTACCAGTGGTTGAGTATGACCTTTCAGAATCCTGGGCTGAGGGTCCATGAACATACTGATGGGTTCTGGGAATTAACTGCACTATCCAGACTCCAGAATCTGATTGTTCAAGTTAACTGCACTATCCAGACTCCAGAATCTGATTGTACATCCTCATTTTTGAACTAAAATTATTTTCCCAGTTAACTGCATGGTTTTCTCCTTTCCTCCTAATCTCTGTCCCAGTGTTACCCTCTTGTGAGGCCTTCCCTGGCCTCCCTACATTAAATATCACCCTCCCTCTCCCAACAGGCCAATGCCTTCCCCACTCCTATAACTGGCCCATAGAACATTTCCCTGACTTGCCAACACAACACCTCTGATCTCTCATCTATGATTTTTTCCATTGCCCTTATATATTTATATATCAAACATTATATATATATATATATATATATATATATATATATATATATATATACACACACACACATATATACATATTATATATATACTTATTTAAATAAAAGCTTCAAGAAGGAAGGAATTTTTGTCTGGTGTATTCACTGCTGTATACCCAGGCGGTATATATTGAGTGCATGTGTACTGAGAAAATGAATGAATGAGTGAAATTTTAGATCAGTCACTAGAAAGGGAAGGCTGGGGGCGGGGGTTATAACACGGAGCAACTGGAAATATTTATCTTATTTACTTATTTGCTTTTAGCACATAGTGATGAATTATAGTTTATGGTTCCATGCTAATTGGTCTACGCATTACATTATCTAGTTTTAACTATACTATCTTTGCAAACACAGGTGACTTTCAAGGTTCCTGAAAGAGTTAAAAAACATGGTTCAAATATCATACTAATAATTCATACATAAATGAAGAACAAGTAAATGGCCAATTTGACACTTCTTACTTATGGTGCAAGCTCATTACCAGCCACACTATGAGGTATAAACACTGCTAGTCCGGTCCTATTTGGCCAGAAGTTGACAAAGAAATTTGAAATTATCAAGGAGACCACTTGGAAATGGATTGATATCCAGTATTATTCACAATGAATCTTTCAATAAGTATATATTGTGGCTTGAGGAACTAGCTAATGACAGTTTTAGCTCATAATTAACCAAATATTCTATTGATAATTTTATCTATATCTATACCTCTTAAAATTTGTATTTTCAGGGTGTAAATAACATTTGTTCACTAGTGCACACTTTATAATCTACAGATAAGTAAACATACATGTTATGGGGATGTGTGTTCTGGAAGTTATTATTTATAAGAGTGCATATTCTAAAAAGTTTGGAGACAACTGGCTATGTTAACATTCTTCTTACAGCAAAGCTATTTATTAAGAGAAAAACAGAGCAAGATAATTTTCCTCTGTGAAAAATAAAATGGAATCTGATCACTAGCTTCTCATGAATAAAGTGTAAAATAAGAACAAGTAACTCACTTATGTCGCTACCTGATGATGGGCAAACTCCAGGAATACTTTCTGGAAGATGAATGCTTAAAGATAATTTGTAAAAAAAAAAAAAAATCTCATCCCCTTGACTAATTTCCCAGTGGGAAGTGCTGACTATTATTGATAAAAATGATACCGATGGTCATTGCCCAGATGGCACTTTGAAGAATACAGTTGGAGACAAAAACCCTATAAAATGTGCATGTCACAAAATCATACTAAACCTCTATTATGCACTTGGGCTATTATAACCAGTCACACTGTTACATTTATTTTATGAGTTCGTTTGACTCTTTCTCAGTTTGAATAATTTGATTTAAATTCTCTGTTAAAGTTAAAGACTAGGGTGAAGAAGAACAATGCAAATATAAGTGGTTCGACAAGGTATAAAATATTTACACTGCCTCTCACTCCCGTGTTACTTACAAGATTGCAAGTAATCAGTTACACTGAAAACGGTAGTATGCTGGGAGGGAAGCAGGGGGCTCCGGGTACACAGGGCACTCCCCATCCCAGAGAAGCGATGTTCAGTTATCATGGTGACTGTCATCTTCACAATTGTGCAAGTGCATCATTCACTGTGGGTGACTAGAAACAGTTGAAGAGGAGCTGAAAAATGGGAGAATTTTCCTTGTCTCATGTCTCTCTGATAACTAGGCAGACTACAGAGCATGAAAGATGAGGGCTACCCAATTCAAACCAGAGCACGTAGTTACCATCTGGGCATTTTAAAAGTAGGACACATGAAATGCTCAGATGTATCCCCCAACAGGGTGCAATAACACAGCAGTAAAAAGAAAACTACAGTGAACTATGGCCACTTCCACCCTTGCAATCATTCTAGTACAGGAAGAGGCAAGGATTTTCCAAAAACCTTTGCTTAGGTGCATCTTAAGTGCTCACACGTTTGGTGCACAGATGGCTTCCGTGTCTTACCAGCCGTACGTGGTATGTAGACATACCCAGCAGAGGGCACTGTCCTCATGGAAAGAAAGGAGCTGGGCCATGCTGGCTGGAGCCCTGGCTTGAGGGCTGAAAAACGAAAATACTCAGCAGACCATGCACACTAAAATAGTCATTTCCTTTCAGAAACATTCACTGCTGAAACAAATACTGACTTTTTAAATGTTATATTTGGCTTTCAAAGGTACCCAATTGAGTAATTTCTTTTGGATGCTGCCAGATGTAGACCCTTAATTTTCTGACCAAGAATTACTAAGTTATTCAACAGTTAGAAAACAAAGAGCCTCCATACTGCATTTTTTTAGATCTTACAAGGTGAGAGTTCAGAATTTCTTATTTCTGGAAACCTCTCTCTATCAGCTTCTCTAGATCCTCAAGGCATAGTAACACTGCTGCATCCAGCTGCTGCTGCATGAGTTAAAAAAAAAAACAAAAAACAAAAAAACCAAACCCTCAAACCCTCACTCATTTCTGGTTTCTGATGTACATTTTGCAATGAGAGAGAGAGAGAAAGAGGGAGGGATACAGGGAGAGAGAACATTATTTATAGGAACAAATGTCAGAAACGTATAATCTTTGGCCACAAAATGAAAACGCCTAAGTTAATGTTTAATACATATATTTTAATGGAATTTTAATTATGTTGATAGATCATTTTATAATCCCTGCCTAAGTTCATCCATATTTGCAAAAATGTGTATTCACAAGATCAAGTAAATTCACAGGCTTCTAGTTTGCTGGGTTGAGGCTTGATGAGCAGGGAGGCTACAAAATGGCATCGCTTGTTGTAAAATGAAGCATCAAAATATCCTAATGAAACTAATAATGGCTGGGAGTAATTTAAGACTGTCTCTCTGCCTTAGGAAGGAAAGCAACTAAGGAAATACAAATGAGAGAATTAAAGAGAATATATAGGAAGAAGATTTAGCAAAGTGAATCTTTTAAATTTAAATTTCCATTTCCATTTCCATTTCCTTGCCTCCAGATGAAACTCCAGATACATTTAAGAAGGGAATTCTTCCAGATTTTTGTCTAGAATTCCCCAGATATTTCTTTTTTGGTCTCTCTTCATGCATCATTTTTTATTCTCCTTCTTGTTAAGAATTCTCATTAGCCAATCTAACCATTCAATTTATCCTGCCTATTTTGTAATGAATAAATAGCACGTACTGTTAATTGGCCACCTGGGGTTCAAAGAGGGGAAAGATGGAGGTGACGTCTGAACACTGAATGTGCTGACAACATACCGACCACACTCTATTTCACAAGATTTAAAATCAGGCTTCCTTGCCCTATTCTCCCCTCCCTACCCTTGCTCCATTTCTTGACCGTCTGTGAGACTAATATAATTTTTTTAAGTGATTTATTTCTAACAGATGTGATCATCCAGCCACAGGGACCTGGATGCTGGATGCACACTGCCCCTGACAACTTTAATTTCTGGATATAATAAGCATATATTCCACTAATAAATAATTATCGCTCTGTTAAGGAAAAGATGCCAAGGCGTGAGGTTCGATGACCAGGTACTTCTGGGCAAAATGGACAAGTAGATGGGCTCTCCTGAGGCCCGGACTGTGCTCAACCTAAACGTGCTAATGACGTGGTAGGTCACAAAGGAAGAAAATTAGTCACGGCTTAATTTAGGAAGCTAATTTTAGGTCTACGTTAGATTCCTGGTAAATCAGAAATTACACGGGGTGAGGTAAGAAAAGATGGCAGCCTGGGTCCTGGTAGAGAACACGGTCTATCCCACAACAGAAGAGACATCTACCCGATCTTCCCTCCAGCTCCTCAGGTGGCTCCTGTGGCATCTCAAGGGCAGGTGTTGGAGGTGTGTCCCCAGGGTGGGCGCCCTGTTTCTGAATGCTGATGAGGTGGCCCCAGGCGGTGCCACAAAGCCAGCGATGACATCCCGGGTTTACCTGATGGGGTTCGAGTTGTGACCCGGCACTGTCTGTGGCCGAGAGAGGCACGACCTGAACATTGGACTTTGGGTAATATTTGAAGTGCACGTAATTTCCCCGGTTGAGCTTTGGAGAAGAAATCTCCTCTCATGTTTCCAGCGAATAGGCTGCCTTTTCTTCCCCTATTACGACACCTAGACTCCTGGTTCAGCTGCCATGAGACCACACTCTGTTACTAATATGCCTTGCTAATAGTACATGTTTCTGGGGATCACTGGTTAGGGAATTAAGGGGAAATAAAATAAAAAAGGAGAAAAAATGTTTTTTCTTAAAAAAAAAATTCTGGACTAGTCTCTTCAGACAGGAACCCTGTTAACACATTAGCGCAATGACATCTTTACGGATTGATTTTCTCTCCATCCACCTACTTCAGATCATAATAGTCACCATTTACTGAGTGCTGAGTGTCTCCAATCCATGTTTGCCCACCCCCAGGCCCATGCTCCTGACCACCTCACTCAACAGCTTTGCTAGGAATCTGATGAGACTATTTTGAATAAAGCTGCTTTAATGTCAGACCAAAAAATGGAGATGGATGGGAGGAATAGCCTCTTCTCTACCTCTCAATGCAGAGTCTCACCATCAGGTGTTTAAAACCAGGTTTCTGTTTCTTTGCCTGAGAAAAGGTCTGTTCCATTTCCCTCCTTCTGTCCAAATTCTTGTCTTTTTAAAAATATTTACTTATTTCTTTTGAGAGACAGAGAGCAAGAAGGGAAGGGATAGAGACAGAAGGAGAGAGGGAAATTCCCAAGGAGGCTCCGGGCTGTCAGCACAGAGCCTGACGGTAGGCTCAATCTCACCAACTGTGAGATCATGCATGACCTGAGCTGAAATCAAGAGTTGGATGCTTAACTGACTGAGCCACCCAGGTGCCCCTTTCAGTTCAAATTCAACCCACTATTTAAGGCACAGACCTCTCCCAAATCTTCCCTGATATTTTCCTTCCAAGTGACACCTTAATTCTTTGAATCTTTGATAAGTTGTTTACTATATTTGTATTAGACAATTAGTCATATCATGCTATGTGTCATTTCTTACTTTTATGGTATTGAAGTATCATTTGTGGCTTTCATTGATATTTAGCTTTTCATAAATGATATCTTGTTTCCTGTAGGTAGATAATTCAAGAGGCAGCACTGGGTAGAAGAAAGAACAGACTTTAGAAGCAGAGGGATCTGAAATGGAATCGCAGTTCTGCAGTGAGCTGTGCAACCATGGTCAAGTAACTCAACCTCTCTGAGTTTCTGTTTCCTCACTAATAATCCATAGATAATAATATTCTACAAAGTGATTATTAAGACGAAATGAGGTGGCATGTACAATGTGATTGTGATGTGTTTAATGGGGAAAGTTAGCAAATACCTGCTTATAGATTGAAATTGGGACATATAAATGATTATACCTTCATTTATCTATGGATATATAGATCTCCCCTTAAGCTAAATATATGGCATCACCAAGAAATTTTTAAAAGTTCTAGAATATAATTATAGTTTGAATAGGAACGAGAAATAATGCGCAAGTTACTTCTGGCTCATTAGAGATTTTAACTCATTACTTCATTATTCATTATGCGAACATCTATCTAAGTTAAGAGGCATTGTTCTAGAATCTGGGAATCAGGGAACATAATAAGCAAAATCCCTGCCCTCAGGGGGGTTTATATTCTGATCAGAGAGACAGATAGTAAAGAAGACAAACAAGTACAAATGTATACTTCTAGATTATGTTAAATATCAAGGAGAAAAAGCAGGGAAGAGGGACAGAAAGTGTGTGGGGTGGAAGAGAGGAGGGATAGTATAGCTAGGCAGGCCATGTAAGGCCTTCCCAAGAGTGACAGAAGGTGACATTTCAGTAGAGACCAGAAAGGAGCAAGGAAGCCAGCTATGGGGATTCCTGGGGAAAGAGCTTTCCAGGCAGACAATGCTCCAGTCCACAGATTGCCACCCGGGCCCTTTGCGCCATGAGGACATGGTAACTTGTCCTCGCTGATATTAATGCATGCATAGAAAATAGGATTTTTCTTGGCTTCCTGTCGTTTTCTTTTCTTGTATTTTTTTTTTTTTTTATTTTAAAGGGAAAAATAGACCCTAGGCTTTCTCTCTTTGGGGGAATACAGAAGAAAAATGTGCTGAAAAAAACATAAATTTCCCACAGGAATTAAAAGTAGTTTTCTTTCTTTAGGGGCGCCTGGGTGGCGCAGTCGGTTAAGCGTCCGACTTCAGCCAGGTCATGATCTTGCGGTCCGTGAGTTCGAGCCCCGCGTCAGGCTCTGGGCTGATGGCTCGGAGCCTGGAGCCTGTTTCCGATTCTGTGTCTCCCTCTCTCTCTGCCCCTCCCCCGTTCATGCTCTGTCTCTCTCTGTCCCAAAAATAAATAAAAATCGTTGAAAAAAAAAATTAAAAAAAAAAAGTAGTTTTCTTTCAATCTCACACACACACACACACACACACATAATTTCAATATATATATAATTTCAATTACATATATATATATATATATATATATATAATTATGATAAACTTTTCTCCTGACTTTAACCTTAAACTGTTTGAAACATCTTAGAAGCCCAAGAGGTTGGAGGCATGGTGTAATAGCAAGACAGTAATATTCTTAGGATCCACGTGGATTTGTTTTTTTAAATGCTAGGGTGCTTTGGTATGACAGGTACAAAAACATTTGAAGGGCTCGAGTCTCTCTCAAATATTAATGGTCTTTACTGTCTGATTAGCTCAAGCAAGTGTCCTCTTAGTATTGTATGCCCAACTGTAGGACTGGTTTCTTCGGAAACACAGTGGGAAGTGTACATTTAATACTATTTATCACCATTAAGGAAGTTGGTGGGATCTTCCCCCTTCCCCCTAACAACAGGAACACTTAAAAAGGTCAGCGTCTATCATTTATTTTGGAACTGGTTAGCTTTCTCCTTACCCGGGACGAGATGTGCACCGAGGCTCACTAGGATTTGCAAGACTTGTTTAGAAAACACTGCTGTTGGGGCACACATGGGAATTAGAATAAAGCAACGGACAGGGCTTTTCTCCCTGGACAACTTCCAGAGGGGACCGTGCTCTTGACATTACGGAGATAAAGAAGAGTTTTCAAGACATTTTCTATTTCCATACGAGTTCTTTTGTATGCTGGGTTGCCTGCCATTATGTTTATGTAATTCTGACAGTGTTCTTAATGACACGCTAACAGATTGTAAAACACGCTGCTGGCATTTACTTGTTTTTTATATTTTTAAAACAATGTCCTTCATGTAACAGTAGTTAAGCGCGGCAGAAGGACATCATTAGAGCCATGGTTAAACTGTAATTTACACCATTAGGAAGGCAGGAGCAATTTTTATTGCCTGGCAATTTTCTTGCTGAAATATTTGGACCATATGGCTCAATTTGTGTAATAACCTTAATTTCTGCACCCTTCAGGTTTGCCTCCATCTCCTACGGAATGGTAAAATGCGGTTTAGCAGAAAAGGCAACTGTCTATACTTAGAGAGTTGAGATTAATAACATGTCACGTCCTGTTTTTGGTGAAGGAATTCGAACAGCAGCCAGATGGTATCTCTACAAATAACTGTCAGGGGTCTTGATCTAATCAATACAATGTATTAATACATCTCCCTTTGCTGTTTCTCCAGGGGCCGGTGCACAACATCTGGAAAGGGGGGGGCCCCGCCAAGTAGAAAGCCGATTCTTTTCAGAATCAAACTGAGCCCAATTAATTTTTCATGTATCCTTGATAACTGTTTCATAATGAGCTATGCGTCTTGACGGATTTGGGGTTGGCAGAGCAGGCTGCCCCTGGTTTCTATCCCCATTCAGTCCACTTATAGAAACCAACCCATTAATCAAGCTATCTGGCATAAAACCTGAATCTCAGCTCAGCAAGAGATCAATAACCATCCTAAAAAAAAACACAGAACCAGCCACTAATGGGCACAGGTATCCAGCCATGACACTAGTAATTGCTTAGCAAAAATAAAACTCTGTATCATAATCACCCAATAGGAACTTATATGATAAAATTCATTACTTGTGCCTTGTCAAAAAGTAACATTTACATCCGTTAAAAATATACTGTAATTTTACTATCTAGACATGGCCATTATCTCTCAGAGGTAGACAATGCACCTTTTGGAATGGATTAAAACTCCCTGATTTTGTAATGTGAATATTTAATAATCCAAGTATCACATAAAATGTTTAAAAATGAGTTATTACACTTATTTTAAATTCAGAGTACCTGAGGGGCTCCTTAATACAATCTTTAGCCCAACTGCATATGACACACGTTGAGCCCGCTGTGCTAAGAACTCTGATGTGATGTCAGCTTGGTCAGATTTCTCCACTCTTTGGTTGGCTTAATGGCAAGATTTACAATTCAAATCATAAATTCTTATCACTTTCCCAGTGGCTTTGTCTCAGTCCCTTACTGTTTTACCAAATTCAAACCAGTCATTTTACTTCTCAGTCTGCAAATCTCTTTTGGCTTGGCAGGGGTTTCTGCACTCTGATTTTTTTCTGAAATAGAGACCCAATGACTTTGTCAATGGAGAGGAATTCAGGGCAGATATGGAGGAAGGAGATCCATGGCTTCTATTCTGAATCTATGGTCTGCTTGGTAAAACATTCCTTAGAGGCTCTTGGACAACAGGTGGAAACCTGTTTTGCCCGTATGAGAGTCAGATTTTGATTAGAAAAAAAGTCCTAGGAAGTGCTGCCATTAAGATAGTCCTTCACTGGCTGATCATCTGATCAAACCCTGCCAAGATGATAGAAAGGTCTAAGGAATCATCCCGGAACTTGGAAGTGATGTCACATTCATCTCTTCTGACAGCATGACTAAGAATCATGATGCTGTGTTTGTGCAGCCAGTGGTTTGTGGTTCTGCAGGATGAGTGCTGGGTTTAGAACCAGGGGTATGAGCAAGGGTCCTCCTGGGTTCTTTTCAGTATTTATAAGTATAATCAATGCCTGTGCATGACCAAATAACTGCTTATTATATTGTAATTTGTCTCTTTCCTCATTTGCTTCAAGAACACCATGAGTCGCAGAGAGAAAACAGTATTTTTTCTTTCTTTGTATCTGTTGTAGCTTCTGGGCACAAGAGATTCTCAAAAGAGAACAACCGATTAATGGCAGAGTCCCACGGTATTTCTTTGTCTTGATCGTCATATTAGATTTTACATGTCTTCGTCCTCAATTGCAAATAACTCATAATGGTCATACTTGCATGAGATTTCAGAGAAGCAAGTAGCACAGATTTTCAATTTTGATTTTGTTTGCTGATGTCCAGTGTGGATAAACAGGAACTACCCTGACAATGGTGCGTTTGTAGTGGAGTTGCATAACATCAAGCGAGAAAACTATCCAAACAAATGAATTTTATGACTAAAATCTCAGATTTGGGATTCGCAATACATGGCATCCAAAATTTTCCACTTTTGTGATGCCGCTATCAAAATACTTAATTTATACAAACGTAAGCCCTCTGTGACAAAGACAAAAAATAGTTGCTATTCTGGGGCCTCCCAGGTCATAGACATGATCAACAATGCCAGCAGTTCGAGCTTAGTTAACACCTAGCTACAGCCCTAACAAGATGTTTCACCTTAAAAATTATATCGAGATAAAAAGATTCATTTGCAAACCCATCACATATGTATTCACAGGTGGTGGGTGTGGGTCATTGCATTTGGATTAAAAAGCAAATGTCTCTCTCTACATGAGAGGTCACTAGCTGGTATAAGGCAAAATCTTTTCACTGTTCGGCATAATTAAAATATTCCAACAGTGGTTTCGGTAATTTAAAAATCACAGTATTGTTGTAATATTTTTCTAGGCTTCAGGAGCTCACAATTGTTTGGCCCAATCAAATCTGGGAACACTAGAGAAGTTATCACCCATCAAGGTAATTACTTTCAAGTTGAAATAATTACTCTATCAATGTTAATGGTCTTTCAACTTCAATAAAGCACTCACCTGCCGATAATCACGGCTAACCTCTTGCTCTAATGCAATTCCCTCTCTATTTAGTAGGTTATATTACAGCCGTTACAGTGGTCACTTGTCCTGAACAGCTGCTGAATTTCACTTTGATCGGCTGTGAACCATAAAAAAATTGGTCATCTGTGTATGATTTCCCCCTCACCCATAAGCCCTTGCAGAGCTAAGGATATGATCTCTTGGCTGTAATAGGGTACTTTAGGGGCAGCCATCTTGTCTCGGGTAGTGGCTACTTTCCACTGGTGACAAGAGCACAGTAGTTCAATTAACTTCTGCCCTTCACTGCCATTTACAGCTTGCTGTCTCTGCTAAATGGCATATATTCTGAATTTATGGCCTGGGCCTGTTACTGTGTGGACAAGTTCGTTTTACTTTCATATATGTTTTTTACCAAGGTTCTGTGGAATTCTTGGGTGCCTTTACAATTCATTGAAAGACCAAAAAATAACAACACACTGGAGTGAAAGGGCAAATAGCCTCCTCACCAACTGCCCCTTATATACCGATAGTCTGCTCTTTGGCCCAGGTAAACTAGGACGATGCCAGTTTGGCAGGGTCTGTGTAACCTGGGAAGTGTGTGCATGTGTGTATGTGTGTGTGTGTGTGTGTGTGTGTGAGAGAGAGAGAGCTATCAAAACACTTCATGTTTTGCTCATGTGATCCCAGATGGGGGATGGGCAGGGTCCACTGAGCATCATGGTAGGTAAACAGAACTGCATCTAGAGAGGAAATCACCTGAGGAGGGCTCTTTGAGGGGCAAGGCTGAGATGTTATGGTAGAAGGGACATGAGTCAGTGCTACACCTTAGGGACACAAAAAAGCATGTTCTTGTTCCAGATGACTTAGAAAGGAAATAGCCCAACCCAATACTTGAGACATTACCTGGAAATTAACACTGTGCTATCAAGAAACACTTAAATTTGCATGGCCTGAATTTTGTTGCAAGGTAAAGAATGCTTAAAGTATATAAAATGTAAGGTTTTTCATTCATGACTAAAGTAAGACAGTTGCTCTATACAAACCAAAACTTTTCCTACTTTTGTCCATTTTTTCTGGCTTCTATAGTCCAAATAGCAGGACTTCTAAAGTTTTACATCCTGTTTACATTGCCATTTACAGCTTCTAAAGTACTTTGCATAGGCATTAATTTAGTTAGCCCTTGAAAAAGCCTTGTGAGATAAGTAACATTTTAGTTCAGACTTGACAAGGAGGAGGAGGACGGATCCACGTGAAGTGTAAGAACATGATCATTTGAGGAAGAACAACATGTGAGAAGAACCTGCAAGCAGGACTCAAGATATACTTTAGAAGTAGGACCAGTAGGATTTAGTGAAGATTGGTTGTGGAAGGAAGGAAGGAGAAGGACTCAGTTTATCTGGGTTGAGTGATAAGAAAGAGATGGATCAATTTAGTTTGTAACAGGATGTATTAGGAAATAGTAAGTACAGCTTAGAAAAGAAAAAAAAAAAACAGGTGACAAGTAACTTTACTGGAACAGCTAGATATATCACTGCAGGACTTCTAGAAACAAAGAATCAGCCTTACACCTTCAAGCCCACCTTCCTCTGAAGATCTGTATAAGACAACTTTTAAGAGGGGAGATCCAGTTCATGACAAGCAGGTTACAGAAGGGAATTTAGTAGACAAGCTTTCCCACATTAGTTCCTTACTACTTGGGAAGAAGGAATGCGGAGACGCCATACTCCCCTCTCAAGGCATATGAGGGACATCCAAGAGAACAACTTGAAGGAACGGAGGATGTCTGCAAGAAAGGTGAGATGGACAATTTACTCTTTTCATGAGCCCTGCTCCAGAGCTGAAGAGACTCAGGGTATTTTAATGTAGCCACTAGTGTGGAGAAGCATCTTCTGAGATTCTTCCGTGATTCCAGGATTTGGGGAACACGGAAGCTGTTTCCTGATTCTTATTCAAAGAATTTTGAAGTTGTGAGGCTGGCTGGGTCTCACTCAGCATGCTAGGGTGAGTAGAGAAGATAGGGCTGGACAAGCTGTACTTTCCTTATTTGGTAGAATGAGTTTTCCCCAGGCATGGAGGATGCCAGGAAAGGAATGAGTTTTTTCAATGTGAAAGGACCTAATATTAGCTGCCTGCTCAGGAGAGGGGGACCCAGAAGCAAAAGAGGCTGTGGGGCTGGATCTCTGAGGCAGGAAGGGATAGGAATATAAGAAACTAGCCAGATGTTGATCTGGGAACACGGAGCATGTGACTTCTCACGCAGGACCTCTGCATGACCCCACAGGAAGCAATGTAGATGGATAAAAACAAGATTCATGATTAATGCTTTTTTTTTTTTTTTTTGGTCTAATTCTTTCTTTTCTCCCACAGTCCTGGGGACTTCGACAAGAGAAGAGGGAACTGAAGAAGGAAGAAAATAAACAAAATAAACATGCCCTTTCTTTTCTACTGTGGATCTCTGAAGTCAGGCTTTAGACTAGATTTTTTTTTAAAACACCTGAAATGAATCCTGATTACCAGAACTGGGCTGGTCCTTGTCACTGAATGTGACTAGAAAACCATAGCACGTGCCTTAGAAATTAGAGATGACTGAGCAAGAGGGTCCCGGATGAAGCTTGTTGGAATAAAGTGGTTAGAGAAAAATAAAGCTCTCTCTAAGAAGTAGTTGTACAAATTTCAAGAAGACTTATATGGGTTGCATCTCCAATAATATTGAGTAAAAAGCAGATATCCAAGATGTATCTGTGATTAGTATCATATTATTAGAAAAAAAGGGATAAAGATAATGCAAGGCTAGTGAATAAAAAAGTTAATGTCAAACTAAATACATCATATGGGTTGCACA
Source organism: Neofelis nebulosa (assembly GCF_028018385.1). Lineage (NCBI taxonomy): Eukaryota > Metazoa > Chordata > Mammalia > Carnivora > Felidae > Neofelis > Neofelis nebulosa. The sequence goes on from NC_080796.1 coordinate 59,867,282, forward strand.
AATAAGTGTTCATGTTTTGTGTGACATTTACACAATTGCATTCTGTAATTTTATATAAAGAATGAGTAACACAGTTACTTATAAGATGTGAAAAGCTCAGCTTATAGAACTGATATAAAAAGCGTAGTAATTGTTTTTGTTACCAAATTTTTCTTCAGTTCGGAAAGATAATCACTAGAGGAATCCTTCTAGATACCTAGATCTCCTAGAGCATTTGTATTGTGTTATAAACGGATGGGGAGAAAAGAATCATCACATTGTAAGAGCTACAATTAATTAAGATCATATGTAAAGAGCAACAATATTTTACATTATATGAAGCCAAATTAAAAATGGGATTAAAAGCAAACTAACCAATTTACTCACAAACTCCACATAATATGGCAATTATGAAGAATTTCACCCTCCCCCCCCCCAACCCTGCCACATATCTACTTAATGGTAAGGAGATTTGAGACAACCACATGAGAAAATTTTGAATACCTCCTCCTTGACATTGGGCAAGTGAGTTTGGCAAGTAAAATCTAGAAAGTAGAGTTTGTAATTCTGGATTTTATTTCCAGATTGGAAGCCAACTTTTAGTGACCCATATAATTTGCTTACCCCTCAGCACCGTATGCTTGATTCTACACACAGTGCAGAGTACCATCTATCTTTCAGGGTACTGGGCAAATGTACGATCTGGGCTTGATGTTTCATAACCCTGTGGGGTAAGCAGGGATATACTGAGAGCACAGACTAACAGGTAAACCACCTTTGCCTTTGAATCCCAAGTTATTTCTGCCAGTGCGATGGCAGGTGCCAGTGAGAAAAAGCAAACAAATCCGAATGGTGGCAGCAGTATCGCCAACCTCGCCAGGAGTGTTCCCTGTAAATACCACCATGGAACTCTTGCATGCCAAGTGAGGCTAAATACAGTTTCTCTCCTGACACTGCACAATTCATCACAGAGCTAATTGGGAACGGAGCTTAAGGACTTCTACTTAAAGCTAGCTTGCTGTCAGTAGTGGAGAGTATTGGTCTGAAGAGACCCTAGGAAGCTAGCTATCTCTTTCTTCCCCTTAGAAGAACCTACTTGGGCCCAAAGGGAGATGAAACTTTTCATGAGGTTGGGAGAGAAGCTGGTGATACATTAAAACCCACGCTCTTTCCATTTCTCCTCTCCTGCTGCCTCTGCTGCTGCTGCTGCTGCCGCTGCCCCTGCCAGCACATATGCTCTCCACCCCCACGGAGGGCTCCCATTGCCATTTCTCCATCCATTGCCACCATCAAGAGGACTCATGCATCCATTGCACCTGTTTTATGTGGCTCTCCCAGCAACGTCCACCTGTCTATAAACAACTCTGGGGGGACCTTGGGACAAGCCATAATGGCGCTACACTCTGGGCAATTTATTGGTGGCCCCTCATGCAGAGATAGGATCTCAGTAAACAAGAGACTAAATGAGACTATTTAGCGATACCTCTTGCAAGTCTGTGGATTCAATTGTAATCCTTCAATTGTGGAAATGGATTCTGTGCCTCACCAACTGAAAACGCAGTTCATTTGCTCTGGAGAATTTTAGCTGAAGTCGTCAATGAAACAAAAACTTGAAATATTTCCAAAGTGGGGACAGACATGAAAGAAGGCAGTAAAGATGTTTAGCTAGTATAGGAATTAGAGAAATAGTAAGTAACTAGAGGCAGGAAGACACTCAGAGAGATTTAAAGGGGAATCATTAAAACATGAGCAGCAGAAACCTGAAAGCAAAGAAACTTAGAAATCCGAAACGCCCAGCGGTAATCATCTGTGCCTCAGTCTTGATTACTCATCTTCCCGTTCAGTCTCTGCTCTGCCCAAGGGTCTAGTCTCATGGTAGCTTTCAACAATGCAATTGACCGCAGTATTGAGTATTGGCATACTGAATATAGTGCTCAATGACTATTTGCCAAATTGGATTGAATCATCAATAATCTGTTCTTGACCCTGAAGGTTCATTGAACTGGTATAGAGAAGTCATGCTCTTCTGAACTGGAAAGGGAGGACTTCAGTGACAGGAGGAGGGGTTTGGGCAGGATAAAAGGAACATTCTCTGGCGGTGAGGAATTAGAATTAAGTGGTAGAACCTCCTTTAAATATCTCAAGAAAAACAAACAAACAAACAAACAAACCTCAAGTGTTTCAAGCGTATGAAACTCAAAGACAATAGTTTATTTTTCTGATGATTTCTTTCAAAGATGTCAGCCCCAAAACAGTCATAGTGGCCTCCTGCCCTGAAAATTTGGCCGACTGACCAGAATGTCTGAACACTGGCCCGATTGCTCTATGGAAGATGTCTTGGATTGCTTAACAAGCTCAAATGGAGCCTTTCCTAATGACCCTAATGAAATCTTTTCTTGGGATTCTCAGGGCCAGGTACCCAGATTCGGGTGGGGGGGGTACTTTCGAACATGCACACAGACACATACACTAGAAAATAGGGTGCAGAAACATTCCTGTTTCCAGATTATTCTGGCTGCTCTCTTAGCCCTGTGCAAGGATTGCTTTCTGGAAAATGGCAGGGTGAAGCAGTCCTCGGCTGCCAGGCAGAAGCTGTGTTTCTGGGCCCCAGGAACAAAGGGCCGTGTGATGCTTAAAGCTTGGGTCATAGGCCTTCCTCTTTTTCAGGAACTTTTTGGTGTGATAAAAACAGAACCTGGCAGATTAAATACAAGAGAGAGTTCATTGTATACTTTAAATCTGGTGTTGTGAAATGAAATTGGCTATGAAGGAATGATGTAGAGGGTACTCCATAAGAGAATTCCAATAGAGTTGTTTGGGGACATTAAATGTCTAGGCTCAGGCCTCTGAAAGCCATGCTTCAAAATCAGAGGTTTAATTATTACAATATTGGTACTTACAATAAAAATACATTTAAATTAAGGTGCCTCATTCAGAAAGCTCCTGTCAAGAGTTTTTCAGTATTTTTACTTTATTTTTCAGTAGTTAACTTTCAGGGTGGAAGTTCAGGACACTAATTCCAATGATATGGTGAGAAGGAAGAGATTTCTCCATAGATCAAGTATCAACTAAAAAAGGTCTTCTGCCCTTAAGAACACTGCTTTTAATGCTTATAAGGAAGACTGTAGAAAGATGTCATATGAAAGACCCTTATCTACAAAGAAAATTAAATGTCACATACAAAATAAAGTACCAATTCTGAATTCTAAATAAAATAAGGATTTCTTTAATATTGTCTCTTTAATTCGCAGACTGCTTATTTTTTGGTCAAGTGAGAAAAGTGAACATAAGGACAGAGAGAAAATACTGTACTATAAACTATTCATTTACAACTATTCTTCTGGAGTTTCATTAAAACATGTTTGCTCATTATTATGTAGACATTTTGATGGATGTTATACTTCTATAAGATAATCTTCGTGTATATTGGGCCGCCTCAATTGGCGGTATAGAAACAGGGTCTGCTCTTTGAAAATAATGCTTTAGGCTGTCTCTTCACTTTTTAAGAGAGGTTTTCATATTTACCCAGGTCTTGGCACATTTTGAAAACTGTACGTATTTAACTACTAAGACCACAAGTTTTATCTCCTCCATGAAGCCTCTTCAGTATGAGGGTTTCCTGCTGGCCTTTCAGAGCATTTCTTGACTAACACTTTTGGTATATAATATTCTCTCTTATATTGTGGTTTACGGCTAGGAGATGGTGGAGTTTGGGATCTGAATCCCGGTGTCGTGGATATTACGGGCTATAATTCACTACTTCTCTCAGATTTTTCTTATGTTCAATTCTCATCTCTGCAGTAATTATAAACGAGAATGCTCCCTGATAAAAGAGCCATCCTGTTTCCATTTCTTTCTCCCATAGAACATTAAGCTATGTCAGATTTAAAGAAAGATCTCAGAAGATACTGGGTGAACTCAATTAAACTGTGCTATGGGCCAGAGGTGATCAACCCAGAAAAATCACCACTGAGTTATAGTGCATGTGATATCTATAGCTATATTATCCAGATAGATAGATCTAGAAATTTAACTTTCTTTTTTCTCAAGGAGACAGTAATACCACACGTATCTATAGCTGTATCTGGATCTGAATCTGTATCCGTATCTTTTTCTCTCTGTAGCTGTATGTATATCCATATTTTTCTATATCTGTATCTATATCTGTATTTATATCTGTATCCTTTATCTGTATCTACCCTATATCTGTCTAATTTCATCGGTGCCTCATCCCCATGAGCTATACAGAGACACATTTAGTATCCCCATTTCATGGATTTGGAAATCACACAGAGAAAGATTCATTTACTTGCTTGAGGTCATAACAAATTAACTGTGGCCTGCAAACTGGTCTCCAATATCCCTTAGACTCAGTTCAGTATCTTATCCCTCCTTATGACTACATTGCTCTTTTTCACATGTGAAAGATTTTAATGTATTTAAGCTCTAACTGAAGAAGAACGATAAGCTGGATAAAAAAAATAAATTTCAACATGTTAATCAGATAATCTAAGTATCTGTTATTCTTTTTTTCTAAGTTCTTACCATCACGGTGAAAGCATGCACAGTAGAGATGTTAAATGTAGAATCATCTGGTCTCTCTTGGTAGATCACATGGTACTGGGAGATAATGCCATTGGGGGATCGTGGCTCCGTCCAGTTCAGCAGAACTGAATGAGCACTGGTGGCTTGTGCCCAAGGTGCTGGCAGATCTTGAGGTGGGGCTTCCAGAGTCCGTGCCGATGACCACAGACTCTCCACTGAGCCCTTGGAGTTGTGGGCTCTGACTCGATATTCATAGAATGTGAAAGGCATCAGAGTATCTGAAGCATCGGTGAATTCAAGGGCTCCTTCTGACCAGACAAACAAAAGGGACTCTGCTTCGATGCCTGCAAGACGTCTGAAAGGAAGCCAGAAAGGCAATCAGGAACAGCTGCACATTTCAAAAGAAGTTTGCACATAGACTAAGAAATTGCATTTCAGGGGCGCCCAGGTGGCCCAGTCGGTTAAGCATCAGACTTCAGCTCAGGTCATGATCTCACAGCTCGTGAGTTTGGGCGCCGCATCAGGCTTTGCGCTGACAGCTCAGAGACTGGAGCCTGCTTCAGATTCTGTGTCTCCCTCTCTCTCTGCCCCTCCCCCGTTCACGCTCTGTCTCTCTCTGTCTCAAAAATAAATAAACGTAAAAAAAATTAAAAAAAATAAAAGAAATTGCATTTCAGAAAAATTTATCAGCTCAACTGTCCCTTTCTGGTGTCCTAATGAAGACCAGATGAAAGAGTATGCAAGAGGACTGGCTCGATATCATTTTTTAAATGTAGGTTTTATATATATTTGGCTAATCATAAAGAATGCATATATTTCATAGAAAGCATGTAAAATACAGAAGAAATAAAAACATTTAAACAGTGTAACACCGCCCATAATTATGTCTTGTCATATTACATCAGAAATGTTTCCTTAAAAAAACTGCACATGGAATATGGAGAAACACGTACGTTATTTAAAAACTTTAAAAAATCAGAAGCGTACACATAAGCACTATTAACACATGTAAAAATTCTTTTTGGATCTCTGTCTATATGTTTATGTACATGTGTGCAAGTGTATGCATGTGTACATGCAGGTACATGGCCCAATTTAATTTTTTGCACAACTGGAAATTACACCATATACAATTATTAAAAGTTGATATTATTGGGAATTCTGACCCTTCTGTGGTAGACGGATTGCACTAAGTATCCTGATTTGTCTCCCTGTATCCCCATGTCTATTGCTAATGTGCTCTCAAGCTCACTCTAAACATGGCCATGGGACTCTCGTTGGTCAATAGGACAGCAGCAAATATGATGCATGCGGAGACCTGGAAAGTGTTTGCACGCTGAGGTTGACCCCTTGCCGCTCGTGGAACCGCAAGATCTTCATGCAAAAAAGCCCAGGCTAGCACACTGAAGGATGAGACTGATGAGGCGAAGCCATGGTTCTTATTTCTTCCACCTGGTACAATGTGATTTTGCACCTGCTTCCAGGATATTTAAAACACATATATTTTTTTAAATTTTAATTAACTAATTAATTTATTTATTTAGGAAGAGAGAGAGAGAGAGTACACCGAAGCAAGCAGGCGAAAGGCAGAGAGAGAGGGAGAGACACAATCTCAGCCAGGTCCTGCACTGTCAGCACAGAGCCTGACATGGGGCTCGAACCCATCAACCGTGAGAACATGACCCGAGCTAAAATCAACAGTCAGATGCTCAACTGACTAAGCCACCCAGGTGCTCCTAAAACATATTTAAAATTCATTTCCTGCATCTCATGTATTTTATCTTCATTTGAATTTTCTCTTCTTTAATTAAGCCATAACCCTTCGAAGTAAGGACCAATCTTTCTTGTAGTGATCAACAAACCTTTACTGAGCACTTAATATACACCATGCCTTGTACCAGGGGCAAAGGTACAAAGATTGTACACATTCCTTTCCTGAAGGAACTTAGGCCCCTAAAGGAACTCATAGCTGAGTGGAGAAGATTGAGCCAAATGCAAATTAATGAAAATAACATGATAAATTATGTAATATCAATTTGCTCTAGAGATCTTTAAAGGGCAAAAGTCAAATTCCTATTAGATGTCTTCTCCAAGACCTAGTAAAATGCAGAGTATGCTCAAAAAATTCTTTCAACTGCCTGAGAAAGGGATTGTTTAGTCCCATCAGTAGATATTACTGCTGTGAAAATGAAGGCAAACTATTTCGGTACTCTATATATAGAGCATTAAACATCTGAGAAATGGAATTGTCAGTTAGTATGGCCCCAAATATCTGATATTTCATTTGGAACAGTTATTTGCTCATCTGAATGTAAAACCATGATGCAAAAATAAATAAATAAATAAATAAATAAATAAATAAATAAATAAATAAATAGAAGTAAAATCATGATGCAAACCTAATCGGAAGGGGAAGTTCCTGAGGAATCATGGACCATTTGGTCTATTTCTGTGTGCCCAGCATCTAGCTCAGTAAATTCAATACTTTTTTTTGAATGAATGGCCACAACACACGTAATTCCATGGTTGTCTGCATTTTCGCCTCATCTCTATTAACTCTTTTACTTACTAGGTTGGGGAAGAATGTACCAAAGAGATGAACCTCTCCTACTTAGCTTCTACTCTGTAGTAGAGAGAGACTGACGGATAGGGCGGTATTTTCCAGGCCGTTAGGAGTATTTAATGAACATCCTCTTCAGATGCCAGGATACTCACATGCTGCCATATCAGATTAGCCATCAACACGGAAAGGGTTATTAAGACAAAGTAAATGACAGTACCTCTCACAAAAAGGCAGGGTATTTAAAATACTCGGCTTTGGGAATTTGAGGACCCTCAAGTGGATCAATCACAATGACCTAAGCACGAGCAATGACAAGCCTCCCGCTGGAGGCTACAGAGGCTTCCGAGATGCCACTCAGTGACCTGCAATTATGGTCGGCAACCCACCTCATTATTCCTCGCCACCATGCGTGGGCCAGATTCTGCACTCAGTGTAGGTTTGCAGGGTTTGGCCTTTGTACTTGCTGCAGATACTAGGCACCAGGTGTGTCATTGGGAGGGATCCATTCTAATGAGGACCACAGGGCTCACAGCCAAGGACTCCCCTCAGTGAGTTTTTAAAAGGTGTTTGCAAGGAACATAATACAGCAAACAAACATAAACTTCTACCGGGAAGTAAGATTTTCTGTTTTGTCTGGCTTCATCCTTTCTATGACGATTCAGTTAATTTTTATTAAATTCTCATGAATCCCCGCATTGAGGTGTAGCCATGGCTGTGACATTCTTTTAAAACATTGCCTGAAAGTGTGACTTTTTAACATCTCTAAGAGGTTAAAAATTATGCTAGCTTCAAGTTTATCCACTAAAGCAGTTACAGGGTGCAGCCTGATGAAGTATTTCTTGCCACTATTGAATACTCAATAAATTAATACCGTGTTGGGGTAAATGCTCCCTCTGTGGTGGTAAAAAATAGAATATCTTTATGTCTGAATACACTTGGAACAGAAGAGGTTACGTAGATCACAATTATTCCTAATTCATGTAGGATTTAGGCTTCAACTAACTGGAAGTGTTTCCTCCTAAACAGTCTGTGTTTAGGGAAATCACATTTTCAGTCTTCCCAAATAGCCAAACGGTTATTCTATGCTTAAACTCATTTGGGAGATACTTCAATTATGCTCTTTTCTGACTACAGTTAATTTAATGTTGTTTAACACTAAGAAGAAAACCAAAATAACTATGAAAACTAAGAACTACCTATTTTATTTTAAAGAATATATTTATTTTGAGAGACAGAGACAGAGAGAGAAAGAGCATGCATGCGAGCAGGGGAGGGGTAGGGGGAGAGAGAGAGAGAGAGAGAGAGAGAGAGAGAGAATCCCAAGCAGGCTCTAAGCTGTCAGTACAGAGTCCCATGAAGGGTTTGATCTCAGAAACTGTGAGATCATGACCTGAGCTGAAATCAGGAGCTGGACGCTCAACAACTGAGCCACCAGCACCCTAGGCACCATATTAAAAAAATTTTTTTTTTAATGTTTATTTATTTTTAGGAGAGAGAGAGACAGAATGCAAGTTGGGGAGGGGCAAAGAGAGAGGGAGACACAGAATCTGAAGCAGCTCCAGGCCCTGAGCTGTCAGCACAGACAGCTCAGTCTGTGCTGGTGTGGGGCTTGAACTCTCAAATCATGACCTGAGCTGAAATCAAGACTGGGACACTCAACCAACTGAGCCACCCAGGCACCCCAGGAACCATATATTTTAAAGGAGATTCATACTTATATTTTCTTAATGTAGTATATAACCTTTAAAAAGAAACATCCTAACCCCCATTCTCTGCCAACGATTCTCAGGACTTGTCTTTAAAAACAACTAAAGCAAAACCCTATAACTCAGTTTATTTCTCGTAACAATTTAGTATTATGAAACTGCCACCCTCATCTCATGAAGAATAACAAGAATGCTGATTTAAATATAAAACCCCAGGGGCACCTAGGCGGCTACACTGGTTGAGCCTCCGACTTTGACTCAGGTCCTGATTTCATGGTTCCTGGGTTTGAGCCCCGTGTTGGGCTCTGTGCCGACAGCTCAGAGCCTGGAGTCTGCTTTGGATTGTCTCCCTCTCTCTCTCTGTGTTGTCTCCTCCCTCTTCCACTCACACTATATTTCTGTCTCTCAAAAATAAATAAACATTAAAATAAAAATAATAAATAAATATAAACCCCCAAATACCTGTAGTCAGAGAAGATAGATCGTAGGTCCAGGCCTACAACCACCTGATTAGATGACCTCGGGAAAAACTCACCTGTGCTCTCTAGTTTCCATTTCACTTTGTAAGCTAGAGTTAATAACCTTATACAGGAAATGGAAACACAGGTGATTTATAAAATGCCATGTGAATGTTGAATCAACCAGCATTGCGGAGTGAGTGGAGACTCTGGTGCGGAGGAGGAGACATCAAAGATCATCCGCAAATGTTAAGACTTAATCGCATTTAAAACATTAATGATTTGCCGTGCAATTGGCCCGTGCTTACTGCTGCAGCTTAATGTTCCAGACTTCCTTTTTCTCTAAACATTTACTTATTTATTTTGAGAGAGAGAGAGAGAGAGAGAGAGAGAGCGCATGGGGGAGGGGCAAAGAGAGAGGGAGAGAGAGAATCCCAAGCAGGCTCTGGGCTGACAGTGCATAACCCAACATGGGGCTTGATCCCATGACTTGAGCCTAAATCAAGAGTCGGACACTTAACTGACTGAGCCACCCAGGTGCCGCTTCATGTTCCAGATTTCGATTCTATTTTATATTCCACTCATAATCAAATGCTTGCCTATAGTTCTTTTATATTCCATGATTGTTCAGGCTTCTGTGGCTTCAATATGCTAATCCTGTTCTGCAGTGCCTTGCTCCATACTCTTTTCTTCCTCCCCCTTCTATAGGCTAACTTCAATTCATCTTTAAAAATTTTTTTTTAATGTTTATTTACTTTTGAGAGAGAGACACACACAGAAGCATGAGTGGGGAGGGGCAGAGAGAGAGGGAGACACAGAATCTGAAGCAGGCTCCCCCAGCACGGGGCTCAAAGTCACAAACTGCGAGATCATGACCTGAGCAGAAGTCAGATGCTTAGCAACTGAGCCACCCAGGCGCCCCTCCAATTCATCTTTTATTTATTTTTATTTATTTATTTATTTTTTTTTAAATTTTTTTTCCAACGTTTTTTATTTATTTTTGGGACAGAGAGAGACAGAGCATGAACGGGGGAGGGGTAGAGAGAGAGGGAGACACAGAATCGGAAACAGGCTCCAGGCTCCGAGCCATCGGCCCAGAGCCTGACGCGGGGCTCGAACTCACGGACCGCGAGATCGTGACCTGGCTGAAGTCGGACGCTTAACCGACTGCGCCACCTAGGCGCCCCATCTTTTAAAGCTCCACTAGAGTACTTTCTCTAGGAAGTCTTTCCTTTTTGCTTCCCTCTCAAGTAGAATTATCGCATCCTCCTATGTGTTAAGTCTTTTCTTTATTGATTCACTTGTCACACTATTCTGTAATATAATTCTTTTTTTCTATCTTTTATACCATACTACAAGCTCCTTGAAGGCAAAGAATCTCTCCTACTTACCTATACATTCTCAGCACCTAGGGAAGCATGGCACACTATATTAAACAACAAATATTATTTTTGAGCAATGACTGGATGACTGGTTGACAAGAAGAGACCAAAATTCTGTGAAACCTGCCAACTAGAAAAAATGTGCCTGTTATTAAGATGTCTCTGAGCAACAACCCTATCCTTCTATATTTGGCTTTTTGAGAGTGGAGCCAGGACGATACGATGGCATTTCTGCTTTGCCGGCTGATTCCGTTGGGCTAGGCCAACAGGGGGCGCCAGAGGAAGATCAGAAAGCTGAAAGGAAAAAGGAACTGGCTCCTTCCTCTTTGCTTCCTGTTTGCATGCTGATTAGGTAAGCATCACTTTAGCAAGGATTTTTCACCCTGAAAGTAACAAATCCTTCCTCCCTACAAGAAGTTTGTGTATGAACTTTTAATAACACTTGGAAAAACAGCTTCATCTCATGCCTCCTCCCCAGACACCTGCATCAGCTGGAAGCAGCCTCCTCAGCTGTCTGGATCCCAGCATCGGGGTGTCCCCCTCTAACTTCTGAGTTTTAAGAATTTTAGCTGCCTCGCTTGGTTCCCTCAATCCCGAGGGTAGTTGCTGTTTCCTTGTTGTAGCCACCTGCATGATATCTTAGAGTTCACTTTTTAACCTTTCAACTACCCAGTTAACAAATTTACAACTAGTTAACAATTATTTATGTTAAATTCTTTCAGTTAAAATGACTGTCGAGGTTAAGGGTGCCTGGGTGGCTCAGTCAGTTGAGCATTGGACTCCTGATTTTGGCTCAGGTCATGATGCCAGGGTCGTGAGATTGAGCCCCTCATTGGGCTCTGCGCTGAGCATGGAGCTTCTTAAGATTCTCTCTGTCTCTGTCTCTCTCTCTGTCTGCCCCCTCCCTCACTTGTGTGCTGTGTCTCTAAATGAAAATAATAAAAAAGCCTGTAGTGGTTTCTCTTTCCCAAGCAGAACTTGACTGCGATAGAGAGTGATGATGATGTTCACAGAGAGAGAGAGAGAGAGATAGGAAAGTTATAGACAGGGTGGTGCTAGATTTGCATCTGGACTAACTGAATTTCCTATTTTGTCTTTATCACGCCATAGTATACATTCATTGTGAAAAGTAATTAGAAACTATGGATGAGCAAAAAACCCCCCAAAACAAAAAACAAACAACAACAACGCAAATGCAGGCAGTTCCCAACTTACGATGGCTCAACTTACAATTTTTCAACTTTATGATGATGTGAAAGTGATAAGCATTCTGTCGAAGTTGTACTTCAAATTCTGAATTTCGATCTCTTCCCGGACTAGCAGTATGCTGGAGGATGGTCTTTCAGAATTGGGGGTACGGCAGCGAGTGGCAGCTCGCCGTCAGCCACACCATCACAAACAACTGCATACTTACAGTCCTGTTGTACCCATACGGCCATTCTGTTTTACATTTTCAGTACAGTGATCGATAAATTACATGAGATGTTCAACACTTTATTATATACCGCAGGCTTTGTGTTAGCTGATTTTGCCCAACTATAGGCTAATGTAAGTGTTCTGAGCACGTCTAAAATAGGCGAGGCTAAACCATGATGCTTGGTACATTCGGTGTATTAAATGCATTTTCGACTGATAGTATTTTCAACTTACGATGGGTTTATTGGGATGTAATCCCTTCGTAAGTCCAGGAAGATCTGTATTTAAAAGGATTGTGCTTAACCTATCGCTGGGAGATAAGCATAGTTAACTTTTTTTTGTTTGTATTAAGCATTCTAGCCATTTTTTATACACATATATGTAAAAAAATATATTCTATGTATTTAAGGAAAAACAGACTCATATGAGACACACTGTTGTGCAATCTGCTTCATTTATTATCAGGAATCTTCTTCCTTGTCCTTAAATATCTGTAACTGCAGATTCATCTTCCTAAAGCATGGTACATCTTCTTTTTATTTAAATTTTTTTAATGTTTATTTATTTTTGGGGAGTGGGAGTGGGAGAGTGGGAGCAAGGGAGAAGCAGAAAGAGGGAGACACAGAATCCGAAGCAGCCTCCAGGGTCTGAGCTGTCAGCACAGAGCCTGATGTGGGGCTCCAACCCAAAGACCATGAGATCATGACCCGAGCTGGAGTTGGATGCTTAACCCACTGAGCCACCCAGGCGCCCTCAGCATGGTACATCTTTATCGTACATCTAGGATGACTTCCCACTTTTATCATGCTTGATGTTTAACATAGTATGTTCACATACATTATTTCATTTAATTCTTACAAAATTCTAGGGTCTTATTCTCTATGTTTATTAACCTAACTTTACATAAAAATGAAACTTGGGGATTATAGTGACATACCCAAGGTCACATAACCAGTAAGCGGTGGACCCAGAGCCTGGAAGCCATATCTTCTTTCTGTCGACCAATGCCACGCTCTGTCCACTTTATCAGATTGTTTCTTTTACCACAAACTTACAATGGCTTACACTACCTCCAAATAAAAAATCTAAATGCCTTAGCCTGGTATTCCAAGTCTTCTAAAATCTACCATCGAACTGTCAAAATTTACCCTACAAATAACAAAGGCTCCAGCCAAGCCTGATCATTACTTGAACACTATGCTTTCAGCACTGGGAATTTTGTTCATTCTATTAATATTATTCACAAGACACATCTTTGCCATCAGGCTCTGCTTGTTAAAATCCTCTCTACTATAAATGAAACAGAATACAAAGTCCTGAAATGGACCAGATGATAGCAGGGAATTTTGTACAGGTGGCATTTCAAGTCAGTGAGGTATAAAACAATGTTGACAAACTAGTTTTTTAAATAAATGCATACATTTCTTGTCTCATTCTTTAAAACAAAATCAAGTCTACACTTAGATATAATGAGTAGAACCCATAAAATTGCTGGAAGAAATAATTGATGTGTTATTTTAATATGATCATCAAAGGGAGAATTTCCTTACTATATAAAGAGCACAGACAAATTAATGAGAAACAAAAAAAGACAATAATCTAAGGGTGCATAATATATAATACACATACATACAAATAGCAGGTAAATATTTAAAATAAATGAATAACTTCACTTATAATGACAAAAATTTTAATTAAAACAGTAATAACATGCCATTTAAAATACTGAACTGGCAAAGATTTGAAAAATTGATCAGACCCACTATTGACAGCAGTTTTCAGAGTTAAAAACCTTATATACCATTTTTAGAGACAATTTAGCAAACTCTAAAAATTTTAAATGTACAAAATTTGACCCTGCACTTCTAGTACTAAGAATAATCCTTCACATGCTTGTTGTACAGGTGTTTTTTGAAAATTGCTGCTGTAATGAAAACTTGGAAATCACCTATTTTGCCATCAGTAGAAGACTGGTTAAAATATAGTTGAGTCATTAAGAGAAATGAGGTGTGTGTGTGTGTGTGTGTGTGTGAGCAGACAAATACCCTAAAGAAAATCGCAGAACAGCATGAACAATATGATTCCTTTTATGTAAGGGAAACTATAAAAAAGAAAGCAGAAATATTTTGTATAGTAAAATTAATAGTATTTACTTTTATTGATAGAAATTTTATATGCCTTGGGTAAGTCATAAAGAAAGGATAAATAATCTTTGTAATATTCTGTCTGGTTAAAACTTCTTCCAACCAAACTATTTCTAATAATCACCACTAAATTTTTATTTTTTAAAGTGTTTATTTATTTATTTTTGAGACAAAGGGAGTATGAGCTGGGGAGAGGCAGAAAGAGAGGGAGACAGGTTCTCAAGCAGGTTCCGCTCTGTCAGCACAGAGCCTGATGCAGGGCTTGAACTTATGAATTGAGAGATCATGACCCGAGTTGAAACCAAGAGTTGGATGCTTAGTTGACTGAACCACCAAGGCGCCCCATACATTTTTATTTTGTAAGGCCAAGTCCCAATGACATCAACTTCATCCATGAATGAATGAAGTCTTCCCTAAATATTCCAAACAAAAAGAATCTTTCTCTCTTATAAACTTCCTGGTTAATATTTATATTTTTCACATTATATTTCTCTTTTCTGTTTGTTTGCTTAGTTAAATTTATATCTCCTATAATAGTAAAAGGTCTTCATAACAGGGCTCAGATCTCACAGTAGATATGAACAGTATGTATGTATGTATGTATGTATGTATGTATGTATCATCTATCTCTCTATTTATCTATCTATCATCTATTTCCATCTCCATATCTATCTTTCCACACAAAATGAATTGACTGCATTAAAGTTCCTTCACTTTTAAGTCAATACACTCTTTTCTTAGTTTACTCAATCAGTTTAATTATCCATTCTAGAAAATTATTATTTGTGGTTCCCTGCTTGGAATATTCTTCAATATTATCCATCCATCCAAACTACCTTAGGTTTTATCCTTCAAAACCTTACTATTTAAATACTCAGAAGGGGTGCTCGTTATTCATTTTGACTTTTACAGTCCAAGATACTGTATATATATTTTTCTTATTGCACATCGATCAATCTTTGTACTTCTTTAAAGAGATGGTTTATGAGAATAAACCTGATGCAATTTTGTCTCTATTAAAATGGAAGCGCCTGGTGGGAGGTCATTTTATTAAGTGTTTTGTAGAGTCCTAAGGAAAAAAGTATTTGGTGGATTTTGTAGATGGAAGTCGGATTTTGTAGCTGGATTTTGCCATTTACAAAGTTATAAGATAAAGGGGGAATACTGAAAAATCTTTATTGTACAATCCAAATGTACTATGAGGAGAAAGCAACTGCCCAAGATGGCCTTGTCTATACTCTATCAGTAAACAGTTTGCAAAAACACTAACATTAATGTTGTCCCTACTGTGGGAATCCCTTTTGTAGCTCACGTTCGTCAACAAAGTAGCCTAAATAAAATAAAAAAAGTAACAGGTAAACTGAACAGAAGCAATTGCATTAACAACCATATCCTTCCTAGGTTATTTTGTTTTGTTTTGTCCAGTCATCAACATCCCTTTATGAGCACAGACACTTTTTAATAGGATGATATCTAGAGGCAGTCTCTAAACAATAGAAGGAAATTACTGAGGGGACGTGCTTTAGGGAGTTGGAGAGAGCAGAGTGACAAGTATTTTCAAAATGGGATTGGCAAGTTGGCTTCCTGCAATTTAATGAAAATATCTGCATAGGCCAAACCCTGTCTTTGGTTTGAGTTAAATGTATTTCCTTTGGTGGTGATAGAAGAAAGAGGAGGCAAATGATGAAGCAGAAATTACATGCCATAACCTCCCCAGAAATACTGCAGGCTTGTGGCTATAACTATATAAGGGGCCCTATGTAGTCCCAGAATGAAAAAGAGCTATGTGTCTACATTCTATTCCTGTCCTTACAAATTTCTGATTTTTTTTTTTGCAGCTATCTAAGAAAAATTTGATATTGTTGTTGTCTAAGCACATTTAAACTTCAGCTGAAATAACCGCCAAGTGATTCATGCCTATGTAGGTGAATATAACGATTGTATCTGGAGCCCCAGTGCGCCATTTTCATTTCACTTTAAATAAAAAACAAAATGTATCTATGTCAGTCAGTGCCCTTCTGCTGTACTCAGAGGTATCAAACAGGCTACAATTATGATTGTGAAGTGATTGTGTCACATTGGAGGAAGGTTTATTGCTTTTGAGTCCGCTAGGCAGTAACACATTCTGTTTCATATTACTCTTTATATCATTGTTTGGCTGTGACTAGAATAATCAAATGCCATCAAATGCTGTCAAATTCAATTTACAGTATTTTTCATTGAAGCGGGCTTTCTGCATTATATTTCCTGTTTTCCCTCTCTAAGGCTGCCATGGAATAGTCACTGTAATCATGAGCTTTATTTACAAAACCAACAGAGTGAAGCCACGTCCTGGTCTATAACAGATACTTTATTTCCCTTTATTCAGAATAGGAATTTGATGTGCTTTTCTCATACAATTAGCATTAAGTAGATGAAAGAAAACTATTCCAAGAGGATGGGTATTTTAGAGCCTGCACTAATGTGCTTAGCGTAAAATGTAAATTCGCATTAGCCATTTTTACGTGTTCATGTGTATTTGAATCAGAAATATTATTCTTCAAATTAATGTTTGCTGAGAAGAAATTTGGCTTGTTTGTCTTGGGCAGTGTCATTTACATAACCAGAAAGGCACTAATACTTTCTCTTCATAATTTTCCTACAAACCCTCACTCATGACTGAAGATTGACCTGTATCAAAGGGTTTCAACACCTAACATTGCAAGAGGATCCTAAGCGAAGTTTCACGATGTATTCAGAGCTCAGGACCAAACAGGGGAAGGCGTGAGATGCTAACAAACGATGTTAGAGGAGGGCTGAGGGTCTGGGAAAGAAGGTGTTTTTCTCTGCTTGCCTGATGTGAATACATTGCTTTTGGAAGGGGTTTTCAGTCTGCACATCCTTTATGTCTGCTGGTCCCTGCCTTACATGGTGTCCTTTTTGTCTTAGACGGTTAAGTTGTGGACGTCTCCTCCACCCCTAATTCATATGTCAAGTTCCAAACTCCCGAGGTGGTGGTGTAAGATGAGGCATTTGGGAAGTGATTGGGATATGAGAGTGGAAACTCATGGTAGGGTGGGTGCCCTCATGAAAGAGACTCACAGAGCTCCCTAGTTGCTTCCACCATGGTGAGAACACAGTGAAATGACAGCTGTGTATGAACCAGCAAGTGGGCCCTCACCAAGCATGACATCTGTCAGCACCTTGATTTTGTATTTTCTCAGCGTCCAGAACCGTGAGAAATACATGTGTGTTGTTTATAAGCGCCCCCCCCCCCCAGTTGATACCATTTTTGTTACAGCTGCCTGAAGGGACGAAGTCAGACAGCAAACCCTCAGTTGACAGGTTCTTTGTCTCCTTGACTCTGTTTCTGTTTTACTTTTGCCTTTTCTCCTCTCTTTCTTCCTCCTTCGGGGTTGCTCTTTCATTCTCTCCCCCACTCCCATTCTCCCTTCTCCCTCTCTCCCTCTCCTTCTTCTCCTTATTCGTTACTTATTTAAAGAAAACTTTAATTTAAAACTATGTCTGTGTTGATTGGATGAAGACTGGACCAGGGAGCACAATACACTTCAACCCAGAATGCCTATGGTCTCCTTGTCTCTCCTTCCTTACTCTGTCTCTTCTCTTACCCTCCCCTCCCTCTTTCCTTCTTTTCTTCATTTTAGGTGGCTACATTTAACAAATCCTGCACATCGTGGTGAAAAGAAGCTACATTACCATCTACTACATCCCAGTATCATCTAGCCAGTTGAATGGAAACTCATTCCAACAGAAGGGTATCTGCAGAGCTGAGCTGTTCTTTCTGCACGCAAAAAGGACCCTGTTTTGAGGATAAAAAGTTTTTCCAGGGGTGCCTGGGTGGCTCAGTCAGTTAAGCATCTGATTCTTGGTCATGATCCCACGGTTGGTGGGTTTGAGGCCCACATTGGGCTCTGTGTTGACAGCATGGAGCCTACTAGGGATTCTCTCTTGCCTTCTTTCTCTTCCTGTCCCTAACTCCTGCACTCTCGCTCTCTCTCACTTTCTCTCTCTCTCTCAAAATAAATAAACTTAATTTTTTCCCTAGCTCCACATAAAAGATGATGGAAAATATTAGAATTCTTATTGCAGACATAGTTCCTCCTCTGGGATGACTATGTTCTCTTGGCCAGTGGGCCTCTAGAGGACCGCTCTATAAGTTCATCAGAGGTAAAGCTGATGTGGACTAAGAGATCTCATCCTTCAAGCAGGGCTCAAAACAAAAATATCGCGTGGTAGCTGTGGCTTTTCCCCTTGGATAATGTGTACAAGCTTCCGGTATCAATTCTAGATCCTAGCACGTGCTCCAAAAACATGAATTCCCACCCATTCCCTTATAGAAACAGAAAATGTATTTGCTTTTACAGCCCTGGAATAGTACACATTTTTCAATAATTTAAAATAATAGTAACAGTCAATGTTACCTGTGAAGAAAGTAGTTGATGATGACTCCATTTGGCTTTTTAGGTGGCATCCATTTAACTTCTATGCAAGCTGGCCCCAATGCCTGAAGAACTGGGGAATTTAGGTCCACTGGGGCTGCTTCAGATGTCTTGACAAACGTCCCACTGCTAACTCCACAACTTCCTTTAAAAAAAAAAATCGAGTCCTTTAGTGATTTGTCAAGCGGCGAAAAGAGTTACATATGCATATAGAAGGGTAAGGAGATCACAGAACTCATGTTAGCTGGACTTTTATATATACGCTTGTACACATATTTTAGACTAGTACTATAAATCTTTATATAATTTGAATATAGTTATATGTATATATACTATATTATATATATTTTATGTATATTTAAATAAGGAATCATTTCTGGAAAATCCATTAAGTAACCACAAGTTTATAGAGGCATAGGCAAGAACACTTATGCTTGTCTGAACTGTGGTTTCTCTAGTTTATTACAGTCATTCTAGCCAGAAAGTGATAATATAGTTGAATACCATAAGTGTGTGCGTGACCTGCACATCTTGTCTATTCTTAAGAATATCTTATTTTTGCCAACACTTCGAAATAATTACCATCTCCCAACACACAGGAATCAAACAATCAATTTGAAGAATATTGTGTCTCCACAGCATAGTTTTAGAGACATAGAGATGCAGAAGTTGATTTTGCATTCAAATAAAGAAAACATTGGTTTAAAATAGTCCTATGTTGATTAGCTGAAGACTGGATCAGAGAAAGCAGCATCCTTTAAAACAAAATGCTTTGGTCTGGTTTGTAGAGAGAAGTGGGCAAATGGACTCAAGTTTGGAGATGAGGCAGAGCAAAATCGCAGACCACTCATTCTAACCAACTCCATGGGAACTGATACTCATTTGGAAATAGAAGTTCCTAAGCACATGTAAGATGGGGTTGCCACCACATGCTGAGTATAAGATCGGGACATCTCTTTAAGGTGAAGCAACATGTTTTATACACCAATACGAGTTACATCTTTTCTTCTCTTATCAATATATGATGTAACATTTGGATGGATGAAGGGACTGAGGGAGGCTTTTCCTCAAGACCACTCAGATAGATGATGATTTCATAGACCACTAGCTTATGCCATAGAACTCAGGGTGACAAGCTGCGTATATGAGATAAGGTTCAGGGAAGCACCATAAAATACGTAAGATTCATTTGAGCGTAACTCAGCTTATAAATAATGCCTCCCCTCACCCCCAAATAAAACTTAAATAAACCAAACTGAGTACCTTTTCTTGAAAATTTCACAATACTTATTTCGTTTTATATTACCAATGATTCCTTATGTGATCTAGGTGTTTTTCTTTTAAAGGGCCTTATAAAACAAGACTTTGCAAAACCACCATTTTAATATATTTAAATATTCATGATTTAATGTGCAGAAATGCATAATGCTTCACTCAATGGCAGGCTCTGATTTTTCTGGGTAAACAGTCCAGTACAAATAAGAAATGAAATGTTAGTCTTTGTATTTGAATTAAGAATCTATTCCTTTTTAATGAATTTTTTTTCCACAAAATGCTTTTTTTATAAAAGCCCAGGACAAGTGTCTGAAAGACTTTCACCATTTTGACACGCTTGTATCCTTATCTCATATTGTGTGAATGGAGCCAAATTTTCCAGAAGGATGGATTGATGATAACCAACAGAGGTGGTCAGAGGTGCCACACTTCCAGCATTGAGTAAGACATTGTACTCCACAGGCATTTGGGGGATAAGGATCCCTTTAAAGAGAGAGAAAGAGAAAACACAAAGGTATGCTATACAAAATGGCCAACAAATATTTGTCTTTTAAAAGCAATGTTATCTTTAAAATAGTTTAAATTAAGTATTACTGAATGTAGCAATGAACAGTTGCATGAATGTATATTCCAGAAGTAAAACAATGTGTATCACCCATTTTCAAAAACAAATGAAGTATATATAATAGTTCTATCCAAAGGGATACTCCACAGGCAAATAAAAACAAAAGCACGTTCCACTTCTTAAAAAATACAAGGGAATTAGAAATGGTGTCATATATTTTTGCTAGGCTTACTTACTCTTAAAGTACATAAAAAACCCCACCAGTTTTGCTTGTGACAATAATTTTTCTGTAGGCATTGTGTATGCATCCAGTCTGACACAGATCCTTGACATAATAGCCCATAAAGTATCCAAATCATAGTCTACCTAGAGAATTCCCAGTGCATTAATTATTGAGTCAGGACAGTCCACTTTGTCAGGGAGACTTATGGACCTAAATACATATGAAATTTGGGTTCAAAAACTGTCATTTTTCACAATGCTTCCTAAAGAAAGAAGGTCTTGTCAGCTTAGCCTCTTCACAATCTAGTCATATAATTAAATGCCTGTAAGTTTTATTTGGTCATGAACAACATGGACTTTTTTTTTCAAGGAGAGTCTATGAGCCTCGAATGAAGAATATAAGGGAATTTCGCGCTAAGCTTGCTCATTGATCTGATAGCTTATAACATTTGTGGGTTTAATTACTTGCCTTTGTAGTGCTTAAATATGTTTCTCTTGGCTGTAGAAACAATGAAATCAACAGAACATGACTCAATAACCCTTGAGAAATGAGGTCTAAAAAAATAAAATGAAGGTTTTTTGTAGATATAGCCCCAATGTATAAGGAGTGGAAGAGCCAGTAAAAGCCAGAGATGCTCTCAGGATTTGGTGCAGGATGGATGAAAATAAGGAGTCTCTGAAGGATATATGCATCACAGTCAGGAGTGATGAGTTGTTTCCTGGAAAGATACTAGATTTCGCTGAACCCAGACTGGGAATTTTTGTTCTAAATTGGAGCATCCTCGTTAAATTATCTTTGTCTTAATAGCTTAAATTACTGCTATTCTATCATTGAGATTCTTAAATTCTATCTCCAGCTTTATATCTCTCTTGCATTCCAGATTTCTATTTAAAAAAAAATTTTTTTTTTCACGTTTATTTATTTTTGAGACAGAGAGAGACAGAGCATAAACAGGGGAGGGGCAGAGAGAGAGGGAGACACAGAATCTGAAACAGGCTCCAGGCTCTGAGCTGTCAGCACAGAGCCCGACGCGGGGCTCGAACTCACGGACCGTGAGATCATGACCTGAGCTGAAGTCAGACGCTTAACCGACCAGGCCACCCAGGCGCCCCCAGATTTCTATTTTCAACAGCCTACTTTACAGAGTCCTCAATCTCAACAGGCCTAAAGCAGAATCACTATATTTTCCACTCCCAAACCTATTCTTCTTGGGTTTTCTTTCTGTTTTCCTAAGGCACAAACAGGCCTTAGAGTAAACCCTTAGGGTAAGATTTTTAGAGTAGACCCTGCTTTTTTTACTCAGTTGCAGCCATAACCCAAACAAGAATAGCCATCTCATTGCAATCCAGTTTTATGCAGGACAGCATACATTATCTAATACTACCAGAATGTCAACTTCATAAAGTCAGGGACTCTGTTCTCCCCGGTGTGGTTCCAACGCCTAGATTTTAGCACAAAGTTGCAGCTCAACAAATGTTGGTTAACTGACTGACTGAATGAATGAAACCTCAGGACAATATTGTAAAGTAAATTGCATTACTTTTTTTTTTTTTTTTTTTTTTTAAGATGAGAAAACCAGGGCTTGGGGGAGTCAAACAACTTGTTCCAGATTGCACATTGATTAATTGGGATAGTCACACTTGAACTCAGGCCCATCTGATACCAAAGCTTATCTCTCTATATTACTCTCTCTCTTGGTAATGGAGATTTGGATTAGGACAACTGGGGGGAAAAGGAGAGGATAATTTTGAGAAAACATGGGTACCCAGAAAGAACAGGTATTGGACACTGATTCAAGGTCTGGGAAAAAAAAAAGTGATGGAAAAATTAAAATCCCACTAATGGAACAAAATTACAGGTGAATATTTAAAGTTCTGAACAGCAGGTTTCCAAAACTGAACCACACACACCCTGGATGTTTGTGGACTTGTGTTGACTTATTTTCAAGACAAGGACAAAAATGGTAGCTCTTCCTGGAATATCAGTTTGACCCGTAAAATTTGGGAAATGCGTGGCCCCACTGCCTGAGCGATGGAAACCAGCAGAATCCCACTTTTCCTTGTTTGCAAAAATTTGGTATGGATTTTTCTTCCTAAAAAGGCCCAGACTAGGAAATTATAGGGTTATTGACCGATTAGAACTTTTACTAGTCAGTCATTTTAACTCTAAAGTTACCTCAGAACTAACCATATGACAACAGAGTTTATGCTGACAAAACCAGTGTGTTGAACAAGTCCTACTCATGATGCAATCAAAACACAACTTAATTTTAGTTGTTCACTATTGCTTTAAAATGAATTCATCATGGGTAATCTTCTATAGATACAGGATGAAAATTTGGCTGGGCCCACGTTTCTGCTGAATCTCAAGTAATAGGCATTTCTATGTTATTTTGTTTCCATGGAGAAAAAACACATCAAGACAAAGATTAATGCCTAGAAAATTCAAATAAATTTATTTTTCTCTTTAATGGCTTCATGAATACACATAATGGGTTTATTTAGAAAAGGTTCTTAAGGCCTAATTCTGAACTGTAAGACAAAACTGGGAATGGTTTTACTGCTTCCAACAAGACTGCTATAATTAAAATGAAGTTGGAGAGTTGATGAAGAGAGTTGATTATAGGGACCATTTGAGACTCTCGGTTCATTAATGGAGAAGGAAAACCTATGTGCTGTATTAGAGGTAGAATAAAGAACAGTATAATCAGGCTTTTTCCCCCCACTAAAAATGTTCTTTGGAGATTGTTGTTCAAAGTAGTAAAAAAGATTGAAGAACGGATCAGGGACTTTCTCAGTTTGCAGGTGGACATCTCAGCAATAAGATACGTTTATGGAAATTTCCATTCATTCGGAATGGCACAGTATTCTACCTCACATGCTGGGAATTTCTCCTTATTGTTACCCTGACGTAGTCTGTAAAGCAGTGGGGGGGGGGGGGAAAGGTTGCTGTTTGTACCCACATATTTATAATAAAATGAAGACAGAAAGAATTGCCTGGACATTGAACCTATTATTGGGGTCAGCTTTCTCCAGAACAACCTAGTATCTTGAAATATAACAGCATATTACTCTTTAGCCAAAGAGATTAGTAAAAAACAAATTTTTCCCCTAATGATAAATTATAAAACACACTAAGGTTTGGATGAAGACAAACGCATTGGAATACAATGGCAAATTTGTATGAATCTTTAAGATAAAAAGCAAGACCTTGAAGAAATCACAAGCTTAGGGTAATTGCTTTAGGCTGTTTCTAGACCTCCTGGGATTGCATTTTCATTCTTTCTTCTCTGTTTCTAGGGTAGATTTTACAGAAAAGTTTGACAAACACACATTTGAAAAATACTCCATCGTTCTTGTTGAACTAGACAAACCACAGAATGGAGCGAAACAGATCAAATCCTTCCTCTGCCCTTATTTGTTTCTGATAAGTTACCTAACCTCTATGAACACTGGCCTCTTCATCTCTAAAATGATGATACTAACAGCCATCTCATAAAGAGCTATAAGGATTAAATTAGAAAATGCATGTAAAACATTTTAGTGCTTTCCTACAACATAGAAAGTGCTGAATAAATGGCAGACATTTCAGCAAAACAAAACGAAATGGAACAAAATGCAAAACGAAACCCACAACTATGACTCTCAAAGTTTTATGTGTCCTCAAACACTCTGAACTCACCTTTTATATTAAGTTTCTATTCCAATTACAAGTAAATGTTATATTCTTTCAAGTAAATATCTTTATAACAATACTTTATCTAATTTTGTTTTTTATGAATACTTGGATACAATCAAACTGTATTCCTATGAAGATGTTTTATTTTTCAATTCTAGCAGTAATTTAGAACAGTCTTTTCTCCAATTCATCTGACATATGTCTTCAGTCTATAGCTACTGGTCTGCTTCCAGTAACTTCTCTGCCTAGAAGGACAGAACTCCTAGGGGGTCAAGGAACACAATTGCGCTTCTGCTACATTTCAAATATAGACATAACCTTGGTCTAGGTTTAAACATGGCCAGTCAAGGCATGAACCTGGAAAATGTATTTTTCACGTCTTGGCTAATTGGAAATAAACGTCCTTTACATATACCTATGAAGTGTTGAAACAGAAAATGCTCCTTGAAGCTGTGAGCATGTCAAACAGTGACATGTATTTAGGAAAGAGGGCCCCTCCACTGTCATCATTTACAGGACTGTGACATGAAAGCTTCCTGTGTCCCTGCAAGCCCTATACCATCTGCAATGAGTCTGAAACGACCTAGCCCCCTGGTATTCTGATGACTAAATGAAATGAAATGGGCATATTTGTTAAAGTCAGCTGGGAAGCCACACGACTTGGTTAGTTCCCGAGTTCATAAATTTATGTCAGAGCAAGAGGAGCAGTGGAAGCTCAAGTGAACCAATTTACCCTAAGTGCAAATGGCAGTTTTGTTATTTGGTGTCAAAGTTACCAGTCGCACAATGACAAGCTGCCATAACACATTTTCTTGTTCACTAAAGAACAAGGATTTCGTTGGTTAATATTCCTTGCAAGGCTCCTTTTCATAATTTACAACAACTAGATGCTGATAGGTTATTTAACATTTATGAAGTTAAGATGTAATCAGAAAAACCCTGATTATCTTTACAAATAAAAAAGTTAAATTATTCAACTTTTTTTTTCTCCATGGCTTCATTTCACAGCAGGTGCATACTTTACAATGGGGCAAGTCAATCAAATAATCCTTCTTAAAAATCTTTTTTTAGGAGCTGGAGCAGCAACAATTCTAAGAGGAAAACTATTAATTCGGTTTGGTAGCTGCATTTGCTTCAAAACATTCGTTGCACTTAATGTAATGCTCTGAACAAATCAGCCTAAATTCTTGCTTGTATATTTTGGTAGGCATATTTTGGTTATGCCCTTTTGGAAGTTTGGAAGGGAAACAAGACTCTCTTAAACATACATCCATTCCAACTATATGGAAATTTTACATAACTTTGTATAATATTTATCATTTTATGGCCTTTCTACCCTAATAGATAATAGGGTTCATGACAGGAAGGACAATGACTCATTCTTCTTTGTAGCTTTCAGGGTGTCTAGCATTATGCCTTGCTCCTGAGTGGGACTCAGCAAATATTCTTATGTTCATTAAAATGAAGACAGGAATCAATACACCCAAAGGCTAGTGAGTTATATCTCATGGAGTTTTAAGCTACAAATAAAACACTCCTAGTGGATTATTGGATGGGCTGCTCTTGAATTACATTGTCCTCATTCATATTTGCTATATTTATAGCAAAGTTATTTTTTAGCTTTTGAACTGGATCATAGTAGAAGTTAGAAAAAAATCATTTGCTTTCTGCACTGGGCACTGTTTATGTAGAAAAATACTGAGAAAATATAACAGTAATTCTGGCTACAGAATTTGGAGTCAGATCCATTGTGGGTTGGTTCTAACACCTACGTGTAAAATAACCAAGATTACAAAATTTGGTAATATCTATATTGATTTGTTGTAATTAGTAAAATGGGCAAAACAATAGGGTATACTATATTAGGTTGTTAAAAGCATTAAATGAGATACATGTAAATTTCTGAGAAAAAATGTCTACTACATATAAGAACTCAGTAAAACAAGAAATTCATTAAATAAAAAAAGCAAAGGCAACAAAATAAAAAACTCAACAAGTGTGTCACATCAATTACAAGCCTTCTGCACAGCAAAGGAAGCCATCAACAAAAGGAAAAGTCAACCTGTGGAATGGGAGAAGGTATTTGCAAACCATTCATCTAATAAGGGGCTAATATCCAAAATATATAAGGAACTCATACAGCTCAATAACAAAAAACAAATGAACCAATTAAAAAATGGACAAAGGCTATGAATAGACATTTTTTTCCCCAAATAAGACAGACAAATGGCCAACAGGCACATGAAAATGTGCTCAACATCCTTAATGATTAGGGAAATGCAAATGAAAAACAAGATGCGATCTCATACCTGTTAGAATGACTATTATCAAAAAGAGAAAAGATAACAAATACTGGTGAAGATGTAAAGTAAAAGGAATGTTTGTACATTATTGGTAGGAATGCAAACTCATATTTCCAGTTTACTATGGAAAACAGAAAGGAGGTTCCTCAAAAAATTAAAAATAGAACTACTATATGATCCAGGAATTCTACTTCTGAGGATACAGCCAAAGGAAATGAGATAATTATCTCAAGGGCTATCTATACTCCCATGTTCATTGCAACATTATTCACAATAGTCAAGTTACAGAGACAACTGAAGTGCCTATCCATGGATGGATGAAGAAAATGTAATACACACACACACAAACACACACACACAAACACACACACACACACACACACACACACACACACTGGAATACTTTCAGCCTTAAAAAAGGAAGAAAATACTACCATTTGTGACAACATGGATGAAACTGGAAGGCATTATGCTAAGTGAAATAGCCAGACAAATACAATAACTTTATGGTATCAGTTATGTGTGGAATCTTAAAAAAAATCAAACTCCTAGAAACGAAGTAGAATGGCAGTTTCCAGGGACTGGAGGATGGGGGAAATAGGGTGAAGTTGGTAAAAGGGTACAAACTTACACTTATAAGATGGATAAGGTTAGAGGATCCAAGATATAACATGGTGACTATAGTTGACAATACAGTACTGTATAATTGAAATTTGCTAAGAGAGTAGAACTCGTATTCTCACCAAAAAGAAAAAAAAATAAATACGTGAGATGATGCTTGCATTAATTAACTCAATGGTGGGAATCCTTTCACAACGTATATATGTCAAAACACCACATTGTACTCTTTAAATATATTATAATCTCATTTGTCAATTATACCTCAATTTAGCTGAAAAAAGACGGATTTAACACTCTTCTACATAAAATGTAAATCATTGAAACGAGTTTTACACTTTCTTCTGAAGTTCAGCCTGGGTTTTGTACTTATAAGAAAATTGAAATAATTGTTATTGTTGAATCCCAATTAATGTGATGTAAATTTTTTAGAAAGCTTAATGCCTATTTTGGCTTTAAATGGCTAGTAACTGATCTAATACACTGCTGTTGAGCTAACTGACCACCAAGATGTCTAATGTCTGTGGATAGACTATATTGTGCCTAAATGCCCTTTATCAAAACTTTGCTGATAAAAAGCATTTTTATTCCTAACCAATATCTTTTTATTTCTAAGAAATGTTAATTGAAATGATTTCTCATAGAAGAATTGTTGCTAATTCTTTTCTTTATTGGACCAAGAGATGAATGTTAATGGAAAAGAACCAGTATTTTGATATTATGCATGAAACCCAAATAACACAATCTTTAGTGAGAAAAGTGTGTTGGATACGGTGACATTATTAATTAGAACATGATGAAGGGCTAGAATAGTTCAAAATATAGTCATCACCTTGATAAATTAGAAAGACTCATTATTACCTTCAGGGTTTAAATAATTTTGAATGTTTGTTTTCTGAAACAGCAGGAATATCTCTATTCTTATTCTGAGTAAACCATTTATGTTACATGAAATATTTGCTTCTTCATTTTCTATGATTTTTTACCCATTAGTTGAACATATATCCTTTGCTGTATTTAATATGAATGTGTAAGTCCTGACCTGAGGTTAGGAGCTGGTAAAAGGTGAGAAGGAACGATTAGGAATAAACTAGCCTGGCTGACATCTGTAGCTTGAATAATAATAGCCAGCATCCAGGTAGTGCTCACTAAATGCTTACCCATGCTCTCTCACTGACTTTGCATAACAGCAGTACAAGGTAAGCATTTAATATCCCCTTTCACAGATGAGAAACCTGAAGTTCAGAGACACTGTGCAACTAGCCCAAGGCCCCAGAAAAATTAAATGGTTGACCCCGTTCCACCTAGAAACCAGGATTTCCTTTTCAGAAATAAGTGGCAAAAAAAGATAGGTATCCAGAAGATGACATACAGCATTTGGAAAATATGTGTATGTGTCCTGTTTGTCTTTAAAGAAGAAATATGTATTTGTGTATGTGTGAATATACAAATATGTATTTGTGCATGTCCATGTGTGTTTGAGGTTGAGTTACTGTGGAGGGAGGGATAGGCTTCTAAAGGAAACCAAGTGTTTGACTAATTTTAAGCAGCAGAAAGTCCACAATTTATACTCAACTGAATGATGAATATTAGAAGCTTACTCACTATTTGTTCTTTCATTAATTCAGCAAACATTTTATAAAGATATGCTATTTGTGCACCATCTGATTTGGAGGTACAAATATATACAAAAGAGTAGAAATCTTGATTTTCTAGAGCTTGCAATTGAAGTATTTTGATAATCTTACTACTGACATTTATCTTATCAAGTAATAATGATATGAAAGGGAACCGGGGTTTACTGGAAGGTATGAGAATGTCTACCAAGGTTTTAAAATAGTATTTGAATATTCTTTTTGTGGACTTTTGAGAATGACTCCCTCTCCCACCTTACTAAAATCTTTCTGCATTTGGAATCTGGCTTTGCTAAGTCATGTCTATTCTTCCTGGACTTTTGGATTGATAGGCAAAGACTTCTGGTTACTAGCTCCTTCACGCCACAGGAGAAAACTATTGCCAGGTAGATATTTTCCCTTTAGGGGCTCACCATTTCCACAATTAATTCTTCTGATCTTGACATTTCCAGCCAAAAACATTTGGTTTTTGCCAACACCTAGCTCTGTTTCTTGGCCCTCTGGGCTACTATTTCAAAGAGCATAGTTGCTGTATCCCAAATCTGAAAGACGTTGGGTAATAAATAAAACGTTTGATTTGGATCTCAGAGTTAAGCCAAAGACACGCAGAGACTGCATTCACAAGGCAGTTGTAGAGAACAGACCTGAATTTGGATCTCGGCTCTGCTGTGTAACCTTGAGTATATCATATCACTTCTTTGAGATTCAAATTTCTTTCTTTCTTTCTTTTTTAAATTTTTAATGTTTATTTCTTTTTGAGAGAGAGTGAGACAGCATGAGCGGAGGAAGGGCAGAAAGCGAGACACAGAATCTGAAGCAGGCGCTAGGCTCTGAGCTGTCAGCACAGAACCCAATGTGGGGCTCGAACTCATGAACCGTGAGATCATGACCTGAGCTGAAGTCGGACGCTTAACGGACTAAGCCACCCAGGCGCCCCGAGATTCAAATTTCTTATCTTAATATGGAGATAATGATATTGTCACCCAGAGTTTGCATGAGTATTAACTGAGGTAAAGCAAGGAAAGTGCTTATCAAAGTGTTTGGCATACACTAGAAATTTAACAAATGGCAAATATAAACAAGTGATACTATGCATATAAATGATATTTGTCAATAGTGTTTCAATTATACTTCCCCTGAATATTCTCACACATTCCGGGGG
Source organism: Neofelis nebulosa (assembly GCF_028018385.1). Lineage (NCBI taxonomy): Eukaryota > Metazoa > Chordata > Mammalia > Carnivora > Felidae > Neofelis > Neofelis nebulosa. The sequence continues at coordinate 59,897,372 of NC_080796.1, forward strand.
CCTCACTTCCTTTTCTGGTAGGATTTATAAACATGTATTAAGACTTAATTTATAGATATCATTGAAACAATAGTTTATAAGCTGAAAACACACTTAATTGCCTAGGTAATGTTCTGTTGCCAAGCAGCCGCATAGACATTTTTTCCCCCAGCAACTTACCTGTGTAAAGTCACTCTATTCACACTGACCACAAAACAAAATACGTGTAAAAAAAAAACAGTTAACTGAACCACCATTTGGGGTTTGTACATTCAAGAGAAAGTGGTCTGATTCATGTTTTCAAAGAAATATTGTAATTGACCACTTTTACTTGGTGTATGATTCATGACTACTAAATTTGAAGCACATCAAAATCATCAGGGGAACTTAAAAAAAAATCTAGATTGCTTAACTTCATCCCCAGAGACTTTTATTCAGTAAACTTGGGGTTGAGAATTGGTCTTTGCAAAAGTTTTCTGGGTGATTCTAATGTTCATTCAGATTTGGGAACTATAGGGATGGAATGTTTAGCCATTTTTTTCAGTTCCGCTTATGATGTCATCATTTGTAATGGCAGGGGGTATGGTGAATACCCAGAAAGCTCTTGATTGTGAGCAAATAAACAACCTCTGGTTATAACAAGTTTGTTTTCTTTCTATTTAAGACATATATTTGTGACTATTCAGAAACAGAAAAATGTTTTTATTATCCAAATCAAAACACAGCATGAGGTAGTTTCCAGTAAAATCAACTGTAGATTATACACAAGTCAAAATCATCTGCCTGTTTACTGAGTTCAAAATCCTTCTAGGCACCAGGAAAAACTTTAATTTAAGATTTTAATCTTTCCATATATTACAGGGTTTCTGTAATGGATTTTGTGCATCTGAAACTAAAAGATTGACAGGCCTGGATATTATAGATTTTTTAACCATTGGTTACATGGTCAGAGTTAGTGTGTGAGGCATTTCTATGATATCCCCTAGGCTGCACTAGACTGAACAATTTCCACAAAGCCTGAGGTAGACAAGAGTTAAGGTTACGTTTAAAAAAGCAGAAGGTGTGTTTTATTCCACAACAATTCTTTTCCAAGTGGAAACATTATACCCTAAGCATAAAAATATGATGTTGGATTCAAAGGAAAAATGACAAAATGCAGGGAAATTCTAAAGAAGTCTTAAAAATTTACAAACACAATCCTGCAGTGCACTATTTTATCATTTTAAAACCAGGGGGCTTGGAACCTAGCAAATGCTGAAGCAAATACATTTTCAAAATAAATAATTGAAGACAAAAATAATTTCCCCCAAAGAACCATCACTACTTACAGAACATTACACAGTGTCTGCCAGTTATATAAATTACCTCCTGTAATCTTTGCAACAACCCAAGTGTAGGTGCTATCGCTATTTCCATTTTACAGACGCACAGAACAGAGACTCAGGGAGAAAGACTGACTTGTGTAGTCAGCTCACAGGTGGAACCATTGGGCTATGAATCCTGGTTTTCTCTTTCATCTCACACCCGTTGTCTTCGGGTCCTTACGGAGTGTAAGGTCTTCAGATTAGCAATGGCAATTTATGTGTATAATAATGTTAAAATGACAAGAGATTTGATAAGCCATGGAACTTCCTCATCACATGGCTTGGAAATCATTAATTTTGCTTATCATCTTGGACTTTCTCTTACTGTTCTTTGAGAATTTGGGTTGTAGAACACCCTGGTCTGAGTCTGAGAAATCTCTGGTTAATACGCTAAATCTGGTCTCTGACTGGCTCTTTTCTGCCTCATTTTACTTCATGGCACAAAAGCACTACAGCGCTGTAAAGATGCCAAGGAGAAATATGCTAAAAGATGGAGAGATGGCAATGCTGTTCCATGCAAGGAGACGTTGATTCTGTAAAGGGATATTCAAGTTTGTACATTTTCCACAGCAGAAGATATGTGTTTTATTCCATCAAAACGAAGAACAGAGTTCAAGATCTGTGTTCCTAAGACTGAGATAAGAAGCATAGCACTTTTTTTTTTTTTTAAATTTTTTTTTTTTTTTTCCAACGTTTTTTATTTATTTTTGGGACAGAGAGAGACAGACAGAGCATGAACGGGGGAGGTGCAGAGAGAGGGAGACACAGAATCGGAAACAGGCTCCAGGCTCCGAGCCATCAGCCCAGAGCCCGACGCGGGGCTCGAACTCACGGACTGCGAGATCGTGACCTGGCTGAAGTCGGACGCTTAACCGACTGCGCCACCCAGGCGCCCCGAGAAGCATAGCACTTTATGACACAGGCTGGCACCAGTCATTGTTCCTTTCTGTTGTTTAATTTAATGTGTTGTATATTTATATTTTAAAACAAAGGTGGATGCAATCATTTATATTTAATATCTTGGACAGACTTACATTTTTTTTTTTTACTTATAAAGCTCTTGATAAATTTTCTCCTGTGAATTTGACCAAATTAAGGCCCTTTTGTTTTTGATCTTAGGTTAGGACATCAGAAGGCTCTTGGTTCATGAGAATTGAAGTTTTATATATTAGGCCTGTATGTTACTTTCTTGACTATATTACCTGTTTTTAGTTTTTATTTTAATTCCAATTAGCTAACATAAAGTGTTATATTAGTTTCAGGTGTATGATATAATGAGTAAGAATTCCATATGTCACGTAGTGCTCATCACAAGTCATATTAAGCCCCATCACCTTCCTCAAAAAACTAAAAATAGAACTACCCTACGACCCAGCAATTGCACTACTTGGTATTTATCCAAGGGATACAGGTGTGCTGTTTCGAAGGGACATGTGCACCCCAATGTTTATAGCAGCACTATCAACAATAGCCAAAGTATGGAAAGAGTCCAAATGTCCACTGCTGGATGAATGGATAAAGAAGAAGTGGTATATATATATACAATGGAGTATTACTCGGCAATCAAAAAGAATGAAATCTTGCCATTTGCAACTACGTGGATGGAACTGGAGGGTATTACGCTAAGTGAAATTAGTCAGAGAAAGACAAAAATCATATGACTTCACTCATATGAAGACTTTAGGAGACAAAACAGATGAACATAAGGAAAAGGAAACAAAACTAATATAAAAACAGGGAGGGGGACAAAACAGAAGAGACTCATAAATATGGAGAACAAACTGAAAGTTACTAGAGGGGTTGTGGGAGGGGAAATGGGATAAATGGGTAAGGGGCATTAAGGAATCTACTCCTGAAATCATTGTTTCACTATACGCTAATTTTGATGTAAATTTTAAAAAATAAAAAATAAAATAAAAAAATAAAAAAATAGTCATCTTAAAAAGAAAAAAAATAGAAATGTTGCATAATCATAGATTTATATCTTATAAAATGATTTCAACCTGAAAAAAAAAAACAAAAAAAACAAATCCCCATCACCTATTTAACCCGTCCCCCACCACCTCCCCCTCTGGTCACCATCAGTTTATTCTCTATAGTAGAGTCTGTTTCTTGGTTTCTCTCTCTCTCTCTCTCTCTCTCTCTTTCTCCACCCCCACCCCTGCCTTGGCTCATTTGTTTTGTTTCTTAAATTCTACATCTGAGTGAGATCATATGGTATTTGTCTTTCTTTGACTGGCATTTCACTTAGCATTATACTCTTTGGTTCCATCCATGTCATTGCAAATGGTAAGATTTTATTCTTTTTTTATGGATGGACAATATATATACATTCGTTCTTTATCCATTCATCAATTGATGGACTGATGGGCATTTGGGCTGCTCCCATATCTTGGTTATTGTAAATAATGCTGCTACAAACATAGGGGTGCATATATTCCTTTGAATTAGTGATGTACTATTCTTTGGTTGAATACCGGATAATGCAATTGCTGGATCTTAGGGTAGTTCTATTTTTAACTTTCAAGGAACCTCCATAACTGTTTTCCACAGTGGCTGCACCAGTTTGCATTCCCACCAACAGTGCAAGAAGGTTCGCCTTTCTCCACACCTGCGCCAACAACTGTTGTTTCTTGTGTTTTTCATTTTAGCTATTCTGACGTGTGAGGTGATAACTGCATTGTAGTTTTGACTTGCATTTCACTGATGATAAGTGTTGATAAGCATCTTTTCATGTGTCTGTTGGTCAACTGTATGTCTTCTTTGGAGACATGTCTGTTCATATCTTCTGCCCATTTTTAAAATTGGATTGTTTTTTGGGTGTTGAGTTTTATAAGTTCTTTATATATTCTGGATACTAACCTTTTATTGAATATGCCATTTGCAAATATCTTCTCCCATTCTACAGGTTGCCTTTTAGTTTTGTTTGTTTTCTTTGCTGTGTAGAAGCTTTTTGTTTTGATGAAGTCTCAATAGTTTATTTTTGCTTTTGTTTCCCTCGCCTCAGGGGACCTATCTAGAAAAAAGTTGCTACAGCTGATGTCAGACAAATTACTGCCTGTGCTCTCTTCTAAGATATTTATGATATTAGGGCTCATGTTTAGGTCTTTAATCCATTTTGAATTTATTTTTGTATATGGTGTGAGAAAGTGGTCCAGTTTAATTCTTTTGCATGTTACTGTCCAGTTTTCCCAACACCATTTGTTTCCCAACACCATTTCTTTGTTGAATATTAATTGACCATGTAATTGTGTTTTTTTCCCTTGGGTTTTCTATCCTGTTCTATTGATCTATGTGCTAGTACCATACTGTTTTGATTACTACAGCTTTCCAATATAACAAAGTGAAATTGTGATGCCTCTGCTTTTCTTTCTTTGTTTCAAAATTGCTTTGGCTATTCAGAGTCTTTTGTAGTTCCATGCAAATTTTAGGATTGCTTCTTTTAGTTCTGTGAAAAATGTTGTTGGTATTTCAATAGGGATTGCATTGAAAGTATTGATTACTTTGGGTAGTATAGACATTTTAACAATATTATTTTTCCAATCCATGAGCATGGAATGTTTTTCCATTTCTTTATATTGTCTTCCATTTCTTTCATCAGTGTTTTATAGTTTTCAGAATACAGGTCTTTCACCTCTTTGGTTAGATTGATTCCTAGGTATCTTATTAGTTTTGGTGAAATTGCAAATGAGATTGTTTTCTCAATTTCTCTTTCTGCTGCTTCATTATTGGTGTATAGAAATGCAACAGATTTCTGTACATTGATTTGTATCCTGCAACTTTCTGACTTCCAGTACTATGTTGAATAGAAGTGGTGAGAGTGGACATCCGTGTCTTGTTCCTGACTTTAGGGGAAAAGTTCTGTTTTTCTCCATTAAGGATGATGTTGGCTGTGGGTTTTTCATATATGGCCTTTATTATGTTGAGGTATGTTCCCTCTAAACTTATTTTGTTGAGGGTTTTTATCATGAATGGATGCTGTACTTTGTCAAATGCTTTTTCTGCATCTATTGAAATGATTATATAGTTCTTATCCTTTCTTTATTGACGTTATGTATCACGTTGATTTATGAATATTGAACTAACCTTGTGACCCAGGAATAAATCCCACGTGATTGTGGTGAATGATTTTTTTAATTTACTGTTGGATTCAGTTTACTAGTATTTTGTTGAGGATTTTTGCATCTCTGGTCATCAGACCAGATATTGACCTGCAGTTATCTTTTTTGTGGTGCCTTTATCTGGTTTTAATATCAGGGTAATGCTGGCCACATAGAATGAATTTGGAAGCTTTTCTTCCAAATGTCAGCTTAACTCTTTTGTTTTGACAGAGATAATTGTTCAAGTAAATGAAAAATGTATCTTTGCTAATTATTTTATGGAATGGACCTACCGACGGTCAACATGGCTGTTAACCAATTATTTTCAGTGTATGTTATTCTGATGGAGACAATAGAAATTTGTGTCAATTTTATCTAATGATTAGATATTAAACATAAATCACATATTTTGAAGTGAATTTAACACTTTAATGCATTTTACATTGTACTTAAACAAAATTTCCCTGTGTTCCTTATGTTTAAAGACAGGTCAAAGACATTTCACTTTAATCCTTACTCCACAGTAATGCATTCAGATTTGTACCTGAAGATGATGCTTACATCAAAATATGATAACACACTAAACCACAAAAGCAAGTCGCTAGTGACTAAATGGCACAATGGAGGCTATACAGCTCAGAGAGGCAAAACTCAGCTACCATAATTGGTCACAACCTGAGGGACATGGATAGAGTAGACTGTTGTCTTTCTGAATTCCTTATTCACTGCTATAATAAAGACCAGATCATGTAACATCAATGATCCAATCTAGGAAGTCCTGTAGAATGAATGTTTAGGTCATTCAGGCCTATACGACTTACCTTGGATATACATTTAAATAAGGAGACAGATTTGAGTACTTGAAAGAAAGTATTACTTTGATAGAAAAGTATATATCTAGGTATCTAGGTCTCTTTATCTACATATCTACATCTGCATCTATATGTATGTATGCATATACTTACATATGTATAGACTCAGCAATGTGGTTTAGATCATTCTGTTTATATTTACCCAGGAGACAGATTATTTCCTTCTCATTTACTAAATTCAGACGTTTCCATCCTTATCTCAAATGAACTTTCTCTGAAATGTTTTACGTATACACATGAACACACACACACACACACACACACACACACACACACACACACAGGTTTTATTTATTTACCTGGTGGAGTCCAAGCTACAAATATGGAATAAGGCCCAATTACTGTGCTATTACACGGAGGCTGGATTTCCTCTGGTGTGAATACAGGTGTTTGTACAATGTAATCACCACTAGGGCTGCTGCCACCCCCATTTGCAGCTTCCAGTTTATAAATGTATCTGTATTAAAAAGAAAGGATTGTGATAAGGCAATGCATAAGAGATGCACACGGTGATTTCTGGCTTTTCTCTCCATTGTTTGGTCGACAGTTAATGACAAAATGCAAATTCTCTGCTCCTTGTCCAGAAGCTTCACTATTGACTTGATAGTTTTTTCAGAACATGCATCATTCTCTCCAGACTGCCTTATTTCTGTCCTTCTCACTTTATTCCTAACCCTCTAGTAATCAATAGCTTTTCATAAAGATTTCAGGAAAGTCCTGGAGTGTGCCTCTAGATTGTGGAGGATTCAAATGAATCTTTCCCATTTTTAAATGGGTTGGGGTTCAGGGAAATATGTTCAGAGGAAGATGTTTCTAAATTGATCTGCTACTCTCCACAATAAAACTGAATTGATCTCTACTCTCTGCAATAAAACATCTGTTGATCGAAGATATATTTTGTCTTTGCTGAGAAATGAATGGGAATGAATTGCAAATACGCGGAACTTTTTCCCCTAAAATCACTCTACCTATATATAGTGTAGCAAGCAGAGAAAACATTATGCTAGAAGAAAAGGTAGTTGATGTCAAACAAAACCCCTTAAATCTCTTTTATTGCTGGTTTAAGAATGCATGTTTTTGAAGATAATTTGATAATTTCTAAAGCTTAATACTTTGTGTATTTTATATACTTAAAAATCCTCATGCTCTTCTGTCAAATAGAAGACTACTTACATTTTTTTAAAGTGTCATGAGCCACCTGGGTGGCTCAGTCAGTTAAGTGCCCCACTCTTGATTTTGGCTCATGTCACGATCTCATAGTTTGTGAGTTTGAGCCCCGCATCGGGCTCTGTGCTGTGTGGTGACTGCTTGGGATTCTCTCTCTGCCTCCCCCCACTCCCTTCTCTTTCTCAAAAATAAATAAACTTGAAAAAATAAATTAAAAATGTCATGTACTCTGAAGGCTAAAGTAATGAGTTAGCACTTGAGTCTTCAACATCTGAAATGAATTAAAAGATCTCATCAGCTATGAAATGGCTAATGAAAGAGATTAGTTAACCTATTAATTTAATATTGTTTCATTTAGACGGTGCCTTGGTGGCTCAGTCTTTAAGCATCTGACTTTGTCTCAGGTCATGATCTCACAGTTCATGAGCTCAAGTCCCACGTCAGGTGAGTTTGGGTACCAGTTTAGGTGAGCTCCAGCCTTGCTTTGGGTGAGCACAAGCCTTGCTGTGGGTAAAACATGAACCAGCTTTGAGTGAGCACTGCTTCTCTCTCTCTCTCTCTCTCTCTGTCTCTGTCTCTGTCTCTGTCTCTGTCTCTCTCTCTCTGCACCTCCTGGGATCCACTCTCTCTCTCTGCCCCTCACTCACTTGTGCCTCCCCGCTCTCTCAAAAATATTGTTTCATTTAAAGATGCACACTTTTCAAACCTGAAAAATGTAAAATTCTAACTATATGATTGGTAAAGTTTTCTTTGAGTTTACCTGCTGTTGGGCTCCAGGTTTTTATCAGTGAAATTCTGCTCCTCATTGCCACCCAGGAAAACCAAGGTTCCATTACGACTCAATTGATATTGAGAAATGAGGCCATTGGGCTTTTCTGGCGGACTCCAATATAATTCCACTGTCGTAGAATTGATGATAATGTGTCGAGGTGTCACCCAAACTCCTGGAAAAAATAACACAATGAGGTTTTATTGTTAGAGTAAAATATACACCTTATCAAAAGTCACACCATCACCTCACATACTATGATAATTTTATTTTGTTGATAGAAAATTTCATGGTAAAGCAAAAAAATAGAGTTTCCATACTTTTGAGGTAAAATAGACAATTGGGTATAAATATATTTGTCAATGCTTTGATTATTTCATTTGTGGATTGCCTTTAGAAAGTGAATGCCAGACAATTAAGTGGTAGAAAATTTCTCTATCTTGGCTGTTACTCTGACTTTAATCAAGACCTGAAAGACTATCCAGGAATTTTATTTTTATTTTATTTTTTTTAATGTTTATTTATTTTTGACAGAGAGAGATAGAGAATGAGTGAGGGAGGGGCAGGGGGAGAGGGAGACACAGAATCCGAAGCAGGCTCCGGGCTCTGAGCTGTCAGCACAGAGCCCGACGCGGGGCTCGAACTCACAGACTGCGAGATCGTGACCTGAGCCGAAGTAGGACACTCAACCGATTGAGCCACCGAGGCGCCTCAAAGACTATCCAGGAATTTTAAACTTTGATACCTACTTATGTGGAATATGTAGAAGTAATCATAATACAGTATTTACCTGAATTTTTAAATTCAGCGAGTAACATACTTTGCCTTTGCCTCTCTGACACCATGTGCTATGCTCTTTTTCATCCTTTTTCTCATTTACTGGCTCCTCTTTCCCTACAGGAACTCAAAATTATGTGGTGCTTCAGAGACCTGGCTCTCTCCTCTCCCTTATTCTTCCCTCTTCTTACTCCTTCTTTCTAGGGCATCTTCATTTAGTCTCCGTTTTAAATACCATCTCTATGTAGAACATTCCCAAATATGGATCTCTAGACTGAGATTATCTCTTGGCTTCAAGCTCATGAACCCAACCGTCAACTTGACACCTCCACTTGGATGACTAATTAAGTATGAAAGACTTAAAACATCCAAAACAGAACTCTTGGTTTTTTTGTTATAATCTAGTCATCTCCCAATTTGGACCATTTTCTTGGTCAAAACCCACAAAATGTTATTCTTGAGGCTCTCACTGTTTTCACCCCCAAGTGTAATGTGTCATCAAATCCCGCAGGTTCTACCCTGAATATACATAGTTCTCTCTACCTTTATGTCCACCTCTTCTGATCCAAGATATGTTGCTCTCTCTCATGAACTTCTATCACAGCCTCTAAACTGGACTCTGTTTCAAAACTTGCCCTTCTCTATTTCATCATAACCTTTGCAAAGTGTAGAAAGTCTGCACATAAGTTATTGTAATCTTTGTAAAATATACAGCCCTTTTGAAATTAGTCACACAATTCCAATCCCTTATGATAATCTGTATAGTCCTGCATTTTTTCTGGCTCTGGCCTACCTGGCTCCAACCACAAGAGACTCCTTCTATCCCCAGAATTTTTCCTGTTCTTCCTCACCTCTGAGATCTGCACTTCCATTCCTTCTGCCTGGAACACTTTTGTTCATGACAACATGACAATTTTGCAATATATCCTCTTAGTTCAGTGGCCTGTGTGACTATAATCATATCAGGGAGATCTTATTTGACCAACCTTCTCTAACTATAACTGTAACGTTTTCTAGAGTGATCATAACCTAGTTTTTCTCTATCCTATGTCTTTTTCTACTTCCTCTTAGCACTCATAACACAATAATCTTTTTTTCTTGTATTATCATTATTTCTATGTTGTTAACACTGCATGGTCTACTTCTTTCTCCTGCTTCAATATAAAGTTAGCTTCATGAGGGCAGGAATCTTCTATGTATTTTTGTCAATGTATCTTTAGGGATAGATAGCACAATGCCTAACTGATATTGAATAAATGAATTTATTGCAAATACATCCAGCAAATTACTATGTTAAGCACTATAGACAGTTCTAGTTCTAGGAATATAAACATGAGTAAGCTCTGGCTTGTTCCTATAAGGAATTTCCTCTTCTGCATAAAAGTTAAAATATACACACAAACAACTGTTATTCAAGGTCAAACATTCAAGCACTCTTACAGATGTACAAACATATTGATGGAGAACCTAGGCAATGAGGAAGATCAATCCTACCATTTCATGTTGTCATCTAGGTATGCTCTGAATAGACACTGTAACTCTCTTCTTCAGCTTTTAAAAACTCCTGCAATATTAGGTTCCCTGCAATCAATAGTGTTTCGTTGATTGTATCTCTGGTGTAAGTTATCCAGTAAGGGATAAGATTTCAACACTTTTAAAAGAAAAATTTCTGGGACATTCAAAGGCAATTTATTTAGCAACATCCTGAAAGAATCAGGATACATTTTTAAATGGCTCAAACTTGCTAATTTTCTAAGGAACAACTTATTCCTGAGAAGACAGTGTTCATTTTGTTCTGAAAGTTTACTCTTACATACTTGGATAAATTCACCAATCATAGTATACAGTTATGTCTGGGTTTCTCTGCCAACAGTTGGTAGATGAATCAATCATCTAGAGTTCTGACTCAAAGATGATATTAGTTTGTTGATTTAAGAGATAAAGTATAAGTTTTACTTCATAATCTGCTTCCTGAAGTCCCATATTTCTCACCTTGGAGGGTGTATACAAAATCACCAAGGTGCTAGAAAGTCTATTGCTTAGTTTCCACTTTGAGTCAGTAAATACATCCTGTGGATATAGAGTTAATGAAATAACATGAATCAAAATCTTGGGTTTGCCTCATGTTTTAAATAAAAATTGAGTTTGATATTTATACAAGTTGGTGAAAGCTCTGGTCATGTTGGTAATAATTCTGTGTCCATTGATTTGATTTATAAGAGGAAACAGAAATGTGTAAAAAATACTAAGTACTATGGTTTTATTTGTATAATGGCATGGGGACACGATTATCTTAGCAGTTGCCAGAAATCTTTGATAGAATAAGACCCACTTTTGGTGAAATGTCTTATGAATCCCAAGTAGAGAATCTGCCTTCCTCTCTGAGCATGAGTCTCAGGTGGCATCAGAAAAAAACCTATCGTATATAATAGAAGGACAGAACTGAGAAAACTCAAGGGAAGGAAATGGGTGGTCAGGAGAGAAATCATCTAGAAGGCAGGTGGGGGGCAGGTAAACTACATGAGAGGTATGATAAGAAAAGGTCAGAAGGAAATCTTGGTAGATCTTTTGCAATAGCTACCAGAAAAGGAACATGTCTACTAGATTTGTTTTAAATTTGTTTTGAGTGCCATGCAATATTACCTGCTTATTTCTCTACAGATCTTGATTCCAATTCAAAAATCCCAACATTTATTGTGGATTGACTTTCCTTTGGAAGCTAGTGAAGGGACCCTGTTCTGTATTGGCTTATGTCATGGAGGCCTTGACTTTTAGATTATTATTAATTGTTAATTTATTCATCCAACATTCTACTTAATTTTGTGTCACTTTCTGTGTTGGGCACTGTGGATGTGGGGGTAAAGACAAATAGTCTTTACCCTTCAAGGACCCCATAGTATTGTGGTGAATAAAAATGAACAAATACAAATTTATAACCCAGTTTGCTGAGTGCTGTAAGAAAAGAAGCATAGTGCTTTAGAGCACTTAGGAAGGGTACCAACACAGACTGGGAGTAATATGGGGATAGAGGGGAAGCAGGAGAATTCTAGAAGGGGAGAGATGTGAGCCCAAGTTTGAAAAACTGGGAGTTAGCTGAGTTAGTGAGAATGTAGGGAAAGAAATCAAAACTGTGGGAAAGCCACACAAAGTCTTTGAAATATGGGTAAGTATGGTAGAATTCCAGGTACTTCAGCATGACTGGTACATTGGAGGGCATGTGAGGAAGACAGAAAGATTTAACAGATTGGCAGAGTTTAAAGTTTGAGGGGTCTATTTTGCTCTACTAAGAAGATGTGGATTTTTTTTTTCCTGGAAGGAAATGGGATTTTATGGAGGTGACTTGGCACAAGGGAGGAAAGAATTGGAATGGGAATATGAGGAAGAAGAGAAATCTCTAGAGGCAGGAAGACTAAATTACGAAAAGTTATAGGAGTCTGAACTAAGGCAACACCAGAAGGGATGGAAAGCAAGAAAGCATTTTAAAAAAATCCTTAAGATTTAAAATTACTAAGATTTTATGAAGAACTACATGTTACAACCTAAAAAAAAACAAACAGAGAAACATCGAGAAGGCCCATTTTGGGGTTTAGGTGATGAGGTGGATGATTATACCTGAAGGAGGAAAAAAAGAAAGAAAAGTAAGTTAGGAAGTGAGGAGAGAGATTTTAAGAGTTGAATACTGAGGCTGAAGTATTTTCAAAACACCTAATAAAAACATCTATAGACTGGTGGGTACACAGGCCTTGAATGAGTGCAGGCTTTGTGAGAGCTGTATACTTTGGGAGATTGTACTTGAGGATTCCAAGGGAGACCGTGTAGTTACAAGTACGAAGAATAGAGGAAGAATCTAACAGTTAAAAAAGGGTGAGAGGAAGAGAGATATGGAATGTGACTGAGAAAGATGCATCTTCCTTTCCTTTTTCCTTTCCACGTTATCAATGCTAGAGGTAAACACGCCTGCAATTTTGCATGATTGAACTGTAAAATTAATTAGAGTTGGCTGGTATGGCAGCAATTCTAAAAAGATGGAACAAAAATCCAATTTGAACTCTTCCTATTTGACTAAAGGTACACAATTTTCTATGAGGATAAAATTGTAGAGAATTATGTCCAAATTATCAATGGGGTAGTAATATACATTAACTTTTTTCCCCTGGATTGAAAATGAGAGAAGTAAGAGGAGCTCAGGGTGGCTATGAAACGATGTTTCTTTTAATTCTCTCCATATTCACTTAGGACACTCAAGTGTGAGACCTTCAAAGTATGTCTGATTTACTCAGGCATTTTATAATTAGTTATGCTTAGATTATTAATTTAATGGGATATGTTTACTTCCACTTTACAGTACAACAGAACTTAATGTTAGTCCTGATTTGTTCTCTTCCAACCCCCAAGTTAAGTACTCAGACTACATTTATGTCACGTATAGGTTATTCACAAATGGCACTTATACCGCCAGAAAATGGATTCTAAATCCATGTTTGTTCTGCAGGGGAAAGCCCATTTCGTTTATTATTCCTTTGCACAGTTATTTGTGTTAAAGGAAAGGTGCATAAAGTTAAAAAAAAAGGAATCAAGTAAAACATTTCTCATCTCACACTCCCGTGTGTGGTTGAATGTAATTTTTTAGTCATGAAATCTGAGCTCTTTAAATAATTTTTTGGGGGGAAAGGTGGGAAAATAGATGCATATTTTCTAAGAATTTAAATATACGGATTTGATGAGTATACTGAAGCAAGAGACCCTGTTATTTTACCAGGTTTGAGTTGCAGCCAAAAATGGTTGATAGATCCTTTAGAAATTATCCATTATCATCAAAGTATCCATTTGATAGTTTACCTTTCCAAAAAATCCACTGCTGGTTTCTTCCTTTCAAAGGAACACTAAGCTTTTTGACATGAAACATTCTTTATATAGAAAACATCATTAGTGAAATCCTGGTGAGGAGCCATATGCCCCATATGTGGAATTTTCCATTTTATTCCCCATTTACTGGTAGGAAGTTCAGGTCTAATATTCTGAGGTACAACAATCCCTTTCATTAGAAGAGTAATGGACAAGCAGTTCAGGACTCTCCAATGGTAATTAACATTATATTTCTGTTTATAAACTCATGGATGCCTCTGTTTCCCCCACACTGAAAACAGGCAGACAATAAAGATGAACAAAATAATTAGTTGATCACTAACCCAAGCTTCTGAGGTTATCTTTCTTCTAAAAGTACATGATAACACCCACTCCAGTTCCCAACCCATCGGTAACCATTGTTATGTACATATGCTTCCAGAATTTTTTCTATATTTTTATTTACCTATAGAAATGAATATTATTGCCGAAGCATTTTTATACATAAAAGATACCGTGCACTATTGCAGTTTTAATTTCCTCTTTATATGGTTAGATTGTCTCATTCTTTTAAAATGAGGCATGGAGTTTCATAATGTGACTATACCTGAATTTATTTAGCAATTCCCCTACTCATAGACATTTAAATTACTTCCAACTGTTTTCCATTAAATAAACAAACAAAAATGCTTCAATAAACATCCTGGTACGTGTCTCCTTATGCATTTGTTGAAAGTGTGATTTTCTGACATAGACAATGAATGTGAAACTGCTGTGTCATGGAAAATTAACATTTCAAATTTAATAGACATTGCCAATTTGCCTTCCAAGGTGATGGCCCCACTTTACATGTCCTCAGTCTGTGTTTGGTTCTTCCTCTCCTCTATTGTGAATTTGTTAAAATCTTTGTTCTTCATGGTCCATCTCAGAACTCACTCTCGCACCACAAAATATTTTTGATTTTCATGATGAGTTATAATCTCTCCTTGTTCAGATTATCCTGAGCATTCTGTTCATTTTTCAATTGAAGTACCATTAACATACAATGTCGGGGTACCTGGGTGGCTCAGTGGGTTAAGCGTCTGACTTCGGCTCAGGTCATGATTTCACGGTTCATGAGTTCAAGCCCTGGAATGGGCTGTCTCTTCTCAGTGCAGAGCCTGCTTTGGATCTTCTGTCTCCCTCTCTCTCTGCCCCTACTCTGTTTGTGCTTGCTCTCTCTCTTTCTCTCTCTCTCTCTCTCTCCCAAAAACAAACATTTAAAAAACAACAACAAAAACATGCAATGTTATATTAGTTTCATATGTAAAACATATTGATTTGGCAATTCTGCACATTACTTAATGGTAAGTGCAGTCACCATTCGTCACCATACGTTATTACAATATTATTGAACACTTGTTTTTTCTTAACATCACTTTCCAGATTCTCTGTCTTTATGTAAGTTTGGGAAATTGTACTGTGTCTTCAACTTGATGACAAGTTCATGATAGTGAATATTTAAGTCAGCTCCAGCAGTGAGCATGTACTTGTCATATAACCGGCATTCCAGAGATGTTTGATTTGTGATTTTTTTTGAGAAATTTTATATCAAAGTATATAATAATTTTTATCACAGAAAAGTAAACTGAAGAGGTTTAAAGAAGTGAAAGCAAAATTTATGTTGGGTGGCTTATAGTTGAACCAAACCTGAAGAATGGCAGACTAGAATACAATTTTATTTTGTACCTATTGACTTTAGTCCTTCTTTGTTTTACATGAAAGGGTTTATAGAATTCACTTCCAAATGCTATATGAAAACTTCTTCTCCCAAATCATGGATATTTTTTACTTACCTTCAGGGGCTGCCTGCAGTGTCTGACCTAGAAAAGGCTTGCTTGAAGTGCATCCAGCAGGTGTACAAGCTGTAAGTGTGAAGCTATAGTTGGTGTATGGCTGGAGACCTAGAAAGAGCAAACAAGAAATAAAGTGCATCTTGAGAGGATTATTTATTATCAGTTAAGAACTGGAAGTAACATGTGGAGTTGTAGATATGATTTCCAAAATTTTAAAAGCAGAAAACATTTTCTAAAGGAGGTATGAACTTCACAAGCAGTTCAGTATTAATCGAAATTTCATTTATCTCTGATAATCATATATTCTCAGCCTTAGCAGAAATCTTAAAATTCATGTCATCCATCCATCCACCCATCCATCCATCATGCATCCAATCATTCATCCATTTATCCATCCATCCATCCATCCATCCATCCATCCATCCATCCACCCAGCTATCCATCCATCTTTCTCTTGATTCCCTTGTACAAGAGGTCATTGAAGAGGCTGCCTTGCCTAGTTGATCAGAGTACTCATCTCTCAAAGAGCCCATTCCATCTTTAGAGCTCTAGAGTTTTCCTTATTTTGTTTAAAAGTCCTTTCTTATATTGTGGCGATTTCTTTCCATCACTTGCACCCCTAGGGAGATATAGAACAAATCTAATTTCTTTTCCACATGACAGTTCTTCAAATATTTGTAGACAGTTATCAAATCCCCCCTGAGTCTTTTCTTCTCCAGGCTAACTATCCCAGTTTCTGCAACAGCTTCTTATATGAACAGAGGTAGAAAAAATAAAAATAAGGTTAGATCCAAGATAAGGTTAGATCCAAAATAAGGTTTAGCCCCAAGCCATATTTAGCTCATATTCACACCAACCCACTCTTCTTTTTTAAGTTTACACTACTTCACCATATGTGCCAATAGAATACCATCTCACACTTCTGTAGTGTTTTGGAGGTATGTTGGTTTTGTCTTTACACATAGATTGAACATAATTTGATGAAGGAATAGTGTTTATTGTATTCAGAATATGACACAGCCCAGTAGTTGTTCAATAAGTTCTCAGGATAAATAAGAATGGCAAGCCATTTATAGTAGAAGTTGCATGTTGTTAGACCTCACTACTCCTTAGCTGATGACCTTGGGCAAGTTACTTAGCTTCTTTTTGCCTTGATCTACTGATCTTTAAAGATGGGAAAGATAGCAGCTAGGTTTGAAGGCTTTTGAGAAGATTAAATGGGTTACCTAGAGAACTACTGTATTTGACCAGAAGCAACCTTAAGACTCAGCAGCATTTGACAAGGAGCATATGGCGGCTAAAGCTTCTTGCCCTTGATTCTTGGAAAAATTCAAACAATGCCAAAGGTCAAAAATTTTCCTTTTCTTAAAGAATAGGACTTCATCTATATGTCAAATAATTGGGCTAATATATATAATTATTATATTAATTTTTCATGAATACTGAACTACATTTTTATATCTATATTGCTCATTTGGCAGGTGAGTTTTTCCAGAGATATTCCTGTGCCACTCTTTTGCTTTATGCAGATTTCTCCTCAAATGCTACATTTTAAAAGATTTTGGCCACTTTATCGACATACTACATCCATCATTTCATATTCCCTCAAATTACTTCCTTCTCCCATAGCTCTCAACATTATCTGATGTTTTATTACATCTGTTTATTTATTGTTTGTCTCCCCCTCTAGGACATAAGCTCCAAAAAAGCACTAAAAGATACTATATCTGAAAGATACCACTGTATCCTTCAAATAATGGCAGGCACAAAGTAGGTGCTGGTTAAACAAATAAAAAAATTAACTGGTTTGTTTAGAGTTAGAGCAATAGTCTGGGTTCTCTGCTAAAGCAATAATGTTCTGCAGCTGGAGCTGTTCCAGGATTCAGCTTCAAAGCCCTTTGTGTTTCCACATCAATTTAGTGATAAGATTCAGATACTTATTTGATTGCAATCTTCTATTTGGTTGCTATGGGGAATTTACATAATTTTGATATTTACTTGATTTGTAGATAAGAAATGTGATGAAAGATCTAAGCCCCACTGAAGCCATATATGTTTGATAAAAGCTTATGGGAAAATACTAAAGATTATAAAATAGAGAGATCAAAAGAAAAAGGGAGGAATCATCTAAGAATGAAGGTCAGAGACCGCAGTGGAGGACTGACTTAGCCTGGTGATGCTCCCTCTTTACTCCTGCTACTGAAAAAGGGGACCTTGACCCTTGTAATACCAATTTACCTGAATATCTTACTTTCTCACTTAGAATGTAAGCCCTTTGAGAGTAAGGTTTATGTCTCTGAGTGTTTTCCTTTTTTAATCATTGTTTTCAGTTGTAAGTGTTTGATGTTTGTTAAATACTGTTTAAAGAACACAAAGCCCATGAAAGTGCTCCATAAAATGTCAGGCTATCATGTTCATGATGTCCATCCAAAGTGTCATCGGACGAAACAGGCCCTTCCTCATAAGTCCATGAGTATCTCAGCCCCCAACATCTACTTCACTGTGTAGGCAATTGTTTTCTAGTTACAGAATATTATTAAAATAATACAAAAATTAATGTGATGTGTAAACAATAAATATTTTATAGACTTTTTTCCAAATGCCTGACTAAGTATGGCTGGTAAAAGTGAAACAATGCTTGTTCTTTCTCTGGAATTTTCTTATTAAATAAAAACAAACAAATAAAATGCTCCCCCTCCTCAAATGAGACCCAATTCTCTTCTTCATTTTGTGTTCTAGCTGGTCTGATATAAGACATGCAATGACCATTGAAGAATATTTTAGGATACATCTTAGAAAAAGGAGAGGAAATTTGTCACCACAGAGGTGTACTAAAGTCGATGAGAGGATTGAGGGTGTTTGCAATAAGGATAGTCACTAAAAAGAAAATTGATGTATATAAAAATAGAAATTGTCCTTTCCCTACAGAATCTTTCTGAACTGAGCTGAGTGGTATCCACTTTATATATAGCCAAGAACACTAGAAGACAGTACAGCAACAGAGTAGCTAGCCAGTTAGGAATTTTTATAGATTAAGGAAGGTGTGCCAGGGAGTCTGTTACAGGTGTTTAAATTGAATGGTATGTGTTGGCCTTGCAGAGCATGGGGCCAGGTCTAACAGAGGAATATTTTGAAGCTACTGGGGTACCAGAATCAAGGGGAGAGGAGGTAGAACTGAACGCTGGGTAGAGAGCCTACTTTGGGAAATCAGAGGACTTCAAAGTCATCACCATTCAGGAGGAAGGGATGTGAGGAACTAGGGAAAGAAAACAAAGATGGAAGGGCAAGAAAGGTGAGAGTGGGAGGCATGGGGCCTTAAGTGAAGGAGGGAAGGACAATGGATTTAATCTAATTCACTAGTAGTTTGTCCTCAAGGGTTGTGTCTAGCCCTGATATATGAATATGGTGGTCAATTTAAAGAGCCATATGGAACATAGGTAGAAATATTCGGCTCATTTCAACTCACATTTGCCAGCCTGTCTCATGCAACTCTACATCTGCTGTTTATCTTTCAGAGTACACTCATACTTCCTTTTATAACAGAACTCAAGGTTTCCTTGTGGAAACCAGTCTTTTGGCTACTACAAGTCTTTGTGCTTTGTTTAGGATTTTCTCCACCTGGATTGACTACTCCTGGATACAGTTCCACATTCCTTTTGCAATGTTAGCTGCTCAGAATTGACTATGTGACCTCATTTAGGCTAATTGAAAGTAGGCCTTGAACTCAAACTTTCATTTTTACTGCTGGTAGTTCTTTGTTCACCACATAGTGCTTGAGAATGGAGAACTTAGAGGTGAAAAGAAATTGGGTCCTGGAAACCTCATCTCATAGCCTTGAGTCTACATCTGATTTTTTATTTACATGAGCCACTTAATGCCCATTTGTTAAGCCTGCTTGAACTGAGTTTTCTGTAACTTGTAAGAAAAAGAGTTCTAAATGATATTAATATTATAATTACTAATAATGTCACACTGGCACACAAGTTCAGATTCTTGTATGTTACATAAGGGGACCATGAGCAGCTGTGATTACCCTACGCATGTTAGAAATAGTTAGCTATGAGATTCTGGGAGACAGAATTAGCAACAACATGAAAAGGGTTGGTGAAAAAGTGAAGAGGTTTCACCTTGAATATCACCAGGACAGGAATAATTATTCCTGCCTCACAGGTAAGAAAATACTGAGGCTCAGAGAACCAAATGTTCATACAGTGAATGGAGCTATCAGGTTGGGGTGGAGACAAACCCACGACTTTAATACCAAGCCCTGTGCCCTCCCATCACATAAGAGCTGCAGCCAAGCACATTGAATTTGTGAATGACTTTGAAGATGAAACAGTATCTGAAACATGTAAAAGTGGTAGAAACCATTGCAGTCGTTCTTAAAATGAAAGAAATATGTTGAAAGCATTTAGTTCAAACATCAAGGCAATAAAAAGAAGTATAAAGTAAAACAAAAAATAAAACTCAGGGGATTTTGTTGTTCCATTTTTACTCTTTTCACTGGACTCTGTGCATTAATCAAATATATTTTATAAGAAATGGAGTTATTTTTAAAGAAGTTGATTACTCAGTTACATAAATAACATACTAGCTGAAATTTACTGAACACCACTTGCAGACCTTCTCCTGTGACTTCCTGGATATTAACACAATCAAAACCCTCACTAAACCCCCTGGGTCACTGCAATTATCTGCTCATTTAACAGGTAAGGGAGTTGAAGCATAGAGAGTTGGAGGAACTCATCTATTATTACAGAGATCAGCTTAGGTGACGTCAGAAGTCTGGGCACCCAGGCTGAGAAGTGTGGGCCAGAGAAACAGGGTCAGCCCTCTGACACATAAGGAAAATAATGACATAAGTAGCTCAAAGCCCAGTGAAACTTTCGGTGTATATGTATGTATGTATGTATGTATGTATGTATGTATGTATATATATACACATCTCCAAGTGGGAATGTATATTTAAGTATTTCCATTTTGAATATTTCTACAATTCATGTACCAAAGGAGTGTAGCCTCGCTGTTAGGAGGGAAGCATGTGAAGTTAGACTCTTTTGGGTTCTAATCCTTTACCTTCTTACTTATTAACACCGTCATGGGTCAGTTTTCTGAACTCTAGGTGCCTCAGTTTCCATAACTGTATGCTGTGGGCATGATGGTATTGACTGCTTAATTGGGCTACAGGCTACCTTGAGGGAAGGCAATATCTGAATCCATAATTGTCTACATCCTATTTCTCATGTCTTGCATTTTTCATATTGTCAGAAGACTAACTTACTAAGAGGCTTGGTTGAAATAATCTGTAAGGAAAGCATCGACTGCCATCAGGCATAAATGATTTACATGAACTGGATGACCTTTCATATATATGACTCTGTAAAACTCAATAAAATCAACACATTTCAACTGGAATTTGCTGCCATTTTAAGTAAGTCTCTATTGGTAGTCCTTAAAATGCGATATATATGAAATATTAGTAACAGGCAATGAAAAGGGCACACCAACTGAAAATGACTCATGAATTGATCAGGATGAGAAGAGGGAAATAAAGAGATGTCTCAGAGGGACCATTCTGACCGTAGCTTAATCCTGAAGTCCAAGAGTCGAAGGAGAAAAGAAAACATCATTTAAGTGCTCGGCATTGAATTAAAAGAGTAGGAGATAGTAGTTGTAGAGAAGAGAAAGGCAAATGCATGGAGAAAAGCCAAGCATTTAACATTTCAGTGTAGTGGAGATTACGGTGGCTGCAAATTACCTGAATTTCCCTACAGGGAATCATGTTCTCTTTTAGAGGAAAGAAGCATACTATAACAAAACTCATTATAATTACACTTTCAAGTAACATTACATTCAGGAGTAAATGTGTGTTAAAAAGGACTGCCAAAGTCTACCTATGAATCATAAAAATATGATTTGGAAAACAGAATCAATGCCTATGTCAATGTCAGTTATATTTGATATACTGTTTTTTAAAGTGTATTTATTTATCTTGAGAGAGAAAGTGACAGTGTGAGTGGGGGAGGGGCTGAAATGGAGGGAGAGAGAAAGACAGAGAGAATCCCAAGCAGGTTCCACACTGCCAGCACAGAGCCTGATGCAGGGATTCAACCCACGAAAGAGTGAGATCATAACCTGAGCCGATCCAAGAGTCGGACGTTTAAACCACTGAACCACCTAGGTGCCCTGACATTTGATATACTTTATGAATATCAGTTTGTTTCTAATTTTCAATCTCCAGATAAATAGTCAGGGAAAGGCATTTTGTCCATTATAATTTGAGATCGTAAGTGCTACTTCAAAGCATTCATTGGGCTATTCCATAATGTCATCTGCTATTTTCTAAAGAATTACCAAATAATCCTACAAAATATGTAATTCTGCAAGTTCCTCAATCATTTGGTCAGTGATTAGTTCAAGGGCTGAGATTCTTGGTTTCTTTAAAAACTTTGTGGTAGGTGGTTATCAGATATTGTACACATTTTGGGCAAGAAGCTTGTCCTGGCACTAATTCACCCAAATTGGATGTTTGGGCAGGGCCCACGTGAATCTACATTGAGTCTTGCTGATGTGAAACGCTTCTTTCTGCCTTTAGCTGCCTTGGATCTCACTAAGTGATCACCTTCAGAGCATCTCTGTTCATGGAGATTCCCAGAAACTTTCAGCACCCACTGGCAACCTTGGCTATGATGGATAGAATTATAGCAGGATTCCACTTTAAATTGATAATTCTATGTGAAAATCTGGATGTTCAAAAATGGAACACGAAGATACTGTGGAATTGCTTTAGAGACTTCTAACATGCATTTACATTATGAGTGTTTTACAAAATTTGATTAAAAAATGTGTTAGGAGCCCACATGCTAGAGTCCCCTTTTCGTGACAGTACCACCCACCACCGTCTCAGGAGCCACGCATCCCAGTTAGCCAAGTCCGTTTCTTGCCCATTTGTGAGCCATTGGAAAGGAATGCTTCCTGTATCAATGCTTCAAAGTACAAGTTCAATTGACGGCTCATGAACGGGGCATCAAAACATCAAAACAAAGGGACTCTTGCACGGCAAATGCCTATGAGATAACCTCACGACTTTTGCTTCTGACTGCTTGCTACAAGCTTAAGTGTTTCTTGACTCATTTTTTTTGTGTGTGAAATTTCAGGCCATAGTTTAGGCCCCCCTCCCCAATATCATAGTAATCAGATTCATCCCAAGAAGCACTTCCCAGGTAAGTTACTTCTTGGCAGACTCTCTTTCCAAATACAGATCAACATTAAAACGATTACTAAGATCGTCCAAGAAAAAAAAAAACCCTTGCTTTTGCTTTTTGTAACGCTGTTTTAATAAATAGTTTTCTTCTCTGGAGTCTGGTGCTATACTAGACAAAAGCCACTTTTACTCTATATTTTCAGTCCGAGTCTTCTCTGGAAACAAAGTGAGGCATCAGGAGGCAGCTAAGTCTGATGCTGCTCAAATACTCGACAAGAACATATATTGCAGAGAGAGCAGGAGTTATTTAGAACTCTTGGAACAAAACAGAAACAAAGATTGCCCAGGCAAAGAACCTAAAAGTATCTGGGATTTCAGGGGAAAGATTCTTTTTCTTTAAATATTAATGTCCAGGCAGCTGTGAACTGTAATTCTTTGGCTGTAATCTTCTATTTATAAGAATGATTTTTAAAGTATACAAAAGTGGTTGATGTTCTGCAAGTATTGATTTTTCATTTTGCAAATATCCAGGCACAAAGTTCTCCTCAGAGTTGGAAAAATGAAAACAAAATGAATTGTCGTATCTATTTTTGTAGGTCGGATGCTTGGTAGCTGGGGCACACGCAGTGTAAAGCAATACATACAACCACAGAAGAGAAGCTCCCGGAGTTTTTCCAAGGATATGATCACTGCCTGAGTTTGCTTCCTGTTTCGGTTCAAGAAACATGCTGCCAATCAATCCAGATTGCCAGAGATCAAGGCTGGCTTCATGGGTGTGTGACCTGTAGAGTACCCAAGATTCCAGGCGGTTCTAGGTGGGACTGAGGCTTGATTCCATGCTCTGGTTTTAAAAAATTTTTATGATTCTTTTTTGAAAACTATATTCTTTTCAAAAAAATTTATTAAGTTTTTACTTTTAATTCTAGTATAGTTAACATACAGTGTTATATTAGTTTCAGGTGGACAATACAGTGATTCAGCATTTCTGTACATTACCCAGTGCTCATTGTGGTAAGCGTACTCTTAATCCCTTCACCAATCTCACCCAGCGCCCCCAATCCCCCCTCTGGCAACCACCAGTTTCTTTTCTATAATTAAGGATCTGTTTCTTAGTTTGTCTTTCTTTTTTTCCTCTTTGTTCATTTGTTTTGTTTCTTAGATTGCACATATGAGTGAAATTATATGGTATTTGTCTTTCTCTGACTGACTTATTTCACTTAGCATTATATTCTTTAGTTCCATCCATGTTGTTGCACATGGAAATATTTCATTTTTTATGGCTGTATATATTCCAGTGTGTGTGCATATATATAAAATCAAATTTTACATATATTGATATATTGATATATATATATATATATATATCAAATTTTTTTTATCCATTCATCTACTGATGGATAGTTAGGCTGCTTCCACAATTTGGCTATGATAAATAAAACTGCAGTAAACATAGGGGTGCATGTATCCCTTTAAAGTAATGTTTTTGCATGTTTTGGACAAATACCCCATAGTGTGATTACCAGATTATAGGCTAGTTCTGTTTTTAGTTTTTTGGGGAAACTCCACACCGTTTTCCACAGGAATGCACCAGTTTGCATTCCCACCAACAGTGCATGAAGGTTCCTTTTTCTCCACATCCTTGCCAACACTTGTTTGTTGTGTTGTTTATTTTAGCCCCTCTGATAGGTGTGAGGTGATATCTCATTGTAGTTTTGATTTGCATTTCCCTCATGATGAATGATGTTGAGCATTTTTTCATGTGTCTTTGGCCATCTGTATGTTTCCTTTAGAGAATTGTCTGTTTATGTCTTCTGCCCACTTTTGAATTGCATTATTTGTTTTTTTGAATGTTGAGTTGTATCTTAATGATTTTTGAACAAAGGACCCTATGTTGCCATTTTGCCCTGGGCCCTGAAAATGATGTAGCCATTCCTGCCTGAGACCTAGATGTATTTGACAGTCTGATTTTTGTACTCAATCAAAATGGAATAAAAACATTCAGACACTAGTTTCCTATTTAATATCTACTCACTCAACAAATACTTTTGGATACTTAATATGTTAAGTGCTACGATAGATGCCTATCACAGTATAAGTGATACAAGGGAAAACAGGAGGCTACTGTATCTGTCCTTAAAAAGCTTCACCTACTAGCTCAGGAATAAAGACAAGAAAAAGGATATTGTGATAAAGTCTAATAAATGTCCTGAGAACCAAGTGTTGGATACTATGGAAGTACATAGCAGAGTTATCTAAATGTAAAATCCCCTCATAAAGAATTTCCACATTTTGTGATATTGATGCTCAAAGTATGTTCTCCTTTTTTTTTCCCCCCAGAAATGATGGGTAGATATCTGTTTCACTACATGAGAGTAGTGCACGTGGGCTACAACCTGCATTGTTAGGGCACATGCTATTTTAGCACAGGTTTTCATGAGCTTCTCGGAAGATGCAAAAGAAAGGCAGATTGTTCTGTCCTTGCTAACTTAACGCTGGTGGGTCTTCCCTTTTTAAGTAAAATGCAATGATAAGCAACTTTTAATAGATTATTTTGAAAACACTTCTCCCTGAGTTAAGAGACACATAAGCCCTTATCAAATCTGCTGCGAAAGAGGACATGATTAATTCATTTTGTTCTCAGTGGCCCTAATTATTTAGTTAATCCTTTCTCCATCTCTTCTGCCCCAGTGCCCACACTAGGAGGACCATCCATAAAGCCGTGGTAACCTGAAGAGAAACAATGCCCATAACTGACATCCTGATTGTTCTGTGCGGGATGGTGGACCTGTTTAGTAATAAATGATATGAAAAGGTCTTTTATTGACAAGCTGCCATGTGCTGTTTGCATTAGCGAATATGAGAAGATGATGGCTGTTCCTCCTTCGTCCCCATGGTATTCAGCTCAGTGAGATAGCAGAAAATGCTTCAGTTTACTTAAAGCATTGATAACACCTCTAAATAATTAACTGAGGACTTCCTGTCTTCAATTACTTAATGCTTTTTTTAACATCTTGAGAGGATTATAAGCAATTTATGGATTTCACATGATGAGTGCCTTCGCCGCTATTCCCACAAAGCATTTACGGGATCATGTTTCTAAAGCTTTGAGGTAATTAAAAATAAGCATGGAGACAATGGGGCTGAGGCAAGGTGCCTGCTTTCCCTTCTGTCATTTCTAAGGACCTAGATTTCAGGCTCCAGAATGACTCCGGGTACAGCTTCATTAGCGTTTGACGGTTACTTAGAAAATGCCAACGTTTTGGAAATGATGAGAAAGTCAAAACATTTATCCCAGAGGGTACAGGCAGCTCTTCGATCAAACATTTGGGATGCGATGTAAAATAAATTTGATTATTTTAGTTCATTCCACGAACTCAATACAACAGTCATTCATATCATAAAATACATCCATAGTGAATTTGGTCGGTCAGTGAGCTACAGAACTGATTTTTTCCTGGCAGATAAGACATGGGAACGCTAACATACATCTCAGGTTTTAGATTACCTAACGCCTAGCACCATTGCCGTCCCATAGGAACCGCATATGGGAGGCTCTGTACTTGGTCAGGTTTTGCTGAACGAAAGTTTTCTTCTTCATTCAACAAAGACATATTTCTCTGTAGGGCTGTATTGCCTGAGTGGAGTACTCTCTAAATCTATTTAAATGGTACACAGGGACAAAGCAAATGAATTCCAAAGTCTTCTTTTCATTTTATGATGTTATAGAAAGCAAAATCATATAGAAAAACTTTAAAATATTTATCCTAATAAAAGAGAAGTTCTGCATCAAGTTACGTGTATGAAATCCTCTCTGGGACGAAAATATTCATTAAAAATGACAATGAAAGGAAGAACTGGGGGGAGAGAGGGTGTTTTAAAGAAAAATCTTTCCAATTATTTTGTAACTGATGAGTCTATCAATCCTGTTGGTTTGAACATCGCGTTAGGGTTTAGTCTGTCGGCAAGTCAAGTCAATGCTGGTTTTAAAAAAATGCAAACCACTACAGCTCACAGTTCAAAGCCCATGCTGGCTCAGTGGACAGATACTGGGAGAAAAACATTCTGTAACACTGTATCCCAGTTTTTTTGTGAAACCTTTACTGATACAAAGTCTAAATGGCTTTCCACACTCTGTAATTGACACTTCATTTTCCACTCCAAGTCATTGTTTTGATTTCCTCCGGCAGCATTCTTTAGAGTTCTGCTGTTGAATCCTTTGTGGTGTATTTGCAATTAGTTCTTAACTTTTCAGTGTCCCCTATTACTGGGGGCTTCCTGAGAGCAGCAATCTTAGTTTAGAGCACTTACTGTACTACCTCCAACACAGCAAGTGGGCAACAGTTTTTTTTTTTTTTTTTTTTTTTTTTTTTTTTTTTTTTAAAGAATGAAACAGTACTCTGATTTCCTTATAGATGGAGGCAGGGAATGCCTTGGGCACCCTGAGTATGTCACTTTCCTTCCTCATCTTTTAAGTGTGGATATTAAAAACATCCCCCACTTACAGGGATGTAATAAGAATCAAATGTGTCCAAATGGAAATGGTTCTTTAAAATTATAAAGCACAATATAAATGTAAAGTTGTGTTTTGTAAAACAACAGTATTTCAACTACTGGTGATCAATTTCACTTTCAGTGAAATGAGATATAAGAAATAAATTTAATAATCTGAATTGATGAGGGCTTTTTCCATCTGCATTATCATTGATCCAGCTCAGGACCTTCAGATAAGGAATGCAATGTGCGAGTCTGCAAATATTTATTAAGCACCTTCTGCAGGCTTATGGCACTTCTGGAAAACAGTGGTCAAGTCATTGAAAACATCTGTCAATGAATGCCTGCTTGTGTGTCAGGGAATTGTAGAATTAAGAGCAAATCACGATGAATTGATTTTTCCACCTACATAGTATAACTGGTTCCTTCTCTGAGGAAAACTCAGCCACACTCTTCCAGACCTTTCTGTGCTTCTTTATGAGTTTCATTATCTCTAGTATCCATGCTCCCGGCAAGGTACGGGGTCCAAAGAAAGAAGAACATTCACTCTGGAGGCCTTGGAGGGAAGCTTCTGACAAGGGGGGTGGCGTGGAGTAAGTTTGTAACCTCTTGCCTATGGTCTCAGAATCTCAATTTACACAACTGTTTGCCATGATTCGGTAGATCCAAAGAACGAACTAAATTACTTAATCTCTCACAGTATCTTTTTCTGTAAAATGGGAGTAATACCTCTCTTTCCCCCAAAGGTCTGTAGTGCCTGCCAAGTGGCTCGTGTGAAATTCACTTGTTTGGCATCTATGAACATTTGTTTGGCATCTGTGAACCATGTCAAGGACTGTTCTAGGTGCCAGAAGTACCACACTGAACTAGGTAGAGAAGACCTCTGCAATTCTGGAGCTTACATCCCAGTGGGGGGAGACATAAAAAGCAAAGAAAAACCAAGCACTCTCAGGCAGTGAAAGGTCCATGATGAAAATAAGACAAGGGGATGTGGTGGCGTATTAGAGAAACTTCCTTAGACTGGGGAAGTCAGAAGACGCCTCTCTTCTCTTCAGAAGTGACATTCAAACCAAAACATGTTAATTATTATTATAATGACTTCTAGTAATTATCTGACATTATACTATTATACTGTACCATTATATTATTATGAAAGTTAATTATAATAAATGCTCTAGCAATAAAAATAATACAATTACTATTAATTAATGTTCATAATAACAAATTGTCACAAACAGTCACCTGTCAACTATTCTGTGTATTAGTTACCCACTCAGTAGATAAACGCTCGCCTCTGGCTGATTTCACCCTGCTCTCCAGTGCATTCTTGGCTATCCCAGTCCCATTATCTATGAGTATATCCTTGGGGAATGAAAATGCATCTTACCGTTTGTCTGAGAAAAAAAAAAGTTAATACTGATGCAAAAACCCTACACATAATGCATATCAAAGCCAAATATAAATTATTTCTGAAGTTATCTGCTGTTGTGGCTTATTGCTGCCAGTGTGGGCTCTTCTATTAGCATGGATAAGTGGGACCTGACCATATGTCAGGAGAACACGTCCTTTCGAAGTGACCTCATATATCAAATGCACACCCCTGGGATGCTTTGCCCCCCTAACCACAATGACAGACTCTTCCGGTAGGTTTTCCTTTTTTTTTTTTTTTTTTTTTTTTCACCTGTGACCGTATGCTGCCTCCTGTCAGCGGTGCCACTGTAGATGAGACCTTTCCCAACCTGCCTGAGCTGGTACTCTTTAATGACGCCATTTGGTTTCTCGGGGACACTCCAGCTCAAATGCAGAGACTCCGAACTGGGCGCCGTGACTCTCGGTGGCTGGACACTCTGTGGACTTCCTTGGGTAGTAGCTGCAACTACCTGAAAACATAAGAGTTCAACAGCAATTTATGGTAATAGTACGCTAGGTATCCTGATCAATGAGAATGTCACTTTTGTTTTAAAATGTTGTTGTCTGGCCTGGCATATCATTAGCAGGGGCTTGGAGAAACAGTCCCCCCTTTTTTATGCTTTTCCTCCCATCCTATTTAAACAATGAAATCTGACCTTGAATACATTCCATAAGTCTCAGACTACCATTTATCACAACAGGTTCAACAACAATTTTGATGACAGAGCACAGCCCTCAGTTTAAGCAAGGAAAATCTGGCTGGCAGACTGGCTTACTAGAGAACTCTTGATAACTCTCTTCCATATGGCTCATCAGTGTCTTTGCATTTTAACAGCCTGATTTTGTACATTTTAAGCACCAGTAAATATGAAGCAAAACCCACATCTGAAGTTGCTTGCATATAATATGCTTTGAACAGTATAAATGGGCAGGTTTTTTTTTTTTTTTTTTTTTTTTGGTATTCTTCCTGTGATAACCCAGGATGACTTAACAGTGCCCGTGCCAGTGTTCTAGAAAAAGAACTGAGTAGACAAGGAAAAAAGGGTCAATCCACCAGTCATTCATTCAGCATTATCAAAATATAATTTTGAACAAAAGTTAGCTGCATTTCTTTTTTCACAGAATTAACTCTGCTTTCACTTTTTAACCAATTGTTCTGGCATCTGGTAGACAGGAGCTGCACCTACGTAAAAAGAGCACAGAATTGTTCCAGGAACGTTCGGACCATAACTTTTGATTGGGCCAATCAGCTGCCATCTGTCTAAATTGTGGCACGCTCAGAGATGTTTCTGGAGGTCTGTTGAATAAAAAGCTGCGCATATGCACTGCGGCTGATCCATCTGACTGAATGTTTTACTTGGATGGTTCCGGCACAGTGTGCGAAGATGATGCTCTTCTAAAGTTGTAACGGCATGAAAGGAATCAGAGCTGCTGTGTGTTTGTTTCTCCTGAGTTTACTCTGACTAGGTTGGCTTCTGTGAAATGACTCTGTCTTTATTTTCCTCCTAAATGGTTTGACTGTTTCTTTCCAGTCTCATCTGTGGGCTCTTGCTCTCAGGAGCGCTCCCAGTGTTCATTGTCTGTGTTCTTGTTTTTGTCTCTCTCTCTCTCTGTTCTCCTTAACGACTCTTTTCAAACTCCTTGCTTTCTAGATCTTTCTAGATCTAGAAAGATCTTTCTAGAACTTTCTAGATCTTTCTAGATCTAGAAAGATCTTTCTAGAACTTTCTAGAACTTTCTAGATCTAGAAAGATCTTTCTAGAAGATTCAATCACTTTGTAATCCAGCTTCTGACTGAATTTTCACTTGAGGTGCCAAATAATAATTCCTTCCACCATTCTGCTACCTGCTCCTTCTTTTAAGTACATTTTTAAAAGCTTTTAAAATTTGAATCTTACTCTCTATGTTCAGATTTTCCTTTAATTTTTTTTATTTGCTAGCAGGATGGCACCATGATCTATAATTTGCTCAAGCTAGAGATCTCAAATATATCCATGATCCTTTCCTCTTATTCCCCTGCGTATAGTTGACACTAAGCCCTGTAGATTTTGTCCCCCAATATCTGCTGTATCTTCTTGACGTTCTCCATTCTGACCCCTGTTGCATGAATTCGGGTCCTCGTCATTTCTTGCCAGGTTGTAGCAAGAGTTTTGGTATCAGATTATTTTCTATGCCAGGCTCTTTTGCCCCTTTCTCTGTTTTTCAAGAGCAGGTCATCCTTGTTGAAGTGATGGTTAAATAGAAACCCTTTTAAACTGAAGAATGATTTGATAATATGAATTTATGGAAGGTCATCTAAAAATAGTTGGCAGAGGAAAAATGTGATAAAAAAGGGTAACACTGGTTCAAGTTTTCTTTTCTTTTTTAATTAATGAAACATTTATATTTGCATAACTTTGATAAATTTCAGTGATCTCTCCTTTCAGGCATGAGGATTAGCAGTTGGTTGAGATGGCACCCTACTTAACACTGCATCGGTGGGGATATTGCTTTCTGCCGTTGGAAAAATCATTCATGACCTGGATATCCAGATAGTCGTCATCCTGGCTACTTCTGTCTGGGGTTTAGGTACTTGCCCTTACCTTGCTGCTGACGGCACAGCCAGCAACCGTGCATGCTTTCAGCTGGTATGAATATTCCTGAAATGGTTGAATTCCCTTCGTATCAGAGAAGCTCAGTGATGTTCCTTGAAAGCATTCAATTCCATTTCGGAGAAGAATGTAGTAAATAATAGGACCTAAAAGAGGCAGAGAAATGCCTAGATTTGAGTATCATATCCTTTTAACTATTTGCAAACAACTTAACATGTCTTGGAATTCTAAGGAAATGGGATAATATAGCATTATTTACTTTTAATTTGCTATTGTTTTTGCTGTGTTCGAGCAATGACATGCACTCTTACTGAAGAGAGGGACTCTGGACACAGACAATTAAAGAGACATATATGTTTATTTCCCCCTACTGCCAAGCAAAATTACCTTCAATATTAAAACTATTTTGCTTTCCTTTAACAGTCTTTGTTTGTTTGAAAGAGCTCAGATGTATTCTAGGATTCAAGAAAAAATTGGGGGACTAAAAATTTGCAGGTCCTATTTTACAAAAAGGAAGATCAGTAGGCACATACCTACAGTTCCTTTTACCAGCAAATAATTTTTAATGGTTAGATGCATGCCTATTAAATGTAGATTACACTCATTTCAATTTCCTTATGCAGTTACTGGATTATGTTATTTCAATTTTAAAAATGGCTTAATACCATTTGGTTGTATAGGTTTCTTCCAATTTAAGACTATTACATCTTCAAGATTATCCATTTTGGTCCACGTAGGGGGACTCACTCCTTCAGGCACATCTTCTTTGGTCCTGGCTCTAATAGCTTTGCTGAATCCTCGCCCATAGCTATTCCATGCAGAAATTCTATACTCATACATCATGTAAGGCTCCAGGTTCACATCTGGAAAGGGAGAAATTGAACACTGAGACTTTTAAAACATTTTTGCTGTCTTACCATCCTATTGAAAATGAATATCAAAACTTGTAAACACTTACAAATTAACGCTTTAATGCTGTTGTGTGTGAGTAAAACTCTAATAATAATCTTAAATTTCTAAATCAGAAAAAACATTTTCTGTGTGTATTAGATGCAGAGATATGGAATTGCACAGAATAGAGTTCACCTTTTCTGAACAAGCAAATATGGATAACATGGACACATGAAAGGAATGACTGAAATCTAAAAGCACTAGACGGGGGTGCTTAGGTGGCTCAGCCGGTTAAGCATCTGACTTTGGCTCAGGTCATGATCTCCCTATTTGTGAGTTTGAGCCCCACATTGGGCTCTGTACTAATAGCTCAGAGCCTGGAGCCTGCTTCGGATTCTGCGTCTCCCTCCTTCTCTGCCCCTCCCCAGCTCGCACTGTCTCTCTCTCAAAAATAAACATTAAAGGGGCGCCTGGGTGGCGCAGTCGGTTAAGCGTCCGACTTCAGCCAGGTCACGATCTCACGGTCCGTGAGTTCGAGCCCCGCGTCAGGCTCTGGGCTGATGGCTCAGAGCCTGGAGCCTGTTTCCAATTCTGTGTCTCCCTCTCTCTCTGTCCCTCCCCTGTTCATGCTCTGTCTCTCTCTGTCCCAAAAAATAAAATAAACGTTGAAAAAAAAAAATTAAAAAAAAAAAAAAACATTAAAACATTTTTTAAAAAAGTAAATGATAAAATAAATGAATAAAAGCACTAGACTAATGTACATTGGATGTTAATGCTTCACAGGTTTGTATATACTTTATTTCTATATGAGGCAGTTTCACCAACATACTTTCATAATTTTAGTATGATAAATTTTACCAATTATTACATTGTTCATATTACGTTAAATTATTATATAATGTAGTTATTATGAGATACAGGACTTGAAACTTAGCTTATCAGGGCCAGTGGATATAAATGAATGCACAGTCCACTACATACTTACTTCCCTCTTTCACCAAACCACAATGGAAACCCAAGCCAAAAACAACAAATCTAATTAAAAGAAGAAAACCTGGGGCGCCGGGGTAGCTCAGTTGGTTAGGCAACCGACTTCGGCTCAGGTCATGATCTCACAGTTTGTGAGTTCGAGCCCTGCGTTGGGCTCTCTGCTGACAGCTCGGAGCCTGGAGCCTGCTTTGGATTCTGTGTCTCCCCCTCTCTCTGCCCCCTCCCCTGCTCACACTCTGTGTCTCTCTGTCACTCAATAATAAATAAACTTTAAAAAAAAAGAAAAGAATAAAACCAGACTACTGAGTGTTTTGCACTGACAAGAATTTTATTAGATAACCATCCATGTGATGCAATGGTGTCCCAAAAGTCTCTGTTCTGTTTTAAGCTTTAATAACTTCAGAAGCACAAATGCTACAAATTTATTTTTTTAAAAATGGAAAATTTAATTGGTTAAATGTTTTCCACTTATTTAATTTTGTGAATTTGAATACGTTTGTATGTATTTGTTTTGGTATGGTGGTTTCTAGATGACTTTTCTCAGATGGAAAATCAGAAGAGTAAGTCCTCCTCTTCGGCTGTCTGGCCACCTGCTGTATCTCCACTGAATGTGGGGTTGAGTCTCAATCCATCCATGTGGGGTTTTTGACCACGTTTTCCTTATATGCATTTCCTTACTATAAACCCTGATCTGCCTACGCTATAGAATTAGTACGAAGATAAAATGCAAGAAGTTATGTGACAGAGCATCGTAAAATAAATTGCTATAAAATAGAAGGGATTATCTTCTGTCTTTATTTTCTCTGGTCAGAGGGCGTCTGCCACATATTCTCTGTGATGACCACTAGTGGGTTCCCATATATGCCTTCTGTCCTGGTCTGAGGCTTCTTGGCTACAGTCTAATTTTTCCTGTTTTCTTCGCAGCTTGGGGGTAGTCATGTGACTCAGATCTCAACAATGGAGGAAGCACGGACGTGATAGGAGCATCTTGCACGTCACTTTCTAAGAGGAAATCACTTGCCTTCCATTGACTTTCTCATCCCCTTTTGATGGGCTGGACATAGGATGTTGTGGCAACCCAAGCTGCACCATGTGAATGACGACAGCACCGGAAACATGATGAGTCATAAACTGGAGGGAATCAGGGTCCCTGGATGACCTAGTGGGGCAGAACTGCCCAGACCATTCACCGGCCCACAGACGGTCACTATATTTTTGGATCAATTCGCTGTAGCAGATTAAACTGTTCATTGTTAATAACTGTTATTCCATACCCTTCAGGCCCACATCGTCATTTCCAATTTCAGCTGTGGCAGCTCCCCATGCTGTGTTTCTTATTCTTTCCTCTATGGCATTTCGTTCTTCTCCTTTGTACTCTCTCATCACTTATCCTCATTTCTTTGTTTTCCTGTGAGGCCCAGTCTTTCAAAGATGCTCCTAGCCCATGAAAGCATTCTTTGTTTTCTTTACGTGCAAGGAATCATTGTTGAAATTTTGCCTTCCCTCAATAATCTCTCTAATTTCTGAGTTATTTTTTTTCTTTGCCAGAATTTCCAGCTCCTTAAAAAATTTTTTTAATGCTTTATTTATCTTTGAGAGAGAGAGTGTGAGTGGGTGAGGGACAGAGAGAGAGGGGGACAAAAGATCCAAAGCAGGCTATGCCCAACGGGGGGCTCAAACACACAAACTGCAAGATCATGACTTGGTGACTACATCACCCAGGCATCCCTCCAACGTTTTATTTTTTTAATGTTTATTTATTTTTGAGAGAGAGAGAGCATGAGCAGGAGAGGGGCAGAGAGAGACAATCCCAAGCAGGCTTTGTGCTGTCAGCACAGAACCCGACGTGGGGCTTGAACTCACCAACCGTGAGCTGTAGTCGGATGCTTAACTGAGTCATACAGGTGCCCCAAACCCAACTCTTTTTTTTTTTTAAAGAATAAAACAACCCCTCTTTTTATCTCAAAATTGTTTTGTTATATGGGGCTAGTCTTCAAATAACAGAGGGTTTTGCTTTTGTGGGGATTATGCTTGTTCAATCTTTACTTTTTAATTGCTTTAATGTCCCATACATATTTGTTTTCAATCATTTCTTCAGTGGACAAGGAATTCTTCAAAAATGCATACACATGGTTGTGACCTTCCATTGCCTAAAAAGCTTTAATTTCCACTCATTCTTGCATAAAGACAACCTGCCGAGTGTGGCAATAAAGGCCTTCATCATCTGACTCCTGCTGTTTGGCCTTATCTCCATTATTTTTTCTCTCCTACACTGTGCTACATTCGTATCAAGGTTCTTGTTTTTCACACCTCCTGGAGTTCCTTTCACTTCCTGTCGCCCTCTGTGCCTGCCTTACCTTCCTTTCACCTGATGTTTCTACTCGTCTTTTAGTTCTCAGCTCAGGCATCACATCCTTCATAAAGTCTTTCCAACCTCTTCTGTCTGCGTTAGGCGTCCTTGCAATGCTCTCTGCTTACTCTGTCACAGCTCTTACACGGACATCGCTTCTCACATTACAATACTTACATATCTGTTCTCTGTCCATTCATAGAGGCTGCAAATTCCTGATGGGAATTCTTATTTATTTGTTTTCATAGCTGTTGGTCTCAGGGTAGTGACTGGTTGTTAGTACAAATTTAATACATAGTTTTTGATAAGTGAAATGATCGCATGCATGAATAAATTTTGGTGAGCCCTGGTGTTGTTTCACTTTGATTGTAAATTTCTTTTTTTTTTTTAATTTTTTTTTCAACGTTTTTTATTTTTTATTTTTGGGACAGAGAGAGACAGAGCATGAACGGGGGAGGGGCAGAGAGAGAGGGAGACACAGAATCGGAAACAGGCTCCAGGCTCCGAGCCATCAGCCCAGAGCCTGACGCGGGGCTCGAACTCACGGACCGGACCGCGAGATCGTGACCTGGCTGAAGTCGGACGCTTAACCGACTGCGCCACCCAGGCGCCCCTGATTGTAAATTTCTAAGAAAGGTTGAGTTCTTAGTCCAAGTTGGTCTCAATCAATGGCGCTTATTTTAGCATTACTTAAGTGCTTCATTTTCTTCATGGAAAAGAAACTTTTGTTATTTTTCATATTTAATGTATAGTATTTATTGGCAGGTGAAGCATTCTGAAATATGGGTGGTAAGAGGCCTCACAATATTATATCAGTAGGTGTAAACACTTATTGTCATCTGGAGAGGGATATTGCAAACATCTTAATGGACCCTCAAAATCTTGACCTTAATTACAAAAGGCAGATAAAAGTAGGGAACTCTCTTAGATCAAACCTACTAATTGGTAATGAGGGTCCTTAAATCTGTAACTGGGAGTTGAACGAAATTGGAGGGTTAGACAAACTGCCTTTTATCTTGAGGACTTTCCTAATTAAATACATTCCAATAAATGTGTTTTGTTTGGTTACAGCGTGTTGATCCAAAGACGAGGTGAAGTGAAGTAAGGACGTCTTACTCAGACAGATGTTTCAATCTGCTAGGAGAGATGGAACCAGGGGCCAAATGCATGTGACACACAGTAGAAGTGGACGTCGTGCTGACGCCTGAGAGGAGAGGCGCTGGGTTGGAGGAGCTGCACAGAGGACGTGGATTTTGACCTACACCCTCACAATGATGACGACGGACATTTCAAGTGGAAGAGACAGCTTGAGGGAGGTTTGGGGCACTCTGCAAGGAGCTCCTACACGGTGCAGAGTCTCTGAAATCTATTGCTACTATTGTTGTTGTTGTTTATTTGAGACAGAGAGAGAGAGAGAGAGCGGGGGGGGGGGGGGGAGAAGTGCAGAAGGAGACAGAGAGAGAATCTTAAGCAGCTTCCATATTCAGCATAGAGCCCATCGCTGGGCTCGATCCCTCAACCCTGGGAGAGTGACCTGAGCAGAAATCAAGAGTCGGATGCTCACCTGATGGAACCACCCCAGGCCCTCGCTAAATTTGCTGTTCTTGAAGGTGACACGGTTTAAATCTGACATCTTCCCTTAGCAAGTTACTTTTACAGATATGACCCTCAGTTTCCTCATCTATTAAACGATCTTACTTACACGATCGCTTTGTGGGTAAATCAAGGTAAGGTTTTAAAACATGTAGCACATCACGGAACTTTATCTCTATTCCTGCTTTCCCTCCTTAATCTACTCCTTTCATCCCAGTATCTTGATTTATTTATTTATTTATTTATTTGCATCCCAAGGTTTGCCATTATCACTCACCATGGGTTAAGTAAAGAAGAATGATGATTCATGAAGGAACAGAGCACTTTTCTTGTTTATTTAACCTTAGCTTGCCTGAATTATGTCACTTAAATGCATTCTATTTGATGCTAGATGCTAGATGATATATATGTACATACACACAGCTACACACACACACATACACACACACACTGAATTTTTCAAAAGGCAGAAACAAACTCTGGAGGGACTTAAGTAAATGGACGAATGATAAAAATTTAATAGAGGGCAGAACTATTTTGGAGATGATCTTAAACTTGACAGTGTTTTTCACTCAGCTTAGCCATGCCTGAGAACCACTATTTGGAGGAACTCAGTAGGGCCAGGATGGAGCCTGAAAATTATTTTCAATAACCATGAAGGTTATTGCTCCCAAGATGATGGCCATGTAGGGGCAATACCAAGCTGCGGGAGAGTACAGTCTCTAGACCCAGACCCAAGTTGAGGAAAGGATACTTTAAGCTCCTCCTCAGAATAATGCTGCTTGGTCTTACTGGCCATTAGTCAGGTTTCTTCCTCTTTTTTGCCTGCCAAACACAGCGACACTCAATTCATTGCTTTTATTGTAAGCCTCCATTCAAACTCTTAAGAAAGAAAACTGGGCTCACTGAAATTAATTGGATATACCATCAAAGGATACATAGTTATTTCCTTGTTCTTGATTTTCTACAGGTTTACTTTAAAATAGCTTATTTCTTCTTTAAAGTTAGACTTTCCAGTTTTTTAAACTGCTAACTTTGAACAGATCCAAAGTGTGCCTTTAATTACCTTGTGACTAGCTGGCCCATAGTTCGATGAAATTAATTGATTTTACGTTAAGGGGGGGGGGGTGACATCAGAATGACACGAATCTGCATTTTCCCCAGCTTTTCACTAGCCCTAGTAAGCCATGGGCAGGTGGCTCGGTTCCTGTTACCTGTGAAGGAGAATGTGTTTACACTTCCCGTGTGAACAGTCTCTTCAGGAGATGAGCATATTTCTTCTATTGATTCCTTGCCTGTGGAATTGTGAGGTCCTCGGATCACGGTGCAAACGTGGCTGGTAAAGTTGAAGTCACACATGCCGCAATGTGCTGTGGCTTCCAGAGACGCTGGGCACAGAGTCCTGCACTCTCTGGCTTCCTAGGTTGAGTGGTAGAGGTGGGGAGATAGAGAAAAGATTTAAAAATTACATCTGGACATACGTGGGGGAGGTTGTAACAAGTTGCAAATGAAATTTTCTTCCACTTGGTTCATAAATAAATGTCTCAAGATTCATGAAGAGAAATGAAGGCGGGGCATACACTACAAAGAGCAGTTTGGGTTTGGATGACACAGATGTGGATTCAGAATCCAGTTTTGCAACTTCTTGCTTCTGTGACCTTGAGGACGTCACTTATATTCTCAAAGCCTCAGCTTCTTCGGTGATGAGAAAATGGAAATTGCATTTACCATACAGGTTGGTTATGGGAGTCAAATGAGACAATACCTGTAAATGCCTTACACTTAGTAGATACTCTGTAAATAATAGCAGGGGTCATAATTTTATTATTGTTACTTCTCACTCTCCTGATGGAGCTTTGGAGAAAATAAAGAATGTGATATTTGAGAGTCTGCACTTTTGTGCTGTGGGGCAAGTTGGACCGCTAAGAAACATTCCTTGTCCAACTTTTAGAAACCTAAATATTTCATAAACTCTCACTATATTATTATTTACATCTGTAAACCTTTTTTTCTGATGAATCCCTGGACTTTGTTATTGGTGAGTGCTAATGTGTTCTAATGTCAGAAAGCGAAATACTTCATGATCCCAGATTATAGGAGATATAAATAAGGCAGTATTTTTATAATGCAAAGCTTCCCTTCCTCTTTCTTTTATATAGGTAGTATAATGTACTTAAAGTAACTTTGGTTATCAAAATGTATCCACATTCCATCTCTCTTACCTAATATAAGTTAAATTATTCTTCCAAATGTTGTCAAAATAAAGCTGCTTCAGAAAAATATCGTAGGATTTCTATTTGAATATAGTGACTTGAACACCTGCATTTATCTCCATTTCCTCTGAAAGCCCAACCGGATGGAAGTAAAGGAACATAGAAAGTCCAAGGAAGCAGAAAGGGGATGAATACATGCAGAGACAATACTGTGTGCTCAGTGATATCCATTTTGTGTTTTCTCCCTGGGAATACAATATTTGTAAGTCCAGCTCAGTAAGAAAAGCCACGTGACTAGAAATGCCCCTGTGATGACAGTATAGAAAATATGTATGTTGTATCCTTTCTGAGATCCATACATGCGTAATCATCCTCTTTCTTCCCTTTTCCATTGTGATCTGAGGGTTGTGTGTGAAGTCCCACAAAGGCGAAGACGTAGATCCCGAGACACTCCTTGGAGGAGAGCTGTCTGACTCACACTGGGTTGTAATTTGAAAGAACTGTTTTAAAATTTATTCTATTGACCCATCCCATACGTGAGTACACTGTTTTGATTTTGGCATGGTCTTATGTGTCGTAGCTAAAACATAAATTAGGGGCGCCTGGGTGGCTCAGTCGGTTGGGCGGCCGACTTTGGCTCAGGTCATGATCTCGCGGTCTGTGAGTTCGAGCCCCGCATCAGGCTCTGTGCTGACAGCTCAGAGCCTGGAGCCTGTTTCGGATTCTGTGTCTCCCTCTCTCTGACCCTCCCCCGTTCATGCTCTGTCTCTCTCTGTCTCAAAAATAAATAAACGTTAAAAAAAAATTAAAAAAAAAATAAAACAAATTAGAATTTTGAAGTTAGATATCATCTTGACAGCAACAACAAAACCCTAAACCACATGGAGTTGCTTTAATGCTTAGATAGGCAGTGGCAAATAAATACATACTGGGGTTTGGAAATTTGGGGAGCTCGGTTATGCCGTGGCTACATATTTGATAAAATTACGACCTGGGACAACTGTCAGAGTACGCCAGGGCTACTGCACTCCAGCCCTGGGGGAAGAGGTCACGATCTAAAACATCCTCAGTAGG
Organism: Neofelis nebulosa; assembly: GCF_028018385.1. Lineage (NCBI taxonomy): Eukaryota > Metazoa > Chordata > Mammalia > Carnivora > Felidae > Neofelis > Neofelis nebulosa. Next base: position 59,937,887 of record NC_080796.1, read on the forward strand.
TGTGTGCTGTTTCTGCTGCACTTGGTAAAGTGTTACAAAATGGCATAAGCTTAGAAGAGATTTGGTGAAATTAAAAGGAACAGAGAGACTTCACTGGAAGGTATAAGGTAGGAGCCAAAGAGGGCAAGCCAAATAAAAGTCTGCATGTTAAACAGCGTGAATCCCAGCCTCCTTTCCTACCAATTCCCTATGTGCTGTCAGCCAGACATATATCTTATCACGATCTAGGATGGATTATTAAGGATAGTCAAATGTACTTGCTAAGATTCTTGTTAATATGACTCTCTAACAAAAAGCCATCCTGCCACTCAATTCCCCTACTGTGTGCTCTCCACTAATATATGCCTGTGCACAGTGAGCTTTCCATTCAGCCTCCAATGGAAAGAATAGACTAGGAATAGACTAGGAATAGAATATGAAAAAAACAAAAATTCAAAGGGAGGAGAAATAAAGGAAGGGAAAGAAGAAAACTAATATAGAACCAAACAAACAAATGAGAAAATTCAAGGAACAAGGTGAACAATAAAAAAAAGCAACAACAATGGAATTAGTATTTCCAGAATAAATAAAAAAGACACCCCATGAATGGAACAAGAGTAGGATGCCATGAGTAAATAACTGTCAGCAAACAAGAAAGAACCCTTAAAAGCTATTAAAAAAATGATGATAGCTAAAAAATCAATCAATCAATAGAGAGGGTGGAAGATGACGTTAAGGCAATATCCGATCATGTTGAAAAAGATGAAGTGTTAACTAATCAGTAAACAAGAAACAAGAAGAAAAGATGAAAAGATGGAAAGATTGGCTTAGGAAGTCTAACACCAAACTAGTCTGTAAAAACAGATATAAAAAGGGAGCAAATTATCAAAGAAATAATAAAATAACATTCCTCAGAACTGAGGGTCATGAGACTTCACACTGAAAAAGTCCACAAAAAGTACATCACCATGAATAATGGTGATGATGATGATGATGATGATGATGATGATGATAATATCCACATGGAGGCACATTATCATGAAATATTAGACGGAATAAAGAGAATGTCCTAAAAACTTTCATAGGAAAAACAACCTGGGTACCTAGGAAGAAACAGGAATCAGAATAGCAATGAAAGTTTAAAAGTGCAGAAATTACTTTAAAATCCAAGTAGAAATAATTGTTAACCTGGAATTGTGTACCTAGCCACGCTATCAATCTAGAGGGAGGGTAGAAAAATGGTAATTTCAGACATCAAGCTCTCAAAAACTTTACCTTTCACGCACCGATACCCAGAGTGATCTTTCTCCAAAAGAAGGCAAAAAGGCAAGAAAGGGGGACTCTTAGATTGAGAACACTGGGACACTGACACAGGAGAGAAGTAAAAGAAACCCCCAAACCAACACTTAGGGAAGACTCTCTGGGGAGAAATGTCACAGTGGTCCAGTCCTGAATGGAGCAGGAGAGAGAAATCTCCATGAAAGACATATTCGCGAAACGAAGTGCAACCCAGACGTTGAACTTTACTGTAACACACTCCTTGATTCGGCATTCAGAAATAATGTCTTAATTATAATAATTTAATGTGAATTGTCAATATGGCTGTTAACTGGCTTTCATAAAGCCAATTTAAGTCAATTTAAAAGATCATGTATATATCCTGAACATTGTCCTTGAGTAATGGAAACTATATCTTCCTGAAGCCAAAATTAGATTCCTGGGAAACAAATGTGAGTGGATAATAATGAAACAAAGAGTTGTGAGCAATAGTGCCATTTCTGAAACTAACGGGTTTTCTGTCTTAATTTTTCAAATCTGAGTGCCCTTTTGAGGAGACTTTTCTACACAGATTCTTCTTAACTAGTCATTTTAAAGACATGTTCCTGCAACATCACCAGTTTTAAGACTGTGTGTTTCAGAAAAATTTCCCAGTCCAAATTTCTGAAAACATTGACTTGGAATAAATGCAAACTTTGGGAGCATACTGTTGGATAGATTTCTTTCAAGTTGCGTATGGTCATACCAATTTCTAAAACAATTTTGTAGATGAAAAACTATTTTTGATGGGTATTTCATATGATTCTTTACTTCATGAAGTACTTATTCTTTTTAACAAATTCATGAATTATCTTAATATTAATTGTTGCAAAGTGCTTGCTGGAACCCTAACAATTTCAAAGGTTAGTTTACATCTTAAAGTCTATGGTGTCCACACAATGTTTGTATAGTTGCGTCAGTTGGCATGAATGACCCAAACACCTATTTGCAGGCATCTCCTAAGGCAAAATGACTATAGGACTTAGTAGCATGTTTGGTTTTTAATGTCCCATAATCCTTTTCTTAAAATGTTAGGTTTCTGGAGTCCTGTCAAATTTAATTTTAACAAAATGTGACATTCCTGTCCATGAAGCATGTCAACATACAAACAAATGATACACTCATAGGTCTATCCGCTTTTAGAGTGGCAGGCATTTGTTAATCTTCAACTGTCTCAAGGAATAGGATATAAGCACAAGTGAATTTGCTGGATCTAAGGTCTCTATCAAAGGAAAGTGTTGGATTTGGGTTGGGGACCCAGAGGGAAGAAGCCAGAATTTCTCTCCCTTTCCATCCCAGCACCCATGGGCATAAAATGGCACCGCATAGGTCCCAGACGACATATTCTGGCTCTTTTGGCACACAGGCTTTCAGTCCTGCACTAATCTGAAGTGCTGGGTAAAGCTTCCTGAGAACAGCTAATCATTATTAATTCCTTTAGAATTCATTGCAATAACATCAATCACAGTGAACTCATTTGGTATTAATATGGATGTAATGTGAAAATGAATAATGCACACAGGAGTTTTTATATTCCTATTTTAGAAAAATAGTTATGAACAATGTATTTCTCTTTCCATTGTCAAATCAGCACCTCTGAGAGGTTTTCTATCAATTACCTTCATCATCATTCCAGTTGAAATCTTGTCAGAGCAAACATATTTCAAAGGATTATATCCAACTCCATTACAGCATTTCTGGCTCTTTGGAATAAGTTCAGTCTCACAGCATTTTACTGGCACCAGGTCATTCTTTTTAACATGTGCTTTAGACTCTCCACTGGAAGCTGAGCAGCATATGGTATCTGACATATTCACATAATCCTGCCCACAACAGAACATCCCTGCAACAATAAAATGTTATATATGAATATGAAATAAAAAAAAGGAAGAACACTGAGACTGCTATAAAGTTTGGTATAAAAACGTCAGACTCAGGCAGTTGCTACAATGGCACAATACAAGGTAGCACTTCCTTACCAAGGTGATTTAAATGTGCAGTGAGGGGTCCTTCTTACCAAGAGCACTAGACGCTAATTAGGTAAAGAACACACAAGAACAAGTGTTCCAAAATCATTCAGCGGGGCCGAACTTCTCCCAAGCTCCATAGGTAAAAAAAGAATCCCGATTTCCGTCATGAGAATTACCGGCTCATTTCGTGATGATAACATCGTGTTGCAGAAAAAGGGCTAGTTAAACTACGGGGAGTCAGAGGAAAGCTCTAGAAATTCACCAGGGAGAAAAGGTCAGCGAAACGCTCTGGGATAAGAGGCTAGACAGAGTAAAGAGGTAGCACCATCCAAGTACTGGAGGCGCTGTGGGAAGAGTCTGGGAAGTTTTTGCCTGGCTTTGTCTAGGGGACACGTCTGCTTCTTGGGCATCCAGTAAATCACTCGTTCATCATAAGATAGATTTGTTCAAAACGAGTTGCGCTTGCTCACTGATCAGGTGAGCAATTTGGCCACTAGTTTTTGAGCAGCACTGAGTTCTAGACCCATCACTGGACATGGATAAGAGATTGGGGTCGGTGGCAGAAAGACCTCGCAAGGAGGGGTCATTGGTTGCCACTTGTTGATGAAAGACACGTGTGCCTTTCCCACCAAATAGACTTTCTCCCACCAAATTCAGTTTGACTGCCTGTGTTCACATCATTTAGATCTTGCCATAGAAGAGATACAGCAGAAATTTAGACATAAAATCCTGAATAAATAAACAATACTCTAGAGTCAGATTAAGCCAGAAATTAAGGTGCCTACACTCCAGGTCACAGGGCTATTATATTAGAATTTATATCCAGTTATAAAGCAGCGCAGTGTGATGAATGATTTATTTTAATTAGAATTTTGTTTATTTATTATTAGTCCTGACTGATAACATAAAGAACCTCAACTTCAAAGTGCCCTGGGGTCCTGATTGTTTAATCTGGTCCTGTACAAACACCTACATTATGAAAGACACTCCTAATAATAGACCAGTGAGTTTTAAGTGCTTTTTATTTAAAAAAGAAAAAAATCATTGAAAGTAGACACTGGCTTGGTACACATCTTAAGAAAGATGTTTAGCCACACATGATTCCAAAGAACTTTCTCACTGATCTTTCCACTTCAAAAAAATATCTCCTAATATTTTATTTATTTATTTCTCATTGTTTTAAATCTATTTATTTATTTTTGAGAGAGAGAAAGAGAGAGCCAGTGGGGGGAGGGGCAGCGAGAGAGAGGGAGAGGATCCCAAACAGACTCCGCACGGTCAGCACGGAGTCCGATGAGGGGCTCAAACTCGGTAAACGTGAGATTATCACCTGAGCTGAAACCAAGAGTCAGAGGCTTAACCAACTGAGCCACCCAGGTGCCCCTCTCCTAATATTTTAAAACTTTTATCAATGTACATCATTGAGTACCACCAAGTCTTAACATGCCATGTCTAAATGTGGTAACTGTTCAAAATGATTGGTTTAAATAAAAGTAAAGTGTTTTCTTCAGTGCTTTATTAATAATATTAGTTGTTTTAACATTTCCAAGGAAAGATTTTTTTTCACATAAATACACCCAGCAGAGCTATCACTGTAATCTGAGTCTTGGTTATGACAGGTAAAAATGACATGTGTATACACACACGTGAGTACACACAATAAAAAGAAAAATCTACACCTTCAAGTTTTATAATGTTCGGACATTTTTTTCTGCTGCTTTCTGATCAGACATTCAAATACAACCTTGGATTTTTTCACCGTCATTTTTTTTCTCTAGCAGTTTTCTTAAAATAATTCATGTTTCTATTTTAAAGAGCAATCAAAATCTGAAAACTGGCCCTTTAGGGAGCAGAATACATTCTCCCCCTCTACTCCCAAGTTACCTTATGGTTTCACCATGCTTTAAGTATAAAATCAAAATGCAGACATTGACCTAATTCGAAACTCTAATCAGTCATCTGATCGCTCTGAGGGACTTTTGACAGGTCAACTAAAATTTTGATAATGAACTGTTTTTACACTAGAAAAAAAAAAAGGCTGCTTTCTTTCACAAAGAGCTTCATCTTTGTTTCACTGAATTAAAATTTTCAGCCAAGATTCCACTCTCATAACAAGAAGTGACTCCCTTTCTAGTTTCTTTGGTAAACCATTACTTCTTTAATTATTATCAACCTTGTTCCAGTGTGATAAATTGCTAATTACTTAATACCCTAATCAGCGTTCATTCTTTGCACAGATAAACTGTGACAGTGCCATTAATTTAAATAGTAATTTCACTTAATGGCCAGAACGGCACACCAGATTTTTATGCAGCATTTTCTGAAGACTGCATCCATCACTGCAATATTCTGACATAAAGATGTCTGACGTGCACTAACTCACTTAGGGAGAGCAGATGTTGTGGAGCGGAGTTTGGTAGTAATTCCCATAGTGCATCACTTCAGCATGAATGAGCTGCAAATTCAGAGACAGACAATCTTCCGAAACGGCATTGCAATAACTTCTGACCCCTGCTTAATTTATCACATGCAGCACTTGACTTTTGAACTTTGACACATAGAATGCACAATTTTAAATGTGCCAAAAGGAAAACAAAACAGGTCGTGTATTATTGATGGATCGATCTATTCTTCCAGAGGCTGTTCATTACATTTGTACACAGGTGAAGATTCTCTGTGGACAGATGTTACTAAAGTGGTACAATATACATAGAGCTATTAGATATTTATTTTTAATATCAAACTGCATATTTCATCTTCCCGAGCAGCATATATATCCAATGGGAAGCTCCCATTTCATTGGATACAACTGAGAAAACAGTGAAGGAAAGAGTTGTTTACTCACAATGTTATGAGTGGTTTCAATAGGTTACTAACATTAATTTAATGGCCAGGACCGAAAAGGAAAGCATTTATAAACATATGGTCCTGAGGAATCTCTAAATTGTTAATTCTCTAAAACAGGTGCTTCATTTTTCTAAAATAAAAAAAGAACAAGAGTTATGAATCATGCTTTTGAGATCAAAATAGTACAGTAGTAAAATCAAAGTCTGGAATGTGACAGATTCAGGTACAACTCTGGGACTGATCGTGGGGACCACATTTTAAACCAAGGGGTTATATATTAAGCCCACCAGACTGGAAAAAAAAAAAGTTTTGTGATTAGTCATTGTTAGGGCAAACTTACAAAATGGTGGCAGGATATGAAAGAAAAGACGTGCGTGCTTGTCTCCACCAGTAGATGGCTCTATGGCTGCCACCACAAAACAGAAATAAAGGGTAGAGCAAAAATTTCCCCAAATTGCTGAGCTATGTTTTAAAGTCTTTTATATTACACTTTCAAAATATTTTTAATGTTTATTTATTTTTGAGAGAGACAGATAGAATGCAAGTGAGTTAAGGGCAGAGAAAGAGGGAGACACAGAATCCGAAGCAGGTTCCAGGCTCCGAGCTGTCAGCACAGAGCTTGACACAGGGCTCGAACTCACAAGCCGTGCGATCATGACCTGAGCCGAAGTCGGACGCTCAACCGACTGAGCCACCCAGGTGCCCCTCTACATTAAAAATTCATTATGGCACATGGAAATCTTCCTGGAAAACATTCTTACATTCTTACATGTACCACTCTTACATAATGGATTTCTGTGCTCTGTTGCCCTCTTTGCAAACTTTCTAAATCCCATCTTACAAGACAAATAGCCACAGTCATTCATTCTGTGGAAGTCCTACTCCAGGACATGGAAACCCAGGATTCTCTTCCAAAGCACTTTCAACTCAGAGTCTCCTATCAAAGGCTGCATGGACAACATTTATAATAGAGATCAGGCAATATGTTCCAAAGGTATGTCATGAGCAGTTTCTCATGGCTAACTGAAAATCCTGTTCTCTTGGAATGATAGGGGGACTTTCATTTTCATCTCTCAATACTAAAAGATATGATCAAGTCCAATCCAAGATTAATGGCATAAATGATAAAGCCCTTTAAGCAAACACTAAGAATAAAAAAAGTAATAAAGAGGTTTCAAATACATCCAAAGAAAATGGTTAAGAATACATATCCACCGAAATGACGAGCATGACTTTCATCCCGAGATACCTGTATAACACTCCTACACAACTCATCTGCCCAGAGAGAGCAGTAAAAACATAAACGCTACCCCAGCACTTCTGTTCCAACAGCATCTGTTAATTCACTCCATTTATAAAATACATATTGACAAAGACAACTGAACTGGGACCAGGGAGATTTGATTTGGTGTGAGAAAGTCAATTCAATGTGATTTTGTTAAAGGGCTCCTGCAGGCAAATAAAAGAGTTTAAGTAATAAAGTACATAAAGAGATGTTTTACGAGCCAGCCTGGTCTTACGGCGGGCACACAATGCCAGGCAGTGAGAGAGGCCAGGCTTAGGAACAATATTGTGAGATCCAAACCCTCATGTAGCAGGTATGGTGTTGCTAGGTTGAGGAGAGAAAGGGCCATATGGATATTCTGGAAGGTCACTGAGGTCATAGTCATTAGGGGCGACAGGAGGGAGCGGCAGCAGAGAGAGGAAAAAGGCATGTGGAACGTGTCTATTTTAACTGAAACCTGCAGGAAGGTCAAGAGAATAAAAAAAAGAGAGGCTTTTCCTTTTTAAAAGTATCATTCCTCTGGTCCACCATGATTACCAGACTGGGCAGAATTGCACAATGTCATGGGAAACTCTTGAGCTAATCTTGATTTGCAGGAGTTGAGTAATGTCACAATTTGCTTAAGAAATATTTGACTAGCGTGGAAAACCATAGTGAAGTAAGGAGTGATTCTGAAATTTGGGCCCACGGATGGACTTCAAGGGTGTATGAAATTGCAGGCAAATTACTCTGTGTGTTTTATGTACCAGTATTTGAAGTGAGGCTTTGTAAAGATTTCTCAGGGAGCGTTTGACCCCAAAAGATTAGGCACCAGTTTCCTAGAATACAGTTACCTGTACTACATTTTATTTTTGGCAATGGTATTCTGACTTAGCTTTCCTTTTCCCTCATATTCATTTTGCCCCCAAATCGAATATATCTCCTTAAATCACAGTTCTTATCATCATGTTGACTCTTCCTTGATTACTAAATAATATTCAGATCCTTTTGCCTACTCAGACTTATCCCTCTCTACTTCCTTACACACGGTGCTATATTCACACTTTAGCTCAAGCTACACGCCTTAGCTGAAGTGTCCATCTTCCGTCTACACATCTCAACATCTTGTTCGTTGTTTGAGGTTCCAATCCAATGGCTTAGCTTTTTCCATCACCTTGACTGGAGTGAACTCTCAGTCTTAAGAATATGCTTGTGTCCACCCATCTCTTATGGACTGTGTTTAACCTTATTGGTACTTTCCTCCTTGATTAGATTATAAGTCCTTAAGGATAAAAATGGAATCTTAGCCAATTTTACACTCGCAGAGCACAGAGAATAATGTCTTGAGCATAGACACTACACAATACATTTTTATCGAATGAAGGAATATGGTAATTGACTTAAAAAAACAACAAATAAACAAAGATGCTAAAAGGAGACATTTTTGCTGTTATTTTAAAACTCTGACCCATTACAGAGTGGGCGAGCAACACTTTTGTACCCTGCCTTCCAACCTAGCACCCTTGCTCTGTCTTTTTTTTTTTTTTTAATTTATTTTTGAGAGAGAGAGAGTCTGGACTTGTGTGAGCCAGGGAAGGACAAAGAGAGGGAGAGGGAGAATCCCAAGTAGGCTCCAAGCTGCCAGCAAGGAGCCCGCTGAGGGACTTGATCCCACCAACTGTGAGATCATGACCTGAGCTGAAATCAAGAGTTGGCTGCTCAAAAACTGGGCCACCCAGGCGCCCCACCTTGTTCTGTCTTTACCTATTTTTAACTACTCAACCAAAAGAAGAGGAGATACTCAGCTGGTTGATCATAGCACAGGACAACTAACTCATTGCCAGGATTTTCTAGTACACATGATTACCATGCCTTAAGGCAGAGGTTCGCAAAGTTTGGTCTCAAGATCTCTTTACACTTTTACAAATAATTAAAGACTCCAAATAGCTTTTGCTTATACAGGTTATATCTGTTGATAAATACTGGGCTGGAGTCGAAAACAACAACTTTTGAAATATGTATTTACTAATTAATTTAAAATAATAATAGGTAACATTTGAGAAGAATAATATTGTTTTATATTTTTGCAAGCCTCTCTAATGGCTGGCTTAAAGGGAACTAAATTCTCATACCTGCTTCTGCATTCAGTTTGTTGTGATATCACACATGCAACCTCTGAAAAAGTTCACTGTACACACAGGAGAGAATGAAATTGAAAAAGGCATATAAGGGGCGCCTGGGTGACTCAGTTGGCCAAGTGTCCGTCTTCGGCTCAGGTCATGATCTCGCGGTTTGCGAGTTCGAGCCCCGCGTCGGGCTCTGTGCTGACAGCTTGGAGCCTGGATCCTGCTTCTGTTTCTGTCTCTGTCTCTCTCTCTCTCTCTCTGTCCCTCCCTTGCTCACGCTGTCTCTCTCTGTCTCTCAAAAATAAATGCAAAAAAAAGACATATAATAGGTTAGTATTAGCATGAAGATCATTTTGATCTCACAGACCGCCTGCAAAGTGTTTCTTCAAAGGGTCAGACCCATAGAAGACCCATGTCATTCTTTTTTTTTTTTTTTTTAATTTTTAATGTTTATTTATTTTTGAGACAGAGAGAGACAGAGTGAGAGCAGGGGACGGGAAGAGAGAGGGAGACACAGCTTCCCAGGCAGGCTCCAAGCTCTGAGCAGTCAGCATAGTGCCTGATACGGGGTTTGAACTCACAAACTGTCAGATCATGACCTGAGCTGAAGTCGGATGCTTAACAGACTGAGCCACCCAGGCACCCCCACGTCATTCTTTAAAAGTGACTGTCTCAGGGCCTAGCACTCATACATACTACCCTTTCTTATTCTTTTTTTCTTTTTAATTTTTTAATGTTAATTTTTGAGAGAGAGACACAGAGCATGAGCGGGGGAGGGGCAGAGAGACAGAGAAGGAGACAGAATCTGAAGCAGGCTCCAGTCTCCGAGCTATCAGCACAGAGCCCAAAGCGGGGCTCGAACCCATGGACCAAGAGATCATAACTGGAGCCGATGTCGGATGCTTAACCTACTGAGCCACCCAGGTGCCTCATATTACCCTTTCTTCTAACTTTGGCAAACATGAGGTGTGCACTCAAAGGGCAGAGTGTATAAGGCCTCTTTTTTTTTCCAGTCGCCCAAAAAATGTTTGCAATTTGGTAGTTTATGATACTGACCTTGCTCATTAGACCTGACAAACAGTTTGGGTTGGAGGGTGTCCAGTGCTTCTCCAAATATCATAATGATCAAAGAAAGAGGTTAAGAGCATGGGCTCTGTAGCCATTTGGATGCTGCTAGAATCCCTTCTTAGCCACAGAGGCAAGAGATTCCAGAGGAAATCTCCCAGACCCCCTTGCACTTAGGTGTCAACAGATAGTAAGTTCCAGTTAGTGAAATGTTAACTTAAATTTTGCTCTTCCTAGACCTGGCAATAAAAAATTCGCACACCCATTATTCCATGTTCTTTTCCTCTTTTGGTTGCAGGAATGGGTATAACCCCCTGGTGACCTTAGAAGCTACCTGTGGAAAGGCCAAAATACCTAGGGAAGAGAGGTAACCTGCAGATAGGTTCATATCCCAGTACTATTATACAAGAAAACTATAACCCCTATTGTATTTGAGACTTTGCAAATTTGGGGGTTCGTTTATAGCAGCAATTAATGCTACCTGAAATAATACAGCCACTTGGTAGCTATGTGATTTGGGGACAGTGTTTGTTGTTGTTTTTTGTTTTTGGGGGGTTTCTTTTGATAGGCATGGTTCAGGTATATCATTATTTGAACAAACCTGATTCTAATTATTTACCCAATATATATATATATATATATATATATATATATATATATATATATATATAGTTGAAAAGACCCAAAACGTAATCTTTCTATAGCATATGGCATTAGTTTAGTATTATGTTCTATATTTCTTTTGTATGGGGGACAGTTTTTAACTTTTGTTAGAAGCACTTCAGTTTCCCCATATCTAAAATGGAGATAATAGGGGCGCCTGGGTGGCTCAGTTGGTTAAGCATCCAACCTTGGCTTAGGTCATAATCCTGCTGTTTGTGAGTTTGAGCCCTGCGTCGGACTCTGTGCTGACAGCTTGGAGCCTGGAGCCTGCTTCAGATTCTGTCTCCCTTTCTCTCTGCCCCTTCCCTGCTCATGGTTTCTCTCTCTCTCAAAAAAAATAAATGTTAAAAAAAATTTAAATGGAGATAATAATAGTCCTTACCTCATAGGGTTGTTGAGAGCTTTAAGCATGTTATAAATGTGTGGGTATATTATGAAGTACACAGAATTCAGTTTGGCAAATAGTGAACACAGACTGTTGTTTATTTTTTGTTGTATTTTGTCTCCTGTTCATTGTGTACATCTTTTAGCCAATAATCAGTGTCTAGGAGACACCTGAGTGGGCTGAATTCCTTGGGTGTACTTTACTTATCTTTCGAATGCTAACTTCTTAAGGTTACGATTCAGGGGGAAGTTTTCTGAAAGGATTATGTTTCTACACTGAACTCTTGTGTATCATATGATTTAATGCATCATTTATTTGTAAAGATCTTAGAAAGTTAGTTTTTGTTATTGTTTCTTGGTTTTACCTGGCAAAGTCACCTTTCTTATTACCTTATAGTGCAGATCCAGGTGTCTGTGCGGTATGTTGGAGGTAATCCTTAAATTTCTGGGGTCAATGGAAGTGTCCTAATTGAAGTCCAATTCTGTTGTATGTAGGGCAACAATCCATCATCACTATTTTCTGGACAGTTGATGGAGATCAACAAAATGACACGGTACTATCAAACAGTCTGAGTATATGTTAAAGTCTTCCTCCATATATGTCTCACTGGAGAATGCATAGAGGGGTGCCTGGGTGGCTCAGTCAGCTAAGCATCCGACTCTTGATTTCAGCTCAGGTCATGATCTCATAGTTTGTGGGTTTCAGCCCCACACCAGGCTGCATGCTGACAGCACAGAGCATGCTTGGGATTCTCTCTTCCTTTCTCTCTGTCCCTCTCCCACCCACCAATTCATGTGTGTGCACTCTCTCTGTCAGAATAAAAACTAAAAATTAACAACAACAAAAAAAGAATGTACAGCACGGGTATAGTGTGGATCCAGGTGGGTGATTTATAACTGCATAGAATAGTAAATGCCTTGGGAACACACTTAATGGTTGTCCAAAGATAAAATAAAAAACTAGAAATCAGGCATTTTTTGTCTGAAAGAAGGAGAACAATCTTTCCCATACTGGGAGTACTGAAATTCAGTTGTGAATAATTTAATCAAGCATTTCTCATTTATTTAAGGGCTATGAAAATATTGGAAGTCTATTATTCTTGTTAAGATACAAGATTCAGGCACCCCCAGGATTGATACTTTTTAAATTTTTTGATTGATTAGTTTTGTTCTTCAAGTGTTCTTCTTAATAATTATCTTCAGAACTTTTACACAGAAGTAAGAGACTCTTAAATTCAGAGAACAAACAGGGTTGTTGCAGGGGTGTTGGGTGGGAGAATGGGCTAATTGATGATGGGCATTAAGGAGGGCACTTGTTGGGATGTGCACTGGGTGTTGTATGTGAGTGATGAATCACTAAATTCTGCTCCTGAAACCATTGTTACACTATATGTTAACTGACTTGGATTTAAATAAAATTTAAAAAAGGAAGAAAATGTGTATAAAAATATATACAATATATACAATGGTATATAACAATAACACTATACTAATTTCAACAATTATTACTGATATTGTGGATAACTTTTTGATGTTTTTTTTTTAAAGAAGAAATTATAGAAAAACAAGAAATTCATAGTTCATCTGCATCAAGATCTAATGGTGTCCTGAAATTATGCCCAGAGAAAGGCTGGAGTTCTCAACCCTTGCTAGTTGTATGGGCCGATTTACCCTGAAGCTAATGAGCTTGAATTTCAGGGCCGTTTTCTGACAAGAGCCTCTTCTAGGAAAAGCATGGTTATATATTTTTATAAAATTAGCAAATGTATAATCTTTAACTACAGTTTTTCATGGCCTCTGTCTCTTGCTCCTTTAACTTGCCTTGTATCTTATGTATCCTTGTATTGACTAAAATAGGAGAGTGACTGGGGCGCCTGGGTGGCTCAGTCGGTTGAGTGTCTGACTTTGGCTCAGGTCACAATCTCGCGGTCCGTGAGCTCGAGCCCCGCGTCAGGCTCTAGGCTGATGGCTCAGAGCCTGGAGCCTGCTTCCGATTCTGTGTCTCGCTCTCTCTCTGCCCCTCCCCCGTTCATGCTCTGTCTCTCTCTGTCTCAAAAATAAATAAACGTTAAAAAAAAATTATAAAAAAAAATAAAAATAAAATAGGAGAGTGACCGTGTACATTTTTGAAATCTAAGTAAGGGGAAGTTGAGTTGGGGCAATATTTCGTTTGGGTTCAGTAGCTATGTTTATGATTTTTGTCAATTCTATAAAAAAGTCATTAGGCCTTGAATATGCCATTTTAACTTCAATTTGGAAAGATAAGAAATGTGAGAAATTACAGACTCCTAATTTGGATGCATATAAGGGGAAGCTTTAAAGAAAGAGAAAGATCAGACAGAAAAATTAATGGCATATGAAACAAAAGCCGTAAAACTGACCAATAGAATCAACTGAAATATTGTGACATCAAGAGAATTATAACAAAATAAATTTTAGATTATAACAAAAGTAGTAAACTATTAAAAGAAACTGATGGATCTTAGATTGAAGTATAAATTATTACAAATTATGAAGAGAGGTAACTCATAAATACATTGAAAAAAATTATACTTCAGCTGATGCATAGGTAAAATAGTGATATCATTATAAATTATAGTTCAAATTCAGTCATAAAATGATAGCCATGAAAAACTGGTATGATGTTGTCAATTCAACAAATATTTAACACATGTCATCGCAAATTACTTTAAAAGAAGAAAACTCAGGGCACTTGGGTGGCTCAGTCAATTAAGTATCCAACTCTTGATTTCAGCTCAGGTCATGATCTCACAGATTCATGAGATCAAGCCCCCTGCATTGGGTCACTGTCAGTGGAGCGTGTTTGGGATTCTCTCTCTTCCTCTCTCTCTACCCCTCCCCTGCTCACATGCTCTCTCTCTTTTCTCAACATAAATAAATAATCTTTAAAAAATAAAATAAATAAATAAAAAATAAATAAAATAAGATAAAACTTAAAATGCCCTTAAATCTTAGAGAGATCCTTGGTAAATGTTTCTCTAAATTTGACAATAATCTAAGAACTTACATAATATTATAATAATAAAATTTGAAGCTTAAAACCACTTTTCTAAATTTCAATAATTAAAACGTATTTTGATTAGGAAAGAATGAATTATCTTTCTATGCTTCTCATTGATAAATGGCACAAAGTCATTGTCCCATGAAGAGGTGATCAAGGGTATAAGTTAAACATGTCAGGGGGAAAAAAGAGGGATGTGAGAAGTTATATAATCCAAACATGCTGTTTTTATGTTAGTGGCATTTGCTAGATTTTATTTTTTAAATTTGTAATTTTCATAATTTATTTTCCCCTTCTAAATAAATATTATTTTTATATTTTAATCATGTGTTCATCATTTTATTTTCTTTCCTTAAAGAGGACCCCCCCAAATTATATAACTTTCAGGCACCCAAAAATTCATTATGGAATCTTGAACAAGTGACTAATTTCTGTGTCTCAGCTTCCTCATTTTTAAAATGTAGACAATAATAGAACCTATCTAGTAAGATTGTTATAAAGATTAATTGAAAAAAAAAAGGATTGAGTTAGTAATGCATAAAACATTGGGCATAGTACCTGGTTGATAGTAAGCACTCAATCAGTGATAATGATTGCTATTAAAATTAGTGTTAATTTCATAGCTACCAAAGAATAAGGGAGCAAAAGAACTAACATATCATCAATAATAATTTTGTATACTGTTAGCATTGCTAGGAAATATTCTCTTGATCCAGAACCAGTGCATGCATTCACGTGTGTTTTTGTGTTTGTTTTTGTTTATGGTGGATATGACACTTCTCAACAGGAAAGAGCTTTGATCCATTTTCATGAAATGCATCCCCGAACATAAAAAAAGGTGAGATTACATTTTCATTTGTTGTAGAATATATACTTAAATGTATTAGACATAATTCACATGAGCTTTAATTACTTATTTGCTTTGTATCTAGGGCAATTTCCCGACCTGTGTTTCTCAGAATCTCCACCGATTGAAAAGTAGACAAGGGCTCCTTACCTGGAAGGCGACTGTACACCATGCCTTCTTCTTCTCCACCACAGCATTCTAAGTCTTTGTTCACAATCTGTCCGCCACAGCACTGCTGGCCATGGCCATCCCGAAGCCTCCCAGCACAGCAAATCTGGTTTCCTGAGGTGGAGTAAGGCATTCGGCCACAGCAGGAGTCGCCGATGCCAGTGGAAACCCGATTGTGCTGTTCATCTGGACAACATACTTCACCTGTCAATTTAGGACAATAACAATCATTGCATGAGTTAAAAGAAATATGCTTTGACTCACAAGGAAATTTTATCACAATCATCTTGCAGATGCCAACTGGTTGACAGAATTACTAGAAAGAATGCTGTCATTTTGGAGTTACAAAATTTCAAAACAATTTAAAAATTTTCAATTAAAGACGTATAAACATGGGTCTGCTCACATACACACATGGTAATTTAGAGGCAATGCTATGTTACCTATTTCCTCTCTCACCCCTAGTAAATGAACACAGTAGGTCTGGCAACATTGTAAGTGGTATTACAAAAAGTTTGCCTACAAATACTTTTCTATCTAATTAGTGTAATTTTTTTTGAAAGTGGAGTGGATTCAGAAATTAACATAAAATTGGTATTGCCTACATTATAATTTCTTTAACCAAATTTTATTTATTTAAGCAAACAAAATATTTCTGATGTGAAGCTCAGTTAAATGAGAGGAGGTAAAAATATTCTGTATCAAGTCAGCACATTAATACTTTTCTGGGCTATGACAGACACTGAATTTCACTAATGTAGCTGTACTTACATTCCCCCTTTACATGATATTCTGGGAAACTTGAAACAAGAATAAAATAACCTTTTGACTGGTGCCTTGGGATCAGAGTTTAAATTTTATAAATATCAATAGGCAGCATTTTTTTCTTTTTTTTTTCTTTTTTGATATGAAGATGCTTCTAAAAGACAGGAAAACTCCAAAAGACAAAAAAAAAAATAAATTTATTCTTTTAAGGATAGCTTAGAAAGGACTACCGACTTGGTGGATCTAAAATTCAAACTGTACTTCTCTCTATCTCATGACCCAACTCTCAGTCGACCTCCTCAGTTGACCTCCTTTATGAACCCTTGAACCTTCACTCTCTCCTTTCTCTTGCCTTACTCCTCTTCTTTTTCCTGCATCTTCAACAGACCCTCTTCCTTCTCTTCCACTTCCCCTTTTAAAACATATCTTTATCCCTGGACAATATCTCTTCATGTTATCCTGCGATCTGTGGTCTGTGAGTATATACACCAGCCTGGCAGGTCTTTTAGTTCTAAGCCTTGGATGGTCCAGATAAGATTTAAATAATCTAGTTAATGACTTACCAAGCCTTCTTAAAAGGGAGGCTCAAGTTCACTGAAGAATTTAGGATTGCCTTAGGAATTTATAGTCCTGGACTCCCTTATCAATTAGTTTATCTATGTGTGAAGTCAAGATATGCCAAAACTTTGTTAGTAAAAGCAAGACGATTTGCTTACCAAAATGATATTAAAAATGTGGGACAATATTTAAGTATGGATAGATATATAAAGAACAAAAAAACCCCAGATACTCTAGCAGGTATCCTTGAAGTCTTTCTTGTCCATATTCATTGGTCAAAAATCCATCCTACCAGATGAAATGGACAAATTACTAGAAACATATAACCTAAAAGACGAATTATGAAAAAATAGAAATTCTGAATAGATGTATAACTAGTAACAAGATTGAAGCAAAGTCCAAACCTCCCAACAGAGAACAATTCTGGATCGATGGCTTCACTGGTGAAATTTACCAAACATTTAAAGAATTAGTACTAATCCTTCTCAAGGCACCTGGGTAACTCAGTGGGTTGGGCTAACTGTCTGACTCTTGATTTAGGCTCAGGTCATGATCTCATGGTTTGTGGGATCAAGCCCTGAGTCGGGCTCCACACTGACAGCACAAAGCCTGCTTGGGATTCTCTCTTTCCCTCTCTCTCTGCCTCTCTCCTCACACCTGCTCTCTCTCTCTCTCAAATAAATAAACGTTTAAAAAATTCTAACCTTTCTCAAACTCTTCTAAAAAACTGAAGAGGAATACTTTTTAACAAAATTTATGAGGCCAGGTTTACCCTGATATTAGACAGACACTTCAAGAAAAGAACAAAGCAAAAACTACAGACCAATATCCCTTATGAAAATTGATGTAAAACTTCTCAACAAAATGCGAGTGAACTGAATTCAAGAGCACATTTAAATGATTATACCACATTACCAAGTGGGATTTATTCCTGGGAAGCATGAAAAGATGATTCAACATATGAAAGTCAATCAATATGACATACTATTTCAACAGAATGGAGAAAAAAAATACATGATTACCTCAAATGATGTAGACAAAGCATTTGACAAAATCCAACACCATTCTAGTATAAAAACATTCAACCAGCTAGGAATGGAAGGAAACTACCTCAACATAACAAAGGATGTGTATGAAAAACCCACAACTAACATTATAATCAGCAGTGAAAGCTTTTCTTCTAAGATCGGGAAGAAGATGAGGCTGTCAGTTTTTGCTACGTCTATTCAACATAATATTGAAATAGCTAGCCAGCCAGAGCAGTGAGGCAGGACAAAGAAACGAAGGACAGCCCAGTTGAAATGGCCTAAGAAAAATTATCTCTGTTCACAGACTATATAACCTCATATGTAAAAAAAAAACCCTAGAGATTCCACCAAAATCCTGTTAAAACTAATAAAAGAATTCAGCAAAGTTGCAGAATACAAAACCAATATGTAAAAATTAGTCGTGTTTCCATACACTAAGAATCAACAATCTGAAAAGGAAATTTTTTTAAAAGCAATTCCATTTAACATAGTATATAAAAAAAACCCACTTAATAATAAGCTTAACCAAGGAAGTGGAAGACTTACACACTGAGAAGTACAAAAAACTGATGAAAGAAGTTAAAGAAGACATAAATAAGACATCCCATGTTCATGAATCAAAAGACAATATTGTTAAGACATCAATACTACCCCAAATGATCTATAGAGTCAATGCAATCTGTATCTAGATCCCAACAATATTTTTTGCAGAAGTAGAAAATATATCCTAAAATTGCAATGGAATCTCAAGGGATCCTAAATAGCCAAAACAATCTTGAAAAAGAACAGAGTTGGAAGGTCTCACATTTCCTGATTTCAAAACTTACTACAAAGATACAATCAATACCACAAAGATACAGTTAACAATCAAACAGCGTGGTCCTGGTACAAAGATAGACAGATAGACCAATGGAAAAGAATAGACGGCCCAGAGATAAAACCTTACAAAATGACCAAATAATTTTCAACAAGGGTGCCAAGACCATTTAATGAGGAAAAGACCATCTTTCCAACAAATACTGCTGGGAAAAGTAAATATCCACGTGCAACAGAATGAAGTTGAACACTTACCTTATACATACACCATATACAAACATCAACTCAATGTGGATCAAAGACCTACATGTAAAAGCTAAAACTATAAAATTCTTAGAAGAAACATAGGTGGAAAGCTTCACGACATAGGATTTGCAATAACTCTTGAATATGAGATCAAAAGTACAAGGCAACCAAAGAAAAGTAGATGAATTGCACTTCATAAAAACTTAAAAGTGTTATGCATCAAAAGACACTATCAACTGAGTCAAAAGGCAACCCATGGGAGAATACACTTGTAAATCACATAAATAATAAGAGACTAATATCCAAAAAGTCTAAAGAACTGCCACTTAACAACAAAAACACAAACAACCCAATTAAAAAAAAATGTCTAAAGTACTCTTATAGACATTTCTCCAAAGAAGATATTCAGATGACCAGCAATCATATGGGAAGATGTTGAATATTATTAATTATTAGTTAAATGCATATCAAAATCACTATCAGATATTTCTTCATACCCAGAACAGCTATTATAAACAAACAAACAAACAAACAAACAAACAAAAAACCCACAGAAAATAATATGTTAGCGAGGAATTTGAGAAATTAGAACCCTTGCACATAATAAACTTGCACACTGCTGTTGGGAATATAAAGATATTTTTTTAAATGTTTATTTATTTTTGAGAGAGAGGAAGACAGAATGCCAGCATGGGAGGGGCTGGGAGAGAGGGAGACACAGAATCCGAAGCAGGCCCCAGGCTCCAAGCTGTCAGCACAGAGCCTGATGCGGGCTCAAACTGACAAACCATGAGATCATGACCTGAGCTGAATGAAGTCAGACACTTAACCGACTGAGCCGACTAGGTGTCCTATTGTTGGGAATATAATACGGTGTAGCTTCTGTGAAAAACATTCCAGCAATTCCTCAAAAAATGACACACAGAATTTCCACATGATCCAGGAATACCACTTGTGGGTAGAAAGCTAAAAAAAATAATAATAATGGAAAGCAGAGACTCAAACAGATATTTGTACACCAATGTTCATAGCAGTATTATTCACAATAGCCATAAAGTGGGAACAACCCAAATATTCATCAACAGGTGAACGGATAAACAAAATGTGGTGGATACATACTATGGAATGTTACTCAGCCTGAAAAGGAATATGATTCTGACATACGCTACAACACAGATGAACCTTGGAAACATTACGGTAAGTGAAAGAACCAATCACAAAATGGCAAATATTATATGATTCTACTTATATGAAATACCTAGAGAAGTCAAATTCATAGAGATGGAAAACAGAATGGTGGTTGTGAGGGGCTGGAGGTAAAGGACAATGGGGAGTGAATGTTCAATGGGTACAGAGTTTCAGTTTAGGAAGATAAAAATGTTCTGGAAACAGTACTGGTCCTGACTGCACAACTACATAAATGTATTCAGTGCCATTAAACTGTGCACCTAAAACTTGTTAAAATGATAAATTTTGTTATGTCTCCTGTGATGCCCCCGATTTCGAATCTGAGAGACCACCAAGGAGCCGATACCGATGCAAACGCACAAGGGTTTATTTGCAAGCTCGAGCTTGGGCCCAAGTATACCCGACACAGCGGAGCAGGGACTTGGACCCCAAGGTTAAGAGGCGTAGCAGTTTTATAGGGGCCAGTGGCCAATGAGATTGTAACACACACAGAAACTTGCATAGTCATGTCAGTCCACACGCAGGTGGCCAATTGAATTACAATTTACCCTATAGTAATTGTTTGAACTAGCCTATCACTCTGGTCAGAATTGGCACACAAGTTTGGTGGGCAAAAGGCGGGGTTTACATTCTTTGGCGGTTAGGGGTTCCGCATTCCTATATGAGCCGGTTTCCAGTAAGGGTGTGCTCAGCGGCTTGACTAGGGTGGGGGAGTGTCTTAAGCAATAAGTAGGTCATGTGGGGGTTATACATGACATGGTGGGTATAGCACAAAATGGAGTTAGTCTTGCTCTGCTTGTCCAGGGGAGGGGATTTTTGTTCAATTCCTTGGGTCCCACACTCCTTTACCACAATAAAAAAGTCCAGTTCCATAAACAGGGGAAACATAATTCCATGCCTGGCTTCAACAGACCACTTAGCTACCACCAGGAATACTCTGGCCTCAAGAGAAATCAAGACTTCATAATTTCTCAGAAAACAGAAAATAGGTTAGTAGATTGTGCCTTCTCTAAATCATAAGAGCTTGGTGAGCATTTGAAAGATACTTTGGCTCAGAAAAAAAAAAAAAAAAGGAAAAAAATAGATCAGATTAAGAGCTTTTCAGATTAAGCAATTAGATAAAGCAAAAAACAAGGACACATCTATGTTTAGTCTACAAAAAGACAACTGTCATTATTATAAGAAAAAGGGCCATTGGAAGAACATTTGCTCTACTTTAGCTACAAAGATAGAACCAAAAAAGGAAAAAGACAAAACACTGATAAAACAACCCCTGTCTGTGAGAGTAGCTGCTCTGGTCAATTCATAACTGCCTTTAACACAAAAAACAGAACTTTTCATGCAGTTATAGAAATAGAAGTCTTCATATGTAATTAATATTGGGGCTACATGATCTACCATAAATTCTACTATATTTCTTTTTTTAAATAATTTTTTAAAATATTTACTTGTTCTTGAGAAGGAGAGAGTGTGAACAGGGGAAGAGCAAGGAGAGAGAGGGAAAGGCAGAATCTGAATCAGGCACCAGGCTCTGAGCTGTCAGCACAGAGCCCAGTGTGGGGCTCGAACCCAGAGACCACAAGATTATGACCTGAGCCTAAGTCAGATGCTTAGCTGACTGAGCCACCCAGGCTCCCCATCTATATTTCTATCATTCCTTCCTAGGAATAAGAGATAGAAATTTCAAATGCCTTTCAGACTCTGTCTTTGTCTTTGTCTTCTCTGTAATCAACACACTTTTTTGTTACTTAGTAATTCTACTCTGGTGCATCTGATGGGAGGAGATCTACCTTGTAAATGGGATGCCAGTATTAAATGTGGACCCAGAAACCTCTTTATGGAACTCCCAGAAGAATCCCCAGCCTGTAATTTGATGATGGCACAGATTGATTATCTAATACCTGATGCCTTCATGATCCACATTTCATATCTTGAATCTGTCTTCAAGAGCCTGTGGGGCAAGGAGTATTTAGATATGGGATTCATAGAGGAGGCTAAACCCTTAAAGGTCTTTATAAATCTGGCTATGTCCTTCTTGAAACTGGCTAAAAATCCACTAAAAAAATTGCTGTTGAAGAAAATCAGGTCCATTGTATCCACATACCTTCAGAAAAGACTTGTTATTCCCCATAGTAACTCTTATAATATCCTATTTGTTCCATCAAAAAGATAAATGACTGTATACCATTTTGTCCAAGATTTTAGGGTCATTAACAAGATTGTGCCTCCTCACTTCCTGTGGTTCCCAACCTAATACTATCCTCTCTTTAATCCCTGAGACAGTTGCTTAATTTAGAGTAATAGAAGTATTCTCAACAGTTTTTCATTTACTCTTGCACTCAGACTTTTAATTCACTTGGGATAGCTATGCCCCAAGAGTTTATAGAAATGCCACTTTAATTCTCACAATTATTTAACCTTAACCTTAGTGTCGTAAGCAGAATATGACCTCCCAAAGATGTCCATGTACTAATCTCTGGAACCTGTGACTGTGCTATGTTGTATGGCAGAAGGGGACTAAAGTAGCAGATGGAATTAAGTTTGATAATGCTATGTTAGAAAGGTTTGAATGGCCACTGTAAGCCTGGAAGATGGAAGGAGGCCACTAGGCAAGGAATGTGGGCAGCCTCTGGAAGGTGGAAAAGGTAAGAAGAAGGATTCTCTCTCCTAGAAGGGAAGGCAGCCTGGCTGACATTGATTTTCACCCAGTGAGACCCATTTGGAGCTTCTGACCTTGAGAAATGTCAGATATATAAAACTGTGTTGGTTTAAGCCACTAAGTTTCTAGTAATTTGTTACAGTTGCCCCAAGAAGCTAACATACTGAAGATACTGGATTTCCTCGTTAAAACTCCACTCTCACACAATGTGTGGTTCACCTTCTGTTATGTTCCCCAGAAAGCTTGACAAATTGATTCTCTGTGTTTGTTGATAGTAGTAGCACACAAAGGACACAGTTTCCAAGCATCCTTTTTTTCAGAACAAAACATAGTTTTTAGGGTCTAGAGTTTAGACTGTGATGTCATGAAAAATGGGAAGTTTCTTTCTCTTTAAAGGTTGGAAGCTATTTGTGACTTCCCCAGTCAATTGCTAAAACTCAGCTTAGATAAAGGATTGCTTGGTCCCTTAGAATCAACAAGAATCAATGAGGATCTTTGGTCTCATAGGATCTCAATGTCCATTAGACATTTGATTCCTAGCTTTTATGAACTGGCTACCCTTTAATAGGATGTGATGAAAGTGGACACACTTGAGTCTTTGCTCTAGAGTAATTCCTAAGAGACTATCTTCTGTCGCCTAAAGGATTCCTGTTAACCCCATTTAGTCTTATGCTCCCCAATTGCTATCAACTTTTCCTTCTATTTGCACATGAAAGCTTTGGGGGTTCTAATTCAGGAGCTCAGTGGAAATCAGAGATATTGGGCTCCCAGTAATATTACTTAGTTTAAGTAACTTAATGAAGGTCTAACAACTAATAAGTGAAACAGATGAGATGTGAAACCAGGCAGTTTGACTCCAAAGCCCATCATTCTTATCTACTAATTACTCAGCATCAAACCAGCAAAACCCTATACAGAATTTTGTTCTTTCATTAAAATATGATCATAGACAATATTCCCTGAAATAAGGAGTCTAGTCTCTGGGACATTTTTGCTTGCTTTCTTTTAATACGAATTTTCAATGTAATTTTAATGGAGATGAATTTCCTTTCTTTCTGTTCTACCAATATACCAGAAAAATATATTAAGTTACATGTATGCAGTCATCACATTATTATATAACACAATATCTCTAATGATTCAATCTAACTTAAAACAATTTTTAATGTTTATTTATTTTTGAAAGAGAGAGAGAGACACAGGTGAGCTGGGGAGGGGCAGAGAGAAAAGGAGACACAGAATCCAAAGCAGGCTCCAGGCTCTGAGCTGTCAGCACAGGGTCCAATGTGGGGCTCAAGCTCATGAGCCATGAGATCATGACTTGAGCTGAAGTCCAAAACAACCGACTGAGCCACCCAGGCACTCCAATCTAATTTCAATCATGCAAATTTCAATCTTGACTAATGGGGTGACTTGGTCTTGTTTCTACGTCTTACTTTTCTTATTTATAAAATGGAAATTGAATTCTAAGGCGTACTACTTAAACATTTTTTTATTTAAAAAAATCATACATTGAAAATTGACCTTTTGGGGGACACATAGCTCTATGAATTTTAACACAGAAATACAATTAGGATACAAATGAACTTCAACTCCCCCCAAAACTCTGTACTATTCTTTCACAGTCACACTCTCCTCCCACCCATCAGCCTTGGCAACCACTGATTTGCTCCCCTTCGCTAGAGATTGTCTTTTCATTTGGGTAGGCCATACGAATGTACTCTTACAATAAGTAACTTTTTGAAATTGGCTTTTTTCACTCATCATAGTATCTTTTTATTACTAGTAATAGATCATAGATCATATCTATTTATTACTAGTTTGTTCCTTTTAATTGCTGGGCAGTCTTCCTTTGTGTGGCTATACCACTGTTTGTTCATTTACCCACTGAGGGACATTTGAGTGGTTTCTGGTTTTGGGCAATCATGCGTAGAGCTGCTATAAACATTTGTGAGCAGGTCTTTGTGTAAACATAAGTTTTCATTTCTCTAGGGAAAATACAGAGTGGGCCAAGGCATAATCAGCTTTCTCTCAAAATATGAATTCCTAGAATGCAAGGGGCAGTTGGTTTAGTTGATAGTCTTTGAAAGGATCCTATAACATGGTATTTATGAGCAGAAGAAAATTCTAAATTTTTAATGATGAATCTACTAGAGGCCAATGAAGGAGGAATGAGCCTACTGTGACTAGTAAAGTTACTGTACTTGTTATATTCCTTTGGGTAAAAGGACTTTCAAATTTGGTCTTGAATGTGGTTGCCCCTATTTCTTAAATCTCCTTAGCCAGAGAGCAGTCTCTTCTTGACAAACTTTCTTTAACATAATGTGTCACATGGGCCAGGGGCAGCACCAGTTAATTAAATATCACTTAGGACAACAGTGGGCTTAGAAAAAACATATCGTCCACATCTATCTATCTATCTATCTATCTATCTATCTATCTATCTTGGAAAACTAACATTTTTTAAAGCCAGTTTGAGGATAACAAATATTAATTGGTTTAAATATTTTAGCTACATTTCCTCGAATCCCTCAGAATCTTACTCAGTTACTGACAGAAGAAAAAGGTTTTATAAAAAGAGATGTGGATTATATCAATGAGAAGCAAAACTGATTTTTTTTTTCCCTCAAAAAAGGTCTATTAGACATAAGATACAAGGATCAGTCACCTTCTCATTAACCTCTCAAAATGAATCTATTTCACGACAGGCTTAAAAATGTTTTCTCTCTAAAAGCTACCATGCAGTCTTAACAGTTAATTGTTATTCTTATCAAAGAATGACCCACATTAACATTTAGCTTGAGGTCATTAGCATATTTATAAAAAAAAGAGGAGTAGAATAAGCATTCTTTCCTCTGCCATGCTTTGTTACAGGGTGCTGTGAAGGCAAGTTGTGAGAAAAAAAAAGAAGTAAATATTATTAACCAATATTTCAGACTTATCTGTAAATATCAAAATGCCTGTACCCATCTCAGCCTTGAAGTGACAGAGTACTGATTGAATTTTAATTGCATTTAGATACAAGATGGCTTGGGGTCACTATGCTTTCTTTCTTGATGTACAGTGTTAAAGTAGTTAACAAAGACCATTGGCTGAGCATAGAGGTTACAATATAATCTCTTCATTTGGGTACATTGAGATGAATGATTTCGGCAAAACACTCTCTTTGATTATTCCATGAGATTGGATTTTTTTTTTTCCCTTGATAGCATGGTAGGCATTCTAATACTGTGAAAAATGAACTAGTTAAAAGGAGTCCAAATTGGGCCATGCTCAACAGTTTGGAAGATATTAAAATGTTTGAGGTTTGAGTGAGCATGTGGCATATGTGCATGTCATATACAGATCATGAAGGTTTTAAAAACTCTGTGTCAAGGGGAGTGTAGGTAGCTCAGTCAGTTGCACGTCCAACTTTGGTCCAGATCATGATCTCACAGTTCGTGGGTTCTAGCCCTGTGTGGGGCTGTGCTGACAGTTAGGAGCCTGGAGCCCGGGTCAGGTTCTGTGTCTCCCTCTCTCGCTGTCCCTCCCCCCGCTCACGCTCTGTGTCTCTCTCAAAAATAAATAAACATTAAAAAAAATTTAAAAACTCTTGTTTCAAAAGTTACTTACCGAAAAGTTGTGAATAATGTCAATAAATGGCTTAGTTCATTTTTTAGGGAGAAAAGAGTTAAATCTTATTTTATTTTTTTAAAAAGATCATTTTCTTGGTTTGAAATCTGACATGTTGTTAGGATTGAAAAGGTGACAGGCAAATCTCCTAAAAGAGTTAATAGCTGTGATGGGTGCAACCAATTATTTTTCATCAAGTCAAAGGGACAGAGAATATTTTCTCAGAGTGTAAACAGTTAATTACAAATCATACCATCAAAGATTTTAATGTGACTGAGAAATAAAAACACCATTATCTAACTCTC